>NW_011495022.1:795242-808588 GCF_000754665.1 Bison bison bison | reverse complement strand
TGGTTTTTCCAGTAGTCATGTATGGATGTGAGAGTTGGACTATAAAGAAAGCTGAGCACCAAAGAATTGAGGCTTTTGAACTATGATGTTGGAGAAGACTTGAGAGTCCCTTGAACTGCAAGGAGATCCAACCAGTTCATACTAAAGAAAATCAGTCCTGAGTGTTCATTGGAATAACTGATGTTGAAGCTGAAACTCACACTTGATGTGAACAACTGATTTATTTGAAAAGACCCTGATGTTGGGAAAGATTGAGGGCAGGAGGAGAAGGGGACGACAGAGGATGAGATGGTTGGATGGCATCACTGACTCAATGGATGTGAGTTTGAGCAAACTCCTGGAGTTGATGATGGACAGGGAGGCTTGGCATGCTGCAGTTCATGGGGTCACAAAGAGTTGGACACAACTGAAAGACTAAACTGAACTGAAGATATGATACTAATTAATTCTTCAGATACTGTCAAAAGTTAAAAAAGAAAAAACAACAACTCATAACCAATTATGGGAAAAGTCATTTGGTTATTTTCCATGACAGATTCAGATTATGAGAAATAAGGAATATAATAATCCTCACCGTAGAGTTTGTCTATGTTTTAATCATCAATGTGTGATCCCCACAGTCTGCTATGATGACAAATAATCATTTTACATAAACAACAAGAAAAGCCTAGCATTAGAAGTATTATTACCATCACAAACTTCATATACAATCCTGGGCCACTGAACAACAGTGCAGATAGTGATTGACCACATCTCCAGAAGATAAATGATCTATCCTTTAGCTTAGACTGAGTAACCAGAAGGGGTACTGATAAAATGGAAAAAAAGAAAAACAAACCCTGCTGACAGCCAAGAATTGACACCGACACAGAAACCACAACTTTTAGAATGGATTTCCACTAATTTGCAAAAGAGAAAAACAAGCTGCAGCCTATGGGGTCACAATGAGTTGGACACGACTGAGTGACTCAACTGAACTGAAGTCATCATATGGAACATGGATTATCTGAGGTCAATTCTGTTCAGTCCCATCTGACCCATACAGAATGATGTGGGCATGCACTCATGTGTTCTTAAGATACGCCCACTTACTGTTCCACCAACTCTTTAGTTTACAAATTCTCTCTTGTGTACAAATGCCTGCCAAGACCAGATACCTGGTGAGCACTAAGTACATTATTGGGGATTTTTTTATTGATGGGCTTTAACATACAAGACAAATGAAGCACTTTCTTCAACAATTCGATGACATGGGGGACAAAAAAAGAAAGAAATGGGTGGTACAACTGTTATAAGAGGCTTAACAGACTTAACACATGTAATATGTGGACTGTGTTTAGATCCAAAGTTGAACAATTTGCCCTACTCTGTAATGGGGTGTGTTTATATAGTAGGATCCATGCTAACTTGAAATGAGCACTAACTCAGTTGACCAATATCCTCTATGCAGTCTTCCTTCCAAATAAAGGAGGCAGACTGGAGGTCTCTTCTCTTAATGGGGGACAAAATAATGGAAGAGCACATTTTCTAGTCCAGTTTAATAGTATGAACTTGCTGAAAAGTATTATATGCACATCGTGGTTTTCTGGGTAGAAGAATGAGAACACGGTGGGATCTAGACTTTCAGAAATACTTAAATCCATACAGATAAACGTATTTTCAACCCAAGAGAACTTACCTTAGCATGTACCTAAAATAAAATGTATTTCAAAATCAGCCTTTACCTATATCGTCCGACTCTTTGCGACCCCATGGACTGTATGTAGCCTACTGGGCTCCTCCGTCCATGGGATTTTCCAGGCAAAGGTACTGGAGTGGGGTGCCATTTCCTTCTCCATATACCTATATAATGTATACTGTATACCTATAGAGCCTTTACCTATACAGTGTGCCCAAATTGATAATAAAAGAGATAGTCTAAACTCTAGTACCAATAATTTATAAACATTCAAAAAGCATTTTTCTCAACTGTAAACCATGTTTTCCAATGAGGTAAGTCATTCTAAAATAATGTGATGGTTAGTGACCCTTGGCTGACAGGAATGATACAACAGTGAACACAGCTTGCCCAATGCTGTGCAGAACCAGCCAAAGGGAAGAATGCCAATGTGTATAGTAGCTCCACAACACACTAATTTGCCATCTACACTAACAATTCTACAGCACATTACAATGATGTTTCTGAGATATATGAGATGAACTAATTACATACATTTCCTGTGTCAGAAGTCAGAAACATCTAATTTAGAGTCAGATAACAATAGCAACAACAACAAATATATAAAACTGTTATAGTCACAAAGACACTATACCAGGTACTTCATTTCTATATTCTTATTCAACCTTCATGGTTACCCTGCTTTCATGACTTTTTTAAACCTTATTTTTCAATGGGAAAACTGAGGTACACAGAGTTGAAGCGATGGGTACAAATAAATCATTGCTAGTAAGTGACAGAGCTAAAATTCAAGAAAGTTTATCTGATGCCAAACCATCTGATACTGCATCCCAAGGAAAATAGCAACATTAGTAAGCTGATGCCAAATTGGTAAACTATAAAATGTAAAAAGACACAATCTATATATACTATGCATAAAATTTTCCTAAACTGATCCATTCAAAGTTCCAGATAGTAAAGGTTTTGATGTTAATATAATGAGGCCCTACTTTTTTTTTTAACATGAATAATAATGTTAAGGATCCCTTTATTTAATTTGCATACCAAGAATTCACTGTGACCAGGTACAATATGAGCAAATAAATCACTTGACTACTGTGCAATATCTAGTATTTTCCTTGACGATCCCTCTAGGGTCTAAAACCTGGTTTCTCTTCTCATCCGACACACATACATACACACACACACACACACACACACACAACCTGGTTTCTCTTCTCATCCTACACTCACACACACCTGGCAATTTTTAATGCCTTTAATCTCAAATTATCTCACCCATTTAAGTTTACTGAGTTTTCTTTCTGATCAGTGTCATCTTTCACCTTTCTACCCTTCAACCGTCATCACCAAATACTTTTCTGGCAATCAAGTACAATCTGTTACATTTCTATGTCCCAAAACATAAGAGTGAAATTGATAATACTATAGACTGCTATCCCAGTTCTAACAAAATATGCATAAAGTACTATCATCGTCCAGATTTATACAGAATATGCCTGCAGGGAAATTCTGAGAGTTCAATATGTGCATGCTTGATACGTAGACTAATTGGAAATTCCTGCAATGAGAGTAATTTATCTAGAGTTTATAGTTCTCACTGCTCTTCTTAGCATCACTGTGTGGATTTCATGATGAATTATTAAATTTCTCTCTCCTTGTCACAAGTAAGTCACTCAGCAAAACCACACCTGCTCTCCTGAGCAAGGAGAATATTTTATAAGAAGAAGATGTTGTTTCAGCAAGCATCAGAAAGCAAAATACTTAATAAGATTTGTAAGAAGACTGCTTTAGTAACTGGAAACTATAAAATTATACATTCTGCAATTATCTCAAAAGTTCAAAAAACAGGAAAATATTCTATTAATTAAGGCATTACTTTCTCAATTATTTCAAAATAAAACATCTACTACTGTCCCTTAGGTATCTTCAACCCATGTTCGAGGAACTTGTGGAAATATACTATCATAAAATTGTTAAAAGAAAGTCGATTTCCTTTAGTTTGCTCTTCTGCATTCTACATAGGAACAGTAAGCATGGCAAACTCCAAACATTATAAGAGAGTTTAAAACAAAAAACAAAATAAGAAAATGGAATAGTAAATAGCATTCAAATTAAAAGCTAGTGCAAATCTGTTCTTAATACAAAAATGTAATGGAAAGGTGGTGTTGATGGAATCCTTGGAAAAATTTCCAAATAGGACACAAACCGATGACCCTTCCAAATACTCATTTTCCTTTTCAGGGAACAGATAGGAATAACAGATTGGCCACAGTTCTTAAGCATGAATGACAAGATTGCCATGGCCAGTCCCTATTTGTACTAGAGGAAAAAAAAATTGTTTAAGAAAACTGCTTCCTTCTTTTTTCTTGCTATTTTTTGGAATACATACATATTAGCAAAAAATTTGCCCCATGATATGCCACATAAGAAAAATATTTGATACTGTAATTCGATTTCAGCACAGGTTCATAATACCAAGAAAATAAAAGGGTCAAAACTTTTCAAGAAAAGTCACAAGAGTGACAGTCCCTTACCTGCTATTCTGAAATCCGAAATGTCTTAAAAATACAGATTTTTGGTAAACTCATTTGACAGCAAAATTTGACATGCACTAACTCGAGACTTTATGTGACTCTTCACATGATGTACTATAGAAATATTACATGTATTTGAGTAGATGATGTTGCCCTGGGATCCCAAAAGGGGGATTACTTAATAAATGTATCTGCACTGTATTCTCTCTGTAGAAATCTGGACAAATTCTGACCGTCAAATCAGAATTATCAATACAAATGCAGAACTGCAGACCCGCCCTCCCGCCTGCTTTCTGGCACACTGCAGCACACCAGGTGTGTGCTTGGCCGCATAACCGTCTGAATGACTGAAGGCTACCACGTAGAAGCGACAGGCTTAGAAGCTGTGCAGATAGTATTAGATACTGTTTGGGTTTTTAAGCAATGAGGAATAAACAACATAAACACTTCTGACTGGTCTTTGACTCTAAGTAGGGAAGACAGCACCAATATGGGGACTTCTTAAGACAGTGAGACTCAGATGAGTAAAAAAAAAAGACAAAATCTAAAAGTCTTGTCATTTTTTAAGAACTCAGTGACACCAACGCGTGTTGTGTGTTAAGTCGCTTCCGTCATGTCTGACTCTTTGCGACACCACGGAATGTAGCCCCCCAGGCTCCTCTGTCCACGGAATTCTCCAGGCAAAAATACTGGAGGGGACTGCCATTTCCTTTTCCAAGACCAATATTCATACCAAAAATCACTCATTATAAACTGAGAGAAAGTGTTAACCCCCATTCACTTCCCACACCATGAAGCCAGTCCATATTAGTCTGTGTTTAAGTTACCAAAGAAATTAAAATGATAATGATCATATGAATATGCTACCTAAACTTTTATAAAAGAATTTTCTGGTACATAGGAAGATCCAGCCTTTTCACTGGAATACAGGCTCTATGAGAGCAGGAAGTTGTTGATTTTTGTTTCAAAATCTCTATCAGCTACTTCTGGATTTACAGTATTGATTTCCAAATGAGTTAGTTTTAAAGAAAAATTCTATATGTTGAACTTATTTACTGATTCATTTAAATATAATTATGACATATATGGGGCAAATTCCCTTTATGCTGCCCCCTCTCTAATTCCATTCTCTTTCTCTACACAACCAAGCTTTTTCTGGTAGATGAGTTCACATAAAGCACCTCTAATTCTTAATCTCCCATTAACCCCTTTTACCAGTCTGGTTTCCACTCTTGGGATTCCACAGTACTTATCAAGGTTACATAATGACTTTCTCGTTGCTAAATCCAGGGGCCACTTCCTTCTTCTATAACATTGTGTCTAGCACTTGGTACTGCTAACCACCTTCTTGAAGTTCTCATTTCTCATCTTACACCAAAGACATCAAGTTCACTGGTTTTGCTTTTGTCTCTTCTTCTGTCCACCCCTCTAACATTTTACCATTCCACAGAGTTTAATCTTTGCTCAGGGATTTTTGTCTGTTTTGTTCATTATTATAATCCCAAAAGTTTCTCAATACTTGTTAAATGAATAAATGAATAGTCCTTAACTTTCCTTTCTCCACATTCTCTCTGGAAGACCATCTCCACTTCCACATCTTAGGCTAATATTCGTAAGAACGATTTTACTTCATCCAATCTTTTCTACAGTGTTCCAAACCTTTATCTCCAAATGCCTATAGAAACCTCCGTGTGGATGCACCAAAAGCCCGCTGAACTAGACGCCCAAGTTGGAACTCATTTCCTCCTCTCCTCAAACCAGCACTTCCTCTAAAATATTACCTGTAAAACTAGCCAAGTGACAATTTCCTCATTCCGTGTCAGTCATCAAATCTAACTGATCCTACTTTCTCAGTTAACAGGAGACAGAATCAAATCTGCCCATTTCCCACCACCTCCCCCCCCCCCATTCTCTCTGCCACTGTATACAGGAAAAAATTAAGGGGAAGGTTCCATTTAGGGAAGATCCTATAAGATAATCCCTAGTTTCATTTTAGAAGAAGGCAAAATAGTTTTGACCTCTCTAATAAGATTTCTCATAGGTCTTCTTTATCTCCAGACTATAAGGACTTTCCCAACTTGCCGCTAAAAAACATAGGGCGCCACTGCATTCTACCCACACAGAGCAAAAGGATTCTGTAAATACCTGCAACGCTGCCTGGAGAGAAATCCAGGCCTTAAATTAAAAGCACATCCCACTATAATATAACTGTATTATTTCACACTTTGGAAATTTCCTTCTAAATTTTTAAAACGAAAATTCTGTCTCAATGCCTACTGTATCTACCATCAGTCTCCTTATATTATTCTTTCATAGAAAAGAGTTTTTGGTAGCAGTTCTTCTTGTTAACTCAATAAATATAAATCTTAAGGGATGTCTCTGGGGCTTCCCAGGTGGTGCAGTGGTAAGGAATCCGCCTGCCAATACAGGCAACGCAAGAGATATGAGTTTGATCCCTGGGTCAAGAAGGTACTCCTAGAGCAGAAATGGCAACCCCACTCCAGTATTCTTACCTGGAAATTCCATGGACAGAAGAGCCTGGTGGACTACAGTCCAGGGGGTCACAAACCGTCAGACACGACCGAGCACGCACAAGGGACATCTCCACTGCTGCTAGGCCTTTAACCACCTGACCTCAAACCCTGTTAAGCCCACCTCATCTTGCCTTCTAGTTCCCTACACTTCACTTGGTTCACAGCTCAAGTGGCCAGCAGCAGAATTCAATTTCCTTACTAATCCCAGCACCTGATTCACTGAACAAATATTATCAGTATGGGTTTTACTGATCTGTGATTAAGTTAAATTTATACCCACTGTAACGACAACAAAGAAGAGACAAAAAACCTTACATGTAAAACCTACATAACCCTCACCACTTAATATATACCTTGTCTGGCAAAGAAGTATCTCCAGCGCTTCTAACCACCCACTGAACAGTACTTTTTTCATTTTGTCTTTAAAGTTTGCATTTGTGAGGAAAGTCTCCTTTGTGAGGTTTTTTATAACTGAAAAAAATTTTTATGGGAGAAACAGGAAAACAGAATGAAAAGAACTGATATTTATATTAAAAAGTGGTTCAGAAAAGTACTTAGAGAAAGTAAAAGGTTGAGAAAAAGCAGGATGGTCATGATCTTTTTCTTTTTACTTTACCCCCAATTCTCTGGAAGCAAGTTAAGAATAGAGGGTCAAAGGCAGTGTCTGTATCTTGTGAGGGGAGACATGTTAAGCTGCACACAAGGCACTGAGGGCTGAGACAGAGTTCCTATTATCAGGCAGAGCAGAGAGATCTAAGTGCTACAGCAATGTTATAAACACAATACTACTAGAAAAATGGAAGGGCAAGTAAGTGGGTCTGGGGAACAAAGAAAGAAATCGGTCTAGAAGCTGCATTGTGAAGGACAAGTAGGTCATTCAGGCAATGAGACAGCACATATAAGGACTCAGAGGCGTGAAAGACCGCGTAGAACACTGGATCCCTGAAGTTCTTGGTCACTGCTATATATCCAGAACTTAGGACAGTGCGCGCTACTTAATAGGTTCCAATTCTAAAATCAAAGATAAAAGGCAGTGTGTAAGCTTTTGATGATTGTTCCTAATTCTTCCTATGAAGAACTCCCTATAATGATATCTGACAACTTCTTTACCATGGAATACCACAACAGTCTTGTCCCACATATCAACCCCTACTTCTAGGAATAGCCAAGCTGTTGTCATCAACAGTATCAAGACAGTACCATGAGGAGCCAAACCTTACCTGTCTTCACCGCCACCCTCCCTCGGTTAACCTGGAGAGTAGCTTTAATATCCTTCCCTATTAAGATGAAAAAAGTATCAGTTCCTTTCCTACCAGTTCCAATCCAAGAGGAAATCTGACCCTCAAGGTGTAGTGACTTCAAGTTACTAAAACAGGTCTAATTGCCGAGAACGTTGCATGCCTTCATTCATACCACTTTGTTCCCCCCTCCCCAAAAAGCATTCATCAGCTTGCCTTACTTAAGTATAAGGGCCAGATATGTTCTCTCAACTCTCACAGTACAGCTTTGAAGGTGGGCTTGCTGATGATTAAATGATAGAGCCACTTAGTAAATCATATTCTAAATTTTAAAGACAATTTGAGGGGGTGGCCTCTACAGAGATGTTTATAAAGTAGCCCCTAAATACAGCACTACATTCTAGACCAGAGGCTCCTGTCATCATGTCTAGAATAAACCTATCCTGATAAACTAATTCAGGAAAGGACTCACAGGGTAGCTTTCAAGGTGAAAGTACTAAACTCTTGTCTGATCCATTTATGAGTTGGTGTGATCACTCACCTAGAGCTAGACATCCTGAAATGTGAAGTCAAGTGGTCCTTAGAAAGCAACACTACAAACAAAGCTAGTGGAGGTGATGGAATTCCAGCCGAGCTATTTCAAGTCCTAAATATGATGCTGTTAAAGTGCTGCATTCAATATGCCAACAAATTTGGAAAACTCGGCAGTGGCCACAGAACTGGAAAAGGTCAGTTTTCATTCCAATCCCAAAGAAAGGCAATGCCAAATAATGCTCAAACTACCACACAATTGCACTCATCTCACATGATAGCAAAATAATGCTCAAAATTCTCTAAGCCAGGCTTCAACAGTACATGAACTGAGAACTTCAAGATGTTCAAGCTGGATTAGAAAAGGCAGAGGAACCAGAGATCAAATTGCTGGATGATAGATAAAGCAAGAGAGTTTCAGATAAACATCTACTTCTGCTTTACTGACAATGCCAAAGCCTTTGACAGTGTGGATCACAACAAATTGGAAAATTCTTTGAGATGGGAATACCAGACCACTTTACCTGCCTCCTGAGTAATCTAGAGGCAGGTCAAGAAACAAGTTAGAACCGGACATGGAACAACAGACTGGTTCCAAATTGGGAAAGGAGTATTTCAAGGCTATATACTGTCACTCTGATTATTCAACTTATATGCAGAGTACATCATGCTAAATGCAGGGCTGGATGAAACACAGCTGAAATCAAGACTGCTGGGAGAAATATCAATTACCTCAGATATGCAGATGACACCACCCTCATGGCAGAAAGTGAAGAACTAAAGAGCCTCTTGATGAAAGTGAAATAGTGAAAAAGTTGGCTTAAAACTCAACGTTTAAAAAACAGATCATGGCATCCAGTCCCATCACTTCATGGCAAATAGATGGTAGAACAAAGGAACTAGTGACACATTTTATTTTGGGGGGCTCCAAAATTACTGCAGCTGGTGACCGCAGCCATGAACTTAAAAGATGCTTGCTTCTTAGAAAAAAAGCTATGAAAAACCTAGACTGCATATTTAAAGCAGAGACATTACTTTGGTGACAAAGGTCAGTCTAGTAAAAGCTATGGTTTTTCTAGTAGTCATGTATGGATGTGAGAACTGGACCATTAAGAAAGCTGAGTGCCAAAGAATTGATGTTTCTGAACTGTGGTGTTGGAGAAGACTTTTGAGAATCCCTTGGACAGCAGAGAGATCCAACCAGTCAATCCTAAAGGAAATCAGTCCTGAATATTCATTGGTAGGACTGACCTTGAAGCTGAAACTCTAATATTTTGGCCACCTGATGCAAAGACACGACTCAATGTAAAAGACCCTAATGCTGGGAAAGATTGAAATCAGGAGAAGGGAACGAGAGGACGAGATGGTTGGATGGCATCACTGACTCAATGGACACCAGTCTGAACAAACTCCGGGAGATGGTGAAGGACAGGGCAGCCTGGTGTGCTGCAGTCCATCGGGTCGCAAAGAGTAGGACACGACGGAACGACTGAAAAACAATTTATGTAGGGATAAAGTATAACAGAGGAAGAACACACGTAATAATGAACGAACAGTCCTCAGAACTACGTGGTAAATGATGAAAAAGAAACGACTCATGATATTTTGAAGAAGCAGTCACAAAAATACTTCGCCGGAAAGAGGAATGAGAGGAGAACTTCCACAGCTTTTTAATAAACCAGGGTTTATTAATCTCACACCTATGGTTCGGGGCCCAGGCACTAAGAAAGGGGCCTGCGGCCCCGAACCAAGGACTCTAGAGGCTCCAAGTGATCCGCGCCCAAAACACACCTCACACGAAAGGAAAGGGTACCCGCGCTGGTGCTGGATTTCACAGTAAAAGCCAACGCGGAGAGACAGTTCCAGGAACCTCCCCTGTTCGCGCAGGCACTCTCCATCCCACCGCGCAGTCCCCATCCCACTCGCTGGGGCTCTTCCGCCCGACCGACACTCACAGTCCAACCTCGCGGGCCACCGCGCGGCGGGAGACCCAAGCGCACCCGAAAACCGCCCACGGCCGTACCAGCGAGCCCGCACCTACTCCTGGGCCCCCTTCATTTCCCACCCGGCCTGGCAACCTGGAACCCCAACTCCAACTCGCTGCCTGCAGCGAGTCTACGGACTTCGGTAATTACCTGGAGCTCCACCGCGCCGCCATTACACCGGAAGCACGTCACTTCCCCTTCCCGGGCCCCGGAGTAGGAAGAAGGCGGAACGTGAAATACATACTAACCTGACGCTAAACTGACTCTGATACGTTATTGTATTAACTTATTTTAAACATTGTTTTGTAATACCAGATTCAGAGCCGTCGATCCGGCCACACTTTTCCCTTCCCAAGACAGCGACAAAAGAAACACAAACTACAAAACCCATAATCCACCGCCAATGCGGGCGGAAATGACGCGCTCAGTTGTAGGCTGAGAAGGCAGCAATGCACGACGGGAATTATAGTTCTTCTGGATAAGGAGCATAGAGTTCGCTCTGGAAGCTCACGGGCAACCTAGTTCTGTCTTAAGATTTTTTAAAGTTTACTGTAAACTTAATTCTCTGCAGTTGACAAAAAAGGAGACCTTAGTGTAGCCACTTTTCTGTGAAAATCTTAAGGAAACAAGACACCTTTTTAGACTTTTTACAATAGTTAAACCAAGAACCAAAACAAAAATGTTACCAACTGTAACAAATGTTAAGTGCCTACCAGGTTACAAGATTGCAAGCCTAAGTCAATAGGAAAATATTG
Source organism: Bison bison bison (assembly GCF_000754665.1). NCBI lineage: Eukaryota > Metazoa > Chordata > Mammalia > Artiodactyla > Bovidae > Bison > Bison bison. The sequence continues at coordinate 797,330 of NW_011495022.1, read as the reverse complement.
GACCACCAACAGAGTGAAGTAATGAGGAAGAAATTAACTTTGCAGATAAGATGATGCCTCTATTTTAGGTAAAGGTACCAACCAGCTGGCGAGACACAGGAGAAAATTTTCGGACTGACTTGGAAATAGAAGTCTGAGGTGATCAGTAGAAGCATTTTCTTAATCTTGACTTTTCAAAAGTTACAAAACATAAATGTTAAACTACTTGTTACTGTTTTGGAAACTTCAGTTCAGTCAGTCCTGTCCGACTCTTTTTGACCCCAAGGACTGCGGCTCGCCAGGCCTCTCTGTCCACATCCAACTCCGGGAGTTTACTCAAACTCATGTCCATTGAGTCGGTGATGCCATCCAACCATCTTATCCTCTGTCGTCCCCTTCTCCTCCCACCCTCAATTTTTCCCAACATCAGGGTCTTTTCCAATGAGTCAGTTCTTCGCATCAGGGGGCCAAAGTATTGGAGTTTCAGCTTCAATATCAGTCTTTCCAATGAACACAGGGCTGATTTCCTTTAGGATGGACTGGTTGGATCTCCTTGCAGTCCAAGGGATTCTCAAGAGTCTTCTCCAACACCACACTTCAATTCTGTGGTGCTCAGCTCTTTTTATAGTCCAACTCTTATACCCATATATGACTATTGGAAAAACCATAGCCTTGACTAGACGACATCTGCTTTTTAATATGCTGTCTAGGTTGGTCATAACTTTCCTTCCAAGGAGTAAGTATCTTATAATTTCATGGCTGCAATCACCATCTGCAGTGACTTTAGAGCCACCAAAAATAAAGTCAACCACTGTTTCCACTGTTTCCTCATCTAATTGCCATGAAGTGATGGGACTGGATGTCATGATCTTAGTTTTCTAAATGTTGAGATTTAAGCCAACTTTTTCACTCTCCTCTTTCACTTTCATTAAGAGGCTTTTGAGTTCCTCTTCAATTTCTGCCATAAGGGTGGTGTCATCTGCATATCTGAGGTTACTGATATTTCTCCCGGCAATCTTGATTCCAGCTTGTGCTTCTTCCAGCCCAGGGTTTCTCATGATGTACTCTGCATATAAGTTAAATAAGCAGGGTAACAATATACAGCCTTGACATACTCCTTTTCCTATTTGGAACCAGTCTGTTGTTCCATGTCCAGTTCTAACTGTTGCTTCCTGACCTGCATACAGATTTCTCAAGAGGCAGGTCAGGGTCTGGTATTCCCATCTCTTTCAGGATTTTCCACAGTTTATTGTGATCTACACAGCCAAAGGCTTTGGCATAGTCAATAAAGCAGAAATAGATGTTTTTCTGGAATTCTTTTGCTTTTTCAATGATCCAGTAGATGCTGGCAATTTGATCTCTGGTTCCTCTGCCTTTTCTAAAACCAGCTTGAATATCTGGAAGTTCACGGTTCACGTATTGCTGAAGCCTGCCTTGGAGATTTTTGAGCATTACTTTACTAGCGTGTGAGATGAGGGCAATTGTGCGGTAGTTTAGCATTCTTTGGCATTGCCTTTCTTAGGGATTGGAATGAAAACTGACCTTTTCCAGTCCTGTGGCCACTGCTGAGTTTTCCAAAATCTGCTGATGTATTGAGTGCAGCACTTTCACAGCATCATCTTTGGGGATTTGAAATAGCTCAACTGGAATTCCATCACCTCCACTAGCTTTGTTCGTAGTGATGCTTTCTAAGGCCCATTGACTTCACATTCCAGGACATCTGGCTCTAGGTGAGTAATCACACCATCATGATTATTTGGGTCGTGAAGATCTTTTTTGTACAGTTCTTCTGTGTATTCTTGCCACCTCTTCTTAATATCTTCTGCTTCTGTTAGGTCCATACCATTTCTGTCCTTTATTGAGCCCATCTTTGCATAAAATCTTCCCTTGATATCTCTAATTTTCTTGAAGAGATCTCTAGTCTTTCCCATTCTATTATTGTCCTCTATTTCTTTGCACTGATCACTGAGGAAGGCTTTCTTATCTCTCCTTGCTATTCTTTGGAACTCTGCATTCAAATGGATATAGCTTTCCTTTTCTCCTTTGCTTTTCGCTTCTCTTCTTTTCACAGCTATTTGTAAGGCCTCCTCAGACAGCCATTTTGCCTGT
>NW_011495022.1:785163-795142 GCF_000754665.1 Bison bison bison | reverse complement strand
TTGAGGGGAGAGGCGGGGGGGAAACTTACCTTTCTTAAAACAACTGTATCTTAAAAAAACAAACAAACAAACAAAAAACTGTATCTTCAGTTCCTCAACCATCTATAAGCCAGGCCTGGTTTCTCCAAGACTGAACTATTATAATTTTAAAGTTCTGGTACTCCTCAAGCCTTTCTAGAAATACAAAAGTAAAATGATTATGGATGAAGACACAGGAGCAGAACAGCTTATGTTTAAATCACAAATCAATTGATATACTCATGGATGATTGCCCTTAGGCAGGTTACTTCGCACTGTGGGACCATTTCCTGATCAGTTAGATTGGAACGAAAATAGTCCCCACCCCCTAGAATAGTTTTAAGGATAGTATTAATTGATACCTTTGATGCATTTGTGATAATTCCTACTATATAATAGTATTATCTATCCTTTTTTATATTTAAGATATTCGGCATAGTTTAAGGTACATTTTCGAGAAGGTACATTTTGATGTCTTAAAATATTTAAGTGGATAGATTTCAGTTCTACTAATATGTGGTATAGGAGATGAATGGTAAACATTTGTATCCATATCTGAAAAAAGCACAATACCACCCCTACAATTATTGATCGAAATAGGAAAGAACCAAGGGGAGCTGAATGGAACTGGGAAAGACTAGCTTTATCATTTGTGTCCTCAAGGAAGCAAACAGTGATGGAATTAAGAATGTAAAAAAAAAAAAAAAAAAGGTAAAAGGAGAAAACTATCAATAGATGGGATAGAGGTAAGTCAGAGCAAAGATGAAGAGTCCTTCCTTGGAATAAAAATGGCAAGGCCTTTGCAGCACAGTCTTGCTTAGTCTTTGGCTGGAGTCTCCCCAAGAAGCCTGTGACCTCAACTCAAAATCTGAGGCTGTCATCAGCCACATTTTTTGTAAACAGGCAAAAGGCCTTTTATTGAAGAGATATCTGAGCAGCACATTTCTGCATTTGTCACATTCCACCCCTTGCATGTAGATTCACTCTCCATATACATTCACAGAACTGTTTTCTTCCTGAACAGAAACTTCAAAGACAGAAATTTGTGGGACAAACTACAGTTTCCATCTTTGCAGTTGGTCTGTGCAGGAGCCACAACTGAACTCATTACTTAATTCTCTTCACTGTTTATTCTAAATTTTCCTCTCTTTTACCTACCACCTCCACTGGTCTCGATAATTAAATTGCTAACGTGAAAACCTTAAGTGCTGAGAAACTTGAGCCTCGGGTAACAATCCCTTTCTCAGGCAGATGTTGTTGTTCTTGTCCATTTACAGTCACTGTTGGGCAAAGTAGAGGTTCCCGAGTGGGTCACCTTGAAAAGTGAAAGTGAAGTCACTCAGTCGTGTCACCTTGGTATCACACATATTCTTACTTGCCCCAATTGAAGCCTACTTACTGCTGTTGATCAGAATTAGCTTCTTCTGCCAGGGTGTTGACTCTTCTTCCTGCCTACTTGTCCCTGAACTCAAAAAGGCCAAAGTTCCCAGACAGCAGATGAAGCTTAGTGCAGTGGGACCTTTGCTCTGCCCCCTAGCAGGAAGACGCCACCTCTGGTGACTAGGACTTCTAATTCCACAAATTTAAAACTACAGAAATGGGAAACACTGTGTCCATTAGTGGATAATTGGGAGGATGATAAATGGGGCTCTTCCTGTTTTAATCCATTGCTTTCTGGCCCCATGTATTGTTTCTTTTTGGGACCCTGAGCCATATCAAGGTCTACTGCATCCTGCGGGACAGCATCTCATCTTTCCAGACTATTGTCTCTTAGCAACTGCTTGAACTTCACTCTCAGCAGGTCATTCAGTGTTTTATTAGGCCACCAGCTTCTGAGACATGAAGCATGTGGTGCAACCAGTGGAGCCGTGGTCACAGGCACCCTCCTACACCAAATGTAATACTTCATCGGATGATGAATTGTGACTGGGTCTCCAGAATTTATGACATAGTATGTTCAGCAAATATATTTCACTTTGTACCAGTAAGTATCTCAGTGAGGTTCCCCAATGGCTCAGTGGGTAAAGAATCTGCCTGCAATGAAGGAGACAACAGGAGATGCAAGGGTTGCAAAAAGTTGAACACAACTGAGTGACTAAGCAAAGTGCAAGTGTCATGGTCAAGTACTCCCTCTTTAGCACAGCATCCCAGGACCTATTTTTCAAAAGTTGTACAACCTTGATCCAGAACCCCGGAAACCTGAACCATTATTTTCCTACTATGGTTCCTATAAACTTCATAGTGCATCTTTTCTGGAAACTGACAATTCTAATGCCATAGGATCTGCCAATTCCTTTAGTCAAATTTAGGCTACTTTCACTAGAACTCATAAGAACTCACTAGCCCTTTCTTGTGCCAAGTTGCACCAGGTATTATGGGCCAGGAATGTAGTCCGAGGTCTGGAGTACCTTGTTTACAGAACCCAAAGCAGCCTCTTAGGTCTTGTGCTTTCTTCTTTATTGTAGGGGATGCAAGAGATGTTAGTTTGTGTTTTACTTTGAAAAGGATGTTCTAGCACTTCCCAGAATACTGCACTCTTAAAACCTCTAATAAATAAGAGGTTTAAATAAATAAATAAGGACAAGGCCCTGATTCTTCATAGGGTTCATTTCCTGCTCTCTATAGCACAAACCTCCAGCACACTAGCCACCTCTCACTCAGTCTGTTATATCAGCATGATTTCATTGTTATAATGGATCTTAAGGACCTTATCCAGAATCTCCAGATGACCTAGATCTCTTTGGACTGTATATGAAAAAGGAGAGTTAATAGGACTAGACTGTCAATACATGTGATTGTCAGTTTATTTCATGTGGACATTAATAATTAGCAATTTCATATGGACAATTATTTCTAGTTGTCTTTCTTGATCAAGGTAGAAAAGAAAGCCTTCTCCAAATCAGTGGCCACATACCATGTGAAAGTGAAAGTCTCTCAATTGTGTCTCTGTTCGAGCCTATGGACTATAAAGTCCATGGAATTCTCCAGGCCAGAAAACTGGAGTGGGTAGCCTTTCCCTTCTCCAGGGGATCTTCCCAACCCAGAGATCGAACCCAGGTCTCCTGCATTGCGGGTGAATTCTTCACCAGCTGAGCCACAAGGGAAGCCCACATACCCTGTGAAGTCTACCTAATTATCCTGCTTTAGCAGTACTAATATGCTTGGCATGGCAGTTGCAACTGGGGCTGCTACTTGGTTGAACTTATGGTAGTCTACAGTCATTCTGCTAGTTCATCTGGTTTCTGAAGGTGCCAGATTGTCAAGTGAAATGGAGATGTGATGGAAGCTATTATGCCTGTATCTTTTATTGCCACCATACCCTAGCATTGTGATTTATTGTTTTAGATTTACTCTCTTGGACAGAAGAGGCAGTTTTGAAGACTTATACTTGACTTTTCCCAAATATGATAGCTCTTACTCCACAGGTCAAGAACAATATATGAAAATTACTCCAAAGTATCTAATTGGGGTTGAAGAGACATGATGTTGCTTCAAATCTTCAGGTATCAGTGTTAACTCTCACTTGTATCTAATAGTCCTCAAAATATATGGGTATTCCCTTTACCTGTGTACAGTTATTCAAATAAGTGCAAGTGAGTCCCTTTGAGAAAAGGAGGTCAAAGGAGTCTCTACAATATATACCTGATATGGTATTGCAGGGTGCTTCTTCATGAGACCCAGCTAAGTCTTCCACCAGTGGTTTGAAAACTGGTACAGGTACAGGAACTTGGCAAGAAAGTGTGACTGTTTATTGGGACAACCACCCTCAGCCTCCTGCTCATCCATTCCTTCTTTTAATCATGTATGTGATCAACACTTGCATTGGCTGCCCAAATATTTTGCCCCTCGTGGTGGTGGTTTTTTTGCTAAATTGTGTCTGACTGTTTTGACCGCCTGGACTGTAGCCCACCAGGGTCCTCTATCCATGAGATTTCCCAAGCAAGAATACTGGACTGGGTTTCCATTTCCTTCTCTAGGGGATCTTCCCAACCCAGAAATTGAACCTGCCATCTCAAACCCATGTCTCCTGCATTGCAGCCAGATTCTGTACCACTGAGTCACCAGGGAAGCCCATATTTTGCCCTTACTATCACCATATTCTATTAACTATATTCACAATTCCCTCTTGGCTGCTGCCTTTACATTCTTGTCACTATAATTGTGACTTCCTAGCTTCTGAGGGTTAAGTGTTGCTCATCCTCTATTGCTTCAGGGCCCCATTATCCTCAATGCTACTAATTAACCAAATTCCATGGAAGGCTCTCCTATAGGCAACCCTGCACTGTAAATAGAAGTCAGCTTCGGATGTCTTTCTTTGTAATGCTGGTGTCTCTCTTACTAGCACAGTCCTGTTGGCCTTTCAGAATGACGTGTCCTCTGGGTCCTCCTGTGCAAAATGATTTTCTGGTAGGTTTTCTGGCTTCACATAATATATTCACTCCAGCATTTCCACTTCCCTGAGTTTTTTATGTCTTTTCTCCAGAGTCAGCTCTGGCAGGTCAGGCATTTCCTTTTCTCTCCATGAGCCATTACTTTCTCCAGCTGTCTGGGAGTCATCCTAGCCGCACATTTGCTTCACCCATTCAGAATAGAGTGTGTAATTCTGTATTTCAAGAGGATGTCCCAAAGTCCACAAACTCTCCCCATCTAGTATTATATCCCAGTGCTCTCTACCAGTGAAAAGTTTTAGCTCTCACACTGCCATATTGTGCCAAGTACTAATTGTTGCCATATACCACCTGGAATGGCCTCTTTTTTTTTTTTTGCCAATCAGGAAGTGAGGGGTCTGGTTTCAAAATCTCAACTTACCACTTGCTTTTTTGGGTCCTTCCTGCTACTAATGTGCCAGTTGGGTCCTCTAAGAAGTGGAAAGGAGAATAAAAGGGGTGTTGGGGGAGTAACACCTGTGAAAAGAAAGAGCAGGAAAAAAGACTGAACAGAAGAGTCAACAGATCACAATACAGATCTGACAAAGTCTCTGAAAGCCCAACAGTAAGATCCAAAGTGAAGATTAGCTCTTAGAAGAGTGTTGCATTGGGTGAAAGTCTAGGCCTTTATAGCACATTTTGCTTGGTCATTGGCTGAGACCACCCAAAGAAGGGCATGACGTGAGCTCAAAAGCTGAGGCCAAACCCGAAGGAGTTAATAGCTAGAGGCCAGTTTGTTTGGTGTGTTCTGTATTTCTTAATTAGCTCACCACTATTGTAAAAACTGGGGCTTCCCAGGTGGCTTGGTGGTAAAGAATCTGCCTACCAAAACAGGAGATGCAGGAGACACAGGTTTGATCTCTGGGTCAGGAAGACCCCCTGGAGGAGGAAATGGAAACCTATTCCAGTATTCTTGCTTAAAAAACCCCTTGGACAGAGGGGCCTGGTGGGCTACAGTCCAGGGGTTGCAGAGTTGGACACACCTGAGCAACTGAGCACAGCACTGTAAGTACTGCATTGGAAGAACTGACAGATCAGAAGAGGGCTCATCCTTCCCTGGGTTAAGTTCATACAAGAATTTCAGAGATTGTAAGGAAAAACCTGGAAATTTGTCATTGCCCTCACATCCATAATAGATCCATTGGAAACATTGACTAAACTCATATGAAATATCTAATAGAGAATTTTTTCTCTCTTTCGTTTTGATGTTATTGGTACTATAGTGAATTCAGTCTCATTATTAAACAAGTTTCTGCTTCTCTCTGAAGTTTGCCTGAAACTCTGTTTTAGACAACAGGCTAGTGATTATGTCATTAACAAATAGTAATCTCAGTGAAAAGCATTGCACTAAGTAGTCTGAACTATGGGTATTTCAAAGAAGAGTCTTGGGCACACTCTTCCAAGGTAAAATGGCTTAGGAAACTTTTGGACTGTACCAGTGCACCAAGTCAGGATTCCCAGGACTCTTTTCTGTCCAAAAGCAGACATATTTCATCAAAGCTAACTACTTGATCCAAGGCCCAACAAAATATGAGTTATTTCAGAAGACTTAATAAATTATTGAGGGAAATATTAATTTAGTAATTAATTCACAATATTTTGGCATTATTTTAGCATTTTATTTTTTGTAGATATATGAAAGAGCCATTTCCTTTTCTTCTGAAACCATTTCAAATCTTCAGTATAGTAAACTCTGCCTTTGGGATTTGATTCCTACTGATACATAAGCATTGAGAAAGAGATATTTTTACTGAGGCTCCTTACTTTCAATTTTTCTTTTTTTTTTCAGTAAGAGTATTTCCTCCTTTTTACCTGAGTATAATTGGGCAAGTCAGCTGTGCAACCATGTCATACTTGAAGTGTTACGTTTGAGAATAATTCTCATTTAATTGTGAGTCGGGGTTTACTTTACCAGGTTAAAGTTACCAGGGTTAACTTTAAAAGCAGTGAAGGCCAACCAGCTGAGTAATAAACATTGCCATGGAGACCAGAGGACCTGGGGACACTGTACTGATCTGAGGACCTTTGCTAGTCCCTTTTTCGGTAAAGCCCAGATGCCATCTTGGAGAGGAGGGTTGGGAAGGGATAGATCTAGCATGTTAAAAAAGTAAGTAAAAAGTTTTAGTCACTCAGTCATGTCCAACTGTTTGTGACTACATGGATTGTAGTCCTCTGGGCTCCTCTGTCCATGGGATTCTCCAGGCAAGAATACTGAAATGGGTTGCCATGCCCTCCTCCAGGGGATCTTCCTGACCCAGGGATCAAACTCTGGTCCCCTGCATTGCAGGCAAATCCTTTACTGTCTGAGTCACCAGGGAAGGTTTACCTAAGTACCTGAGCATACTTAGGTTGCTTTTTTTTTTTTTTAGGGGAGTGGGAAGTACTAACCTTCAAGGGGGTGTTTAGAACTATGTAAGGGCAGTGAAGGTTGTCATCATGCTAATGAAAGCTACTGGCATTTTATGGAGGTAGGGGTGAGGAGGGGCAGGGGTGCTAAATGTCTGCAGAGCTCTAGGAAGCACTATCTCCTTAGCACACCACTTGAATCATCATGAGCAACACAGAAATGGGGGTGTTTAAATCCATCTGTTTGGGTTTACAGAAGTGTCTTAATAGTTTTGGGGGGTTTTTTTTGTTGTTGTTTCCCCACACAACCCAGTGGGGAGGACCCTTGAGGAAGGTAAGATTAGTTTAAATCAAATAAAGAATTACTTTTTCTTCCCCTAACCAGTCTGTAATGTGATTGATCCTGTTACAGCTATCCTTAAAAACAGTTAATCTAAATGCAAAGTAATTATAGCAATATTTTGAAAAGCTAGGAGTACAGATTCTTGGCAGGAACAAAAGAGATTCTTTAATTGATTTTCTTTAAGATATGTTTTTGTCCAGAATGCCTGATTCTCAGATGATCCTGTTAGTCACACTGGAAAGCCAAAGCTTTGACCGACTGTTGTGTGACTCAATTCATATCATATTTTGAACATTTTAAAAAGCTGCCTGTGCTTATGTAACCCACATGTAATAACTTAAAAGTGCTCTTGGAACTATTTCTGACAGTTTCTATGAAAACATTTTAATTGTGGTGGCCAACAGCTTTTAACTGCCATTGGGGATGTTTTGATATGGGAAGTGGGGAGGAACAGAAACCCACTGAAGAAGAGGGTTTGCCCAAGAGGGTTTGCCCACCCCCTCCACCTGTGTTTTTTTTTTCCTGACGATGTTTCCAGAAAGCTGTCCTTTTCAGACAAATGTTCAAGTTTCCAGAAGTTACATAGTGGCTTTTTCTGTAAAGGAAAGCAGAGGCAGGAGAAAACCATTTACAGGAGAAAGTGGAGATGAAAAGAAAAATGGGGTCTAATAGCAAAGAAAAGCAAAAAAGAAGCACAGAAGCACTAAAAAAACGGAAAGTAGAGAACACAGAGAATAAATGAAATGGTAACAAGAGCAGGTATTTCTGAGTCATAATCCAACAGGAGGGATGGATAATGACCTCGTGGTACAAGCGAGCAGACAGGAACTCTTCTTTTAGTGCAAGAGAAGGAGATGGTTTGTGCTGTCTTCTGGAACCTCAGCACTACCTGGGCCATTGGGAAGCAGGAGGGAGAGCGCTGAGCTTGGTTGCAAATGCTGGCCTTTGAGAGGAGAGGCTGAGGGGGTGATCCCAAGTACCAGGGAGCAGTAGAACACACTGGCTGGACCACGATGCCCAGAGCCAGCCTGTCTCAGTTTAAATTTACCACATATATAATTTGTCACATAACAAATACTCTAAAGCTAAGGCTTAAAACTGCATTTATTATCTCACATTTTCTGGGAGTCAGGACTCAAGTCCAGCTTAGCCTTGTCCCAGCGTTCAGGGTCCCTCACAAGGCTGCAGTCAAGGTGCTAGCTGGGGCTGCAGTCATCTCAGAGCCCACTGAGAGAAGATGCACTTCCACGATTCCTCACATGGCTGTTGGCAGCCTCAGGTCCTTGCTGCCCATTATGGAGACATTAGTTCCTTGCCACTGATGTGGGCCTCTCCACTGGGCAGCTCACAGTATGACTGTTGGCTTCCATCAGGGTGAACAATTGAGAAAGCATCAGAGAAGGCACAGTCTAATCTTGAAGGTGACATCTCATCATCTTGTCTATCCCTTTTGTTAAAATCAAGTCACTAGGATATGGAATGATGGTGTGAAGACCAGAAGGTCATCTGAGAAGCTTGTTTATCATACCCACTAAGTAACCCAATCTGCCTTCACATTCCTTCACTCTAAAATGAGGATGAATAATAGCATTTATAACATTAAACAATAAAATAAAGACTTTTTTTGGTACATGTTGTTTGAGGACAAACAAATAATCTATGTAAAATGCCAAACATGGTGCCTTACACACTTACTTTTGAAATAGTGACCATTTTTTTTCCTCCCAGGGAATTTCCCTTTCTTTTCTCCCATACAAGAGAAAGTTTCCTTTGCTTATTCTTCAGGAGAGATACATGGCTGAATGGGAAGTTGAAGGCCTGCTGGTCTTCCCAGTTTGGTTTCCAAAAGCCTAGAACCTCTTGGAACAGAAAGTTTAGGAATGGATATCAAATAAATGGGGAAATCACTAGGGAAAGAGCAGGTCCTGGGAAGGAATAATGGATCCAGTGCTGAGATTTTCCCTTCTTCATTCAGGCACCACATATTAGAAATATCTTTGTTTTCTATTTCTTTTGAATAAGCAATTTGATGAGAATTAAAGACATTTGAATAAGCAATTCAGTGAAGGAAAATGACCAGACTACATTATGCAGAGGGAAGATCTCTACAGTCTTATTGAACCCTGGAGCTTGTGTTCTGTAATCCTTGGATTAAGTAAAATGATAGGATCTTGAAAAAGCAATAAAGGGGATTTCACCTCCTAGAGTTTAGGTTTAGATTTAGTTAGTATTTAATATCATTTGGTAGTATTTTAGAAATTGTGTATCTGAAATCAGCAAATTAGTTAACATTGTCTTTGAATACTATTAGGATTCTATCATATGATCAAAGCTGTGCTAAGAAAATTGCTGACTGGATGGCTTAAAAGTCAATGATCAACATATTGAGACATTTAGGGATAAAAAGAAATGAAGGACATTTCTCATATTTATGTGTTTGATCAGTAAATAGGAAATATTACCAAGCACAGGTCATAATAAGAAGTATATGAGGAATATGAAGTTTATAAAATATGTTCTCTACTTTCAAACTTTCTATCTAGTTAAGAGCTTTTGTCAAAGCTGATTTTTTAAAATCTAAGTAAGAGCCTCTGCAAACAGCCTTACATACAGTGTCTTTTATCAGGTTTCCCACCTGACTTTCGAAAATCTCCAGGGAACAGGTCATTGATCCACAAACCTGTCACAAGAGATAGGATATTATAGTGCTTAAGGTGACTGGCCCTGAAGCGAAAGTGACTGCCAGGATTTGTACCTTGGCTCTGCCACTTAGTAGCTGTTTGATCTTGATCAAGTTACTTAAGAATCTCTGTATCTCAGTTTTCCTACCCATAAAGCAGTGATA
>NW_011495022.1:778901-785063 GCF_000754665.1 Bison bison bison | reverse complement strand
ATATGACTCATGTCATATGGTTATCATGAAAACAAAAAGAGATAATCCACAGAAATACTTAGAACATGTTAGTTCAGGTGTGTCTGGCTCAATAAACATGAGCATATTTTTACTATTAATAGCTGATTGTTGATTATGTTTTTCTTTGAAATAACTGCTTCAGGATTTTCTGCTCACCGGCTATTGTCATCTTACAAGCACTTCATCTAGCTGCTATTTTTTTCCCCTTCTAGTTATGCCCCAAAGACATTAGGCATGGCTCCTAATCTTTAATTGCTCAAAGCACAGCTGTGGCATTTTGAAAAACTTTACTAATGCATACATGAATAGCATTATCTAAAGGAAAACCTAAGACAAAACATTAGGTGCCGTTTCTCCTGGAATCCATTAGTCATGCCCTTCCAAAGGGGCTCCATGGCAGGTCAACTCTGTCCTTTACTCTGACTTGATATCATAATCTGAGGCTTGACTCATATTCTCCAGATGGATATCCCCTCCCCCCTGTCCTTCTCAGGGTCCAGAGCCCACACCCCACTTTATCTCTGCTGCATCGCTTCAGTCGTGTCCGATCGTGTCCGACTCTTAGCGATTCCATGGACTGTAGCCTACCAGGCTCCTCCATCCATGGGATTTTCCAGGCAACAGTACTGGAGTGGGGTGCCATTGCTTTATCTCTAGCTGTCTCAAAAGAAGGCAAAAACCAGCTACACCATCATAATCTGTTCAGAGAGAACACATGCCCACAAAAAAAATAAAATAAAATAGAGTTGATCCTTCTCATTGTCTTGAGTATGTCCCTTCTCATTTTCTCCTTTGCTTTATAAAACCCCAAGTCTATAAAAATGCATGTAACCGAGACCTGCCTTTTCCCAAATACAAATTTTCTGCTACCCCTAGAACAAAAAGCACAAATTTCAATATGATTTCACCTACACCAAACTTCATCCAAAAAAAACCTGTTTAGAATTCCACAATTCCCGAATTAATGTTTTCAGGAAAGGGAAAAATATTGAATCAAAATGATCAGGTTGTTAGGGTGGGCAACTGTAGCTCATTTCTGCTGGAGACCCTTTAATAAACTGTATACAGTGTTGTCCAACAGAAATGTAATGCAAACCACATATGTAATTTTAAATTTTCTAATAAGTAAAGTTTTAAAAATTAGGTAAAATTAATTTCAATGTTATATTTTACTTAGCAAAATATGCCCAAAATATTATAATTATATAAGCAATAAATACATTAATGAGATAGTGTATCTTTTTTTCATACTATGATTTTGAAGTCCAGTGCATATTTTACATGTGAGTTGCATATCTGTTTGGAACAGCTACTTTCAAGTGGTCAAGTTACCTTTGCTAGTAATCATATTGGACTGCATGGAGAACATACCTCAGAATTGCCCCTAACAGGACAGTGGCCCTTCATGCTCTTGCAGCCAGAGAAAGTGTTCAGGTAAAGAATTCTATGCTGAAGAACCATTAGGGCAACTGTCCATCAAGCTGCAGGTGACCTCTGCAGAGGCTACGGGAGAATCAAACCCAGGTCTCACACATTGCAGGCGGATTCTTTACTGTCTGAGCCACCAGGGAAGTCCAAGGATACTGGAGTAGGTAGCCTATCCTTCTGCAGGGGAATTCCTAACCCAGGAATTGAACTGGGGTCTCCTGCATTGCAGGTGGATTCTGTACCAGCTGAGCTGCCAGGGAAGACCACAGTGCTGACCACAACCACCTAAAGCAGTAGCTGGTACCATTCCATTCCCGAGCTAAAAAAAAATGACCAACTAGTTATGAAATTAGGGTATTGTACTAGGAAAATTACTAAACAAATGTTCTTTTTTTCTCTTCAAAAGAGATTCTTCTCTTGTGAATATGAAATTATGTCTCATTTGTTTTTTTCCCCCTATACCTTCCATTGATATTTCCTCCATTTCAAGCCTGCAGTTATTAATAGATAGAGACCACTCTTGCCTCAGGGAAGATTTGTGATAAGTCTGAAAATAGAAACGACTTACTCCCAGCCTTCCCTGGCTTTTGTCTTCTGAAGTCAGGCACCTCTGGAGGGGGGTATATTGTAGCGGAGGGGAAGAAAGACTCATTTGGTGAGAGAGACTAATAGAGCTGGGTTAGTCTACAAGTAGGGGGAACTTGGACCTCATTCAATGGTAGTACCTTAGCATGGGGTGAGGGGAGGTAAAATGGAAAAAAATGACTACCCAAGGTGGTGGGACCCCAGAAAAAGTTTAGCTGAAGTTTCTTTGACTTGAAGCCTGGCATGGAAGTGGTGGTCATTGTAAGTCATGTACCAATGGGCATCTTGGCAGTGATCAGTGTGGACCAAAGATTTGATGGGGCCTCCCTGGAGAAACACTCTGGGTGAGACTCTTCCACTTTTGCAGGGCCCAGAGTTCTAGCAAATTTGCAGGGTGTTTTTTGTTTTTTGGGGGGTTGATTTCTTAAAAGTGTCAACATTATCTCTAAAGAGTTTTCAGTTGATTTTCTGGAAGAATGGGCAGACTTTTTTTTAAATTTCAGATTTCATGAAATGAGCACAAAATTTTCACTTTTCACACTGTAGGATTGTGTTTATGTATCTGTTTTTTCTGGCTTCCTGAAAAAACAAAGAACATTTATATCTTAAATAGTTGATTTTCTTCTTACATGCACATATTTATGATCATGCATTCCAAAAATAAGAATTAAACCTTGAGACAGTAGCCAAAAAATGGCATATGTATTTTAAGCAAATTGAGTGAATATTTTAGTAGAAACATCCTCATTTTTGCTGCTATTTATAGATTCTGAAATTTTATTTTAGTTTAATTTTAAGTAAATATACTTTGAAGCTTACAGAAAAATTATAAGAATAGCACAATGAATTTTATACCTTTAAGCAAGATTTCCTGAATTTAATGTTTTACCACATCTGCTTTATCATTTTCTCTCTCTCTCTCTCTTTGTCTCTGTCTCTCGTCTTCTCCCTCCATTCCCCTCCCACATACACTCTCATATACACACACATACATACAAGTTTGTAAGGAAGTTGTAAAAATGTCTCTTTACCTTTAAACATTTTAGTACTTATTTTCTAAAAACAAAGACATTCTCTTACATAACCACAACACAGTTAAAATCAGGAAATTATCATTGACAGAATACTGTGACCTAATCTACAGACCTTATGCAAATTTTGCCAGTTTACCAGTCCTCAGTGGCAAGATGAAATCCTAGATCACACATGGCTTTCAGTTGTCATGTCTCTTTCGTTTCCTTTACTCTGAAACAGTTCCTCAATTTTTTTGTTGTTTGGTCTTTTATTACGCTGACATTTTTGAAGCGTATGGGTCAGTTGTTTTGTAGAATGCTCTTTGATTTGGATTTGTCTGATGTTTTGTTCTGATTAGATTCAAATCATACGAGCATATTTGGTAGGAATATCACAAAAGTGGTGATGTGCTGTTTTCTCAAGGTACCTTTTCAGGAGACACAAGATGTCAATTTCATTGAGAAAGTCTTATGAAATAAATATCAGCTGAACTCAGCAGTCTACTCAGGGATCCAGTTGGTTTATGTTATGGTATAAGTATATTTTTATATTGTCATTAGTTGATAACAAGCAATTCATGCAGTGACACTTTCAGTAGCAACCTTACAGTGTACATTTGTTGACTATATTCCCGGTGTTCATTTCTCAAATTGTCCCCTTCACAACAGCCTTTAATCTTCACTTTAAGGTTGCACCTCAACCTGGGGAAATCAACTTCAGCCCCTCCCTCTACCAGAGCAGCATGTGATCAATGTTAAGCCAATAAAAGCATTGCATCTCTCTGGATTCAGTATTGTTTCAGGATGGGATGTGACCAAAACAGTCTAATTACAGTGGGATCTGGGGACTTTTGATGGAAATACTGGGGTAAGGATTCTGTTTCCTTCTGGAAAATGTTCTGGGAATGTGAAATCTGGAACTGCTGGAGCCATTGTTTCTATAGGGGCCAATCTGAGACCAGAGCTGGCTGGTGGAGGAAGCAGTGGAACAAACTGAAGGGAACAGATGCACTATTGACTTTATAAATGTCTAGATTAAGCCCGACCTGACATTTACTTTTGAGCTATGTAGCTGCAGTTCTAAACCAAGATTTGTACCATCCACTGTGGTACAAGAAACAGATGATATTGTCATTAGGTTGTAAGAGATGATATTGTTAGTAGGCTATGACTATGGCATTTAGTCCCTAAAGCCAAGGGTGATAAACATTTTGTGAGATAAAGAATAGTTGATAATAATAATAATGAGGAATTGTCCCAGCCAAAATGCCAATAGCAGTGCCATCTCTCCAACTGAGAAACATTTTTAGTTTTTTAGGTTTGGATAGAAATGTTCACTTATTTTGAACTGAAGATATTCTGCCTTGAAGGGGTACTATTAAGGGGTATGCACGGGTACCTCTGATCAGTGTGTCTATAACTACATCTGTTTTGAGTGTCAGGGCTCATTCCTTCCTAGCCATTAAATGTTTTTCATATTACTTATGCTACTTGACCCAGAATTCTCTGCACTAAGTCTGCTATGTCTGGAGTGAGCCTTACTGCTGAGCTACAGTACTTTTCAACGTCTTCATCTCCTAACTGTATCTGCAAAGTGCACATGAGGAGACTTCTATCTGGATTTTTTGGTTTTGTATTCTAGCTTCTCTTCTTTCTGCATTGAACTCTATCCTCTTGGCTGGGAATCCTAGGCTCTTCCTAAGCTGACAAGGCAATACCTTCTTCCCAGAAACTGAAGTCCACTTACCAACAGGAAGCCAATAATTGGAGAACTGTTTTGACCAGGCCTCTCATGAGTACTGCATTTTGCCTGTCTCTCAAAAATGTTCACAGAAGACATTGCTGTAGCTATGCCAAACCACCAGCAGAGCTCCCTTGGGTAATGATGCCATCCTTGACTCACTGAGAGCTTGTCAACTCCTCTGAGTACTGGGATTTGGCCTCAAGCAGGAGGGCTGGCATCAACAACTCAGAGTACATGAGTCTGAGAAAACTCTGGGAGATAGTGAAGGACAGGGAAGCCTGGTGTTCTGCAGTCCATGGGGTTGCAGGGAGTTGGACACTAATTAGCGACTGAACAACAGGAGAGCTACCTCCCACCAGGAAGCCCAGCCCAGCAGCACATTTTATTCCTTTTCAGTTCAATTTCATCCTGCTTCTTCCATCTCTGTTCCACCATGCCTCATGTCTAAACCTCAAGGGTGATGACCAGTTTCTTGAGGAATTAACTAGGGCTTTCCACCTGCTCTAAGCCATACTCATCCTTCCTCAGAGAGAAGAGAAGCAGAGAGATTCTTGAGTGGTAAGGGATAGTGATAGTATATTAAACTATAGAATGGAGATTAAGATAGTTATCCAGGTAGAGAAATTTTTACTCAAAAACAGAGAGAAAAAAAAGAAATGATGCTTACTTGGTTGCCTATTACTACAATGAGCTTCTTATGTTGCTTTTGTCACTGAATGAAGGGTTGCTCAATATTTGGTAAGGAAGGATTGCTTTTAGTCTAAATTTTTTTCAACTTTATTGAGGTATAATTGACAAAATTATAAGATGTTTCAGTTCAGTTCAGTCGCTCAGTCGTGTCCAACTCCCCGAGACCCCATGAATCGCAGCATGCCAGGCCTCCCTGTCCATCACTAACTCCTGGAGTTCACTCAGACTCACATCCATGGAGTCAGTGATGCCATCCAGCCATCTCATCCTCTGTCATCTCCTTCTCCTGCCCCCAATCCCTCCCAGCATCAGAGTCTTTTCCAATGAGTCAACTCTTTGCATGAGGTGGCCAAAGTACTGGAGTTTCAGCTTTAACATCATTCCTTCCAAAGAAATCCCAGGGCTGATCTCCTTCAGAATGGACTGGTTGGATCTCCTTGCAGTCCAAGGGACTCTCAAGAGTCTTCTCCAACACCACAGTTCAAAAGCATCAATTCTTTGGCGCTCAGCCTTCTTCACAGTCCAAATCTCACATCCATACATGACCACAGGAAAAACCATAGCCTTGACTAGACGGACCTTTGTTGGCAAAGTAAAGTCTCTGCTTTTGAATATGCTATCTAGGTTGGTCATAACTTTCCTTCCAAGGAGTAAGCGTCTTTTAATTTCATGGCTGCAGTC
>NW_011495022.1:778701-778801 GCF_000754665.1 Bison bison bison | reverse complement strand
ATTATCAAGCAGATGAGCGGGCAGGTGTAGCTGGTCTCAGCTGGCGAATATCAAGCAGATGAGCGGGCAGGTGTCGCGCGGCTCAGCTGGCGGTTATCAA
>NW_011495022.1:775446-778574 GCF_000754665.1 Bison bison bison | reverse complement strand
TAGGTTGGTCATAACTTTCCTTCCAAGGAGTAAGCGTCTTTTAATTTCATGGCTGCAGTCACCATCTGCAGTGATTTTGGAGCCCAGAAAAATAAAGTCAGCCACTGTTTCCACTGTTTGCCCATCTATTTCCCATGAAGTGATGGGACCGGATGCCATGATCTTCGTTTTCTGAATGTTGCGCTTTAAGCCAACTTTTTCACTCTCCTCTTTCACTTTCATTAAGAGGCTTTTGAGTTCCTCTTCACTTTCTGCCCTAAGGGTGGTGTCATCTGCATATCTGAGGTTACTGATATTTCTCCCAGCAATCTTGATTCCAGCTTGTGCTTCTTCCAGTCCAGCGTTTCTCATGATGTACTCTGCATAGAAGTTAAATAAGCAGAGTGACAATATACAGTCTTGACGTACTCCTTTTCCTATTTGGAACCAGTCATGTTTAGCATATACTATTTGATAATTTGATATAAATATACACTTATCAAAGGATTTCTCCCATCAAATTTATTAACATAACCATCACCTCATTTTTTTTGATGATATCATTTAAATTATACTCTCATAGAAAATTTCAGTTGTATACTGTAGTGTTAAACATAGGCACCATTTTTCACTTTAGAACCTCAGACTTTGTTTGTTTGTTTGTTTGTTTAGTACCTCAGGTTTTATTCACCTTGTAACTCAAAGTTTGTACTTTTTGCCAACCTCTATTTCTTCCAATAGTACCCCTTCAAGGGGTACTATTCAACTTTCTACTTTGTTTTGAAAACTTTTTTTTTTTTAATTTTCACTTGTAAGTGAAACTATGTCTTTCTCTGCAATATTTCACTTAGTATAATGCCCTTCAGGTTCATCTATGTTATTGCAAGTGACAGGATCTACTTTTAAGGCTATATAATATTCTATTGTATACCTATGCCACATTTTCCTTATCCATTCATCCGTCAATGGGTAGTTTGGTTGTTTCCATAACTTGGCTATTGTAAATAATGCTGTAATGAACACTGGAATAAAGCTTTTTTAAATAATGTTTTTTTTTTTTTCCCTTTGGGTGTATACCCAAGGATGGAATTACTGGGTCATATGGTGATTCTGTTTTTAGCTTATTCAGGAAACCCCACACTGTTCCCACAGTGGCAATATTTCCCCACCAACAATGTACAAGGTTTCCCTTTTATCATATCCCCACTTGCATTTGTTATCTCTTATCTTTTTCATAATAGCCGCCCTGACAAGTATGAAATAATAGCTCACTGTGGTTTTGATTTGCATTTCCTTAATGATTAGTGATGTTCAGCACAATTTCATGTACCTGTTGGGCATTTGTATGTGTTTTTGAAAAACAAATGTCTATTCAGGTCACTTTTAAATTGTTTGTTTATTTATTTTGCTGTTAGGTTGTATGACTTCCTTGTATATTTTGGATATTAATTATTTATCAGGTATATGGTTTATAGATATTTTCTTCCATCTCATGCTGCTGCTACTGCTAAGTCGCTTCAGTCGTGTCCGACTCTGTGCGACCCCATAGACGGCAGCCCACGAGGCTCCCGTCCCTGGGATTCTCCAGGCAAGAACAATGGAGTGGATTGCCATTTCCTTCTCCAATGCAGGAAAGTGAAAAGTGAAAAGTGAAAGTGAAGTCGCTCAGTCGTGTCCGACTCTTAGCGACCCCATGGACTGCAGCCTACCAGGCTCCTCTGCTCATGGGATTTTCCAGGCAAGAGTACTGGAGTGGGTCGCCAGTGCCTTCTCCGTCCATCCCATAGATTGCCTTTTAATTGGTTAATGGTCTTCTTTGCTGGGCAGAAGTTTTGTAGTTTCATGTAGTCTCATTAGCTTATTTTTCCTTTTGTCACCTTTGCTTTTGGTGTCAAATCCAAAAAACCTTTGCCAAGTGCAAAGTCAAGGAGTGTATCTCAACTTTCTCTTCTAGAAGCTTTACGATTTAGGTCTTACCTATTTTGAGTTGATTTTGGAGTATGTATGTAAGAGAGGGGTCCACTTTATCATTTGCATGTGGCAGTCCAGTTTACCAAACACTTTTTATTGAAGAAAATATCTTTTTCTCCATTGTATATTCTTGGTTTTCTCCTAAATTGCTAAGTCGTTTCAGTCATGTCCGACTCTGTGCGACCCCATAGATGGCAGCCCACTAGGCTCCTCTGTCCCTGGGATTCTCCAGGCAAGAATGCTGGAGTGGGTTGCCATTTCCTTCTCCAATGCATGAAAGTGAAAAGTGAAAGTGAAGTCACTCAGTCGTGTCCGACTCTTAGTGACCCCATGGACTGCAGCCTACCAGGCTCCTCCGTCCTTGGGATTTTCCAGGCAAGAGTACTGGAGTGGGTTGCCATTGCCTTCTCCATTCTCCTAAATTAATTGACCATATATGTGACATTTATTTTTAGATTCCCTGTTCTGTTCCATTGATCTTCGTGTTGGTTTTTATGCCAGTACCATCCTGTTTTGATTACTACAGTTTCGTAATATAGTTTGAAATCAGTAAGTGTGATGCTGGAGGCATTTTTTTTTTCCCAAAGGTATTTTGTCTACTCAGGGATTTTTGTGGTTCCAAGACAAATTTTACAATTTTTTTTTCTACTGCTATGAAAAAATGTCATTAACATTTTTATAGGGATTGCATTGATCCTCTGGATTGCTTTGGGTAATATCAACATTTTAACACTCTTAATCCTTCCAATCAGAGACATAAAATATCTTTCCAATTTTGTATGATTTCTTCAATATCTTTCATCAAAGTCTTAGAGTTTTTGGTGTATAGATCTTTTACCTCCTTAGTTAAATTTGTTCCTAAATATTTTATTCTTTTTGATGCTATTATTAATGGGATTTAAAAAAAAATTTCTCTTTTTGATAGTTCGTTATTGGTGTACAGAAAAAAACATTTTTATATTGATTGTGTAGCCTGAAATTTTATTGAGTTTTTAAATTTTCTCTGGAGTCTTTGGGATTTTCTATACATAATATGATACTGGAGAAGGCAATGGCACCCCACTCCAGTACTCTTGCCTGGAAAATCCCATGGACGGAGGAGCCTGGCAGGCTGCAGTCCGTGGGGTCACTAGGAGTTGGACACGACTGGGCAACTTCATTTTCATTTTTCACTTTCA
>NW_011495022.1:749834-775346 GCF_000754665.1 Bison bison bison | reverse complement strand
TTTCATGCATTGGAGAAGGAAATGGCAACCCACTCCAGGGTTCTTGCCTGGAGAATCCCAGGGACTGGGGAGCCTGGTGGGCTGCCATCTATGGGGTTGCAGAGAGTCAGACACGACTGAAGCGACTTAGCAGCAGTAGCAGCAATATGATATCATCTGCAAATAGAGATAATTTTATATCTTCCTTTCCAATTTGTTTTTGTTTTTTCTTGCTTAAATTGTTCTGGCTAGTACTTCCACTACTGTTGAATAAAAATGGTGGAAGTGGACATCCTTGTTTTTTTCCTGATCTTAGAGGAAAAGCTTTCAGCCTTTCTCTGTTGAATATAATGTTAACTGTGGGCTTGTCATATAGGCTTTTATCATACTGACATATGATCCCTCTGCTGCTGCTGCTAAGTCACTTCAGTCGTGTCCAACTCTGTCCGAAGCCACAGACGGCAGCCCACCAGGCTCCTCAGTCCTTGGGATTCTCAAGGCAAGAATACTGGAGTATGATCCCTCTATATCCAGTTTATTGAGAATTTTTATCAGAAAAGTATTTGAATTTTATCAAATGAGTTTTCTGCATTTATTGAGATAATTGCATATATATCCAAGGAGACAAGGGGTAGTCCTGTGCCCATTAAGAACTATTTCTTTGTTTGCTAGTGCGGAACTTGTGAATATAAGCTCCACTGGCTATGAGAGCCAAGCAATCTGGAGGCATGTCTCCCTGGTGGCAGATGCAAAAGCTTGGGTTTCTTATGTATATATAAGCTCTTTCCAGGGCCATACTAGCAACTTGGTTTTATTGTCAGAGCAGAATGGAGGGAGAAGGCTAGAGATGTCTGCCAGTTTCCTCAGTCTCTGAGGATGATGCAGCCAAGCCTAAGATCTGTACTAAAGTTAGAAGCCTGACTCGCAGACATCTGCTTTTAAGTTATGTGAGTAAATCCCTTTCAGGGAAAGACGGGAGATGAGCTGAGTTACTTCCTTTTCAATCTGGATGTCTTTTATTTATTTATTTTTTGCCTAATCATCTGGGCTTAAACCTCTACTATAATCTTGAATGTTCTAGAAGTTGTGAAAGAGGCCGTTTTTGTCTAATTCCTGATCTTAGGGGGAAAGATCTAGTCTTTTACCATTATGTGAAATGGCACAAGCTGAATGATCTTCACTGATAAGGTCTGACTGTCTCAACAGTTATACATTTATTTTTGTGAAGATTATTTGGGACCGAAACCTCTGGATTTCCAGTAATCTAATTTCCAGTGGTCAAACATTGTTGGGAGAGCTGAATTCTGGCTGCCAAAACAAGAGAGGTAGAAAGTTGTTTTAGCTCATCTAAAAAACTAAAATAAGGAGAAATTTAATTTGTGAACTGGGGGTACAAAGAGAGGCTGATTTCTTGCTTAGGTATTCCGTGTGAAAGCAACAAAATAAGAAAGGAGTAAAAAATAGTTACAGAACAATGTAATTTATTGTTAGAGAAAAAATTGGGTAATTCACTCAAAAACCTTATTTGCTTCCATCAAACTCGCATAATTTCTAGTCACTATTGCTGTAATTAGATTCTCAAGAGATACAATAATGAAGACAGTTATGATTGAATGCAACCTTTATTCCTAGCCAGAGCTTCCATCTGAAATCTTCTCCCACTTTTCTCCCAGGATGAGAGATATAGGTGTCTCTTTTATGAGAATCCTTTAAAATTACCACAAGAACTGAGTCTTAGCATCCAGAGTAGTCTTCTCTGTCTTTGGGGTAGAACCCTGGTCCCCTTAGCTAATAATAGAGGTACCCTGAAATAAAAGGCTGGATCACCAAAAGTTTCCCAAAAGAGAAGAAAACAATGCAAGATGTAATATTATTTTTCTATGATCCTTTAATTTCATCCATAAAATGTTCTATCTGTTTATACTGACAAAAAACAGGTGAATTCAAAAGATCATTTTGTGGTGGCCTTACTGTTTACTCTTATCATGGCATCATGCCTTGACTCATGACAGAAGCTTTGAGGCATTTGAAGTAGGGATACTGCTGAAGACTGCTTTGACACTAATTCTCGCAAAGGCGTGTGCTTAGTCGCTTAGTCATGTCGGACTCTTTGTGACCCCATGGACCATAGCCCACCAGGCTCCTTTGTCCATGGAATTTTCCAGGCAAGAATCCTGGAGTGGTTGCCATTTTCTACTCCAAATTCTTGCAAATCATTTTGTGAAAAAATAATGTGAATTTTATGAATTTACTTTTAATATATTAATACTTAATAATGTAACCAGATCTAATAACTAATGATATCTAATGGACTTTAACTTCTTAGTAATAAACAGTTTTTAAAGCTAAAAGAATGTACTAAGAGTAGAATATATGACAAGCTAAGCTTTGATTAGAAGCTAGTGTAAAGTAAGGACCTCATTAATGAGGCCCTGCTTGGGGTGGGCCGGTCAGGGAGGACACTGCGTGGGAGTACCCAGCCCACCGGGAGACACTGAGGGCAATTTGAGTGCTGAGGGGCCTTCATAAGAGACAGAGTGCAGAGTGAAAAATGATATTTGGAGGGTGCCAAAGAAAACTTTCACTTTTTCATAAATTTGCCTACAGCTAAGTCTGCCCTGTTGACATCAAATTGGGCATCACCAATTTCTGAATCTTAAAACATATAAAAGTCAAAATGTTATGTATTAGCTAATTAATTTTTAAATAACACCATTTATTATTTTGGGACACTTTCTCAGATTGCATCAACCTATTACAGCAAGAAATGGTGAGCATTTATCACTTTTAATGATCCAAATGAGCACTCCCTGTACTTCCTATACCGGTCCCCAGAGTTATTCAGAATAAGTGCTTGGGAATGAGATATTCTAAGGAACCCTCACTTTAAGTTGTTCATAGAACATCTTGGTTTGAGAAATAAGCCTTTAGAAATGTAGGATCTTTATAAAACAATTTCAGTGCCAATTATTATAAAACAATAATTCCTGGAGGTAGTATATTTTGGGGGCTTTAAGTGCATCAAAGAAGTGATATTGATCATGGAGGTAAACATAATCCTTAGAGCTCTATTCCTGAAGCCCCAAACTCTAACTGGATCAGGTTGTCATATATCTGAAGGCCCCAAAGAGTGAAAGACCAGGCTCCTGAGCATTGCCCCCAAAGTCTGAACTTACATTAAGACTGAAGGAGTTAAATATGATCACAGGAAATATATGTGGAAATGTAGTACTGTATGTGTATATGATTTGGAAGCAAGGAGGGAAGAAAAATGCAAAAAATTCCAGGTCTTGCATGACTTCAGAGCTTGAATGTTTTTTTTAAATCAAGTTAGAGCCATATCTTCAACCTATATTTCTCACGTGCCCTTTGAGTCACTTGGGATCATACCTAGGACATCAAGAACAAGTCATGGCAAATTTTCAACCACTGCACGTGATTGTCCTTCATTCCTATTTCCCCGTACCCAAGATCAGAGGGTTATTTTTGTGCTACATTAAGATGAAGGATTGAGCCTGAGCTTTCCTCCATCTCCCACCCTCAGACTTCCCATTGTCATTCTTGATTTTGTTCCTCCAGGGGCAGTAAAGAGAGACCTGATTCATCTGGCTTGATTTATAATCCTTTGTTTCTCCTTCTCCTTGTAAAGGTCAAATGGAGGGGATAGAACTTGAGTTCTCTTTAAAAATCATACCTTTTCCCCTCTCTCAACCCTCTTTTCCCTCCCAGTCCCCACAGTGATGGCAATGTTGAATACTGGAAGATTTGATTTTGGCACTGATCCATAGATGGTCTTTCCCTTCTTAGACTAAGAAGGCTTCAAGACAAGTTCAGCAAGGCCATATCTCTATTACCATAGAAACTGGGAGGAGAAAACTGTTTCAGAAATTGAAACAGCAATTTTGGGGTGATATATTTTCCCTGAATTATGATTTCGGCAAGTCACAGTAGTCTTATGCTTTACAGGTGAGAAAATTGGAGTCTTGGCCAGGTTAAGAGACGTGCTTGAGGTCTCAAAATGGCACAGCTCAGGCTTCCTGACTGGATTAGTTCCCTTTCCACTATGCCATGGCTGCTACTTAGCAGTTTATTATTTCATGCCTTATTTATTTTTTCAAAAGGTTGTGACTAAGAGAATTTCCCCACCATAATTTATGAAGTTAGCTTGATTCAGGTTAAATATATGAAGTCTTGGAAACATTTCTCAACAGAAAAAGAAAAAAGAAAGAAAAAAAAAGTGTAGATTAAGTATTATATATCAAAGACTATTTACAGTATTCAATAGATGCCACATGGTTGTTTTTATTAAATATAGGTTCAATTTAAAGATCTATAGGGATTTACTAAAAGAAAGGTGCTGTCTGTCATTGGATTAGAAAAGAGCACTCCCACAAATACGTAGTGAAATTTTGTATTCAGTTTATTTTGATCTTATCTTGGTTTGTCAAGTATAATACCTAAATGAACCACTTCCAGTAAATGCCTTGCAAAGAGTAACTCAGTCGTGTCCGACTCTCTGTGACCCCATGGACTATAGCCTACCACGCTCCTCCATCCATGAGATTTTCCAGGCAAGAATACTGGAGTGGGTTGCCATTTCCTTCTCCAGAGGATCTTCCCAGCCCAGGGAAGGAACCCAGGTCTTCTGCATTGTAGGCAGATGCTTTACCATCTGAGCCACCAGGGAAGCCTTTCAAAGAGTAAAGTGTAACAAATGAAGGTGATGATTTAAAAAGTCCTCAGTGAGATGGTTTTTGTACATGGCACCTGTGTATTTTGCCTCTCTTTACTCCTACAACTCACTTCTGCCTTCACTTACAGTTGCTTTCCGGAGAAGCAGAACCAATAAATATTCCCACTAATTGGTTTGTGTGTACCACTTTCTTTCCTCTCTTACCAACACTGTACCACCAATTCCTTTACAAAATTTTGCCACCCTAATAAGGCAAAATAAAATCTTATTTCAATTTGTGGCTTTCCAATTACTAACAGTGTGAGTTTATTTCTTGATAATAGTAATAATAGCCAATACTTATGAAGTATATATACCATGGTAATTATTTGCTAAATCGCTTAAGTGAATTCTCTTCTGTGCTCCTGACAGTATCTCTGTGAGGTATGTTATCTGATTATATTTACAGATGAAACTAAGGCATAGATCGGTGACTTGCCCAAGGTCACATCTAGGAATAACAGTCTAGACTTAAATGTAGGTAACCTTAGTCTAGAGCCCCATGCTCTTTAGGGCTATGGGTTAAGCTGTCTTTTTTCCATATGTTTATTGTCCATTTGCACCTCTTCTTATGTGAGTAATCTACACATTTCTTTTTGTTTCTTTTATTTACATAGCTACTTGATGCAATTTTATTTAATTTAAATCAGATTGATGTTTCTTGCTTGTTTCTACTGACTTGGACTTGCAGCAGATCAAAAGACCAACTTGTAGTAGATCAACAGGAATAGCTTTAATGACTCAGAAATTCTCAGGCCTATGAAAGTATTATGTAACAAAATATTACTAACTATTTAATACGTTTCATGCTTTGATAGTGGAGAAATTTCTGGGTCTTCATTCTCAACATCCCCAATTAGTAATTTAGAAAATAATTATGATATTTAAAAAATGAATATTTAGTGGCAAGCCCTTCTTAAAACATTCTTAAATTAAGAACTTAAAAAACCCAACTATTTTTTTTCCAAGAAGATGTCATTGCTGAGAATATTTCAGTCTCTGAGAATATTGCACAACTTTAATTGGCAAAAACCGTTTGTACCAACCAAGTTAAACATCATAAGAGAGACTTCCAAGCAGAATTGTCAATGAGTGATGCTGACTTCTTTTTTCTGTGTTGAAATAGTGAAGGTCACAGGTTCCAGTTAATATGATTTTGTTGTTTTACAAAAATGAATGCTAGAGACCAACTTCTACCCTCTCTTTCTCTTCTTTTTTTCTAGATTCATTTGTTTATTGGTTAGCAGAGTTTGCCTTTTAGCTAATCATTTTTTTTTTTAAAGAACACAGAAAAGTTCTCCTCTTGATTTCAGTAACATAAACCAACCAGAAATCACACACACACACACACAACCTTGTATTTGAAACCAAGTGAGTATTTAAAATATTTTCTCAGTTGTTTGAGTCTAGTATTACATGACACTGATATTATGCTACAAAGGCAGGAAGTAGGATGAAACAATCATTAAAATAGTGGCTAACAATGGATATTTCTTTGGGAGTTCTTAGTTCACATCACTGCTGTGATATTTCCAGAGTAACCTCCATGGATACAGGTGATATACCATGGAGTTGCTTGGCTGACATTTGGCCCCAACAGGTGATGGATCTCCCTTTCATCAGAATGATCATGCAGACATAGTTCCCTGGCCTCAGGCTGCACCCTTCCTTTTATCTATTCCAGCCTAGGATCTTCTCACCAGTGTGCTTCCTTTACTCTTGCTTCCTCAAAACCTTCTAATCCATTGCTCACTCTTTCACCATCTTTTAATACAGATTCTTTGGGAATAGGAGGGTAAAGATTGAAGAGAGGTGGAGAGAGTAAGGCTATACGCTTCAGAGGCAGCTGCTCTTCTCCTTCCTACCCTTGTCATCTCTCAGCTTATTTCCCACCATTTCCCCAAACATACCCCTTCTTTTGTTCAGCTTCCTACCAAAAGACTGTGCCCCATAGGCTCTTATGAAATGCTTCAGAGTTCTTTTGAATACAGTGCAAATTTTACTACATAAATCTGCCTCTATCACTTATATCATCTTTATCTTTTCTTTTTTCTTTTTAAAATTTATTTTATTGAAGTATAGTTGCTTTAAAATGTTGTATTAATTTCTGCTGTGCAGCAAAGTGATTCAGCTATGTGCGCACACGCACACACTTTTTTCTCATATTCTTGATCCAACCAGTCCATTCTAGAGGAGATCGGTCCTGGGTGTTCATTGGAAGGACTGATGCTAAAGCTGAAACTCCAATACTTTGTCCACCTCATTCGAAGAGTTGACTCATTGGAAAAGACCCTGATGCTGGGAGGGATTGGGGGCAAGAGGAGAAGGGGACGACAGAGGATGAGATGGCTGGATGGCATCATCGACTCGATGGATGTGAGTCTGAGCGAACTCTGGGAGTTGGTGATGGACAGGAAGGCCTGGCGTGCTGTGATTCATGGGGTCGCAGAGTCAGACACGACTGAGTGACTGAACTGACTGACCGACTTTTTTACTATGGTTTATAACAGGATGTTGAATAGAGTTCCCTGTGCGATATAGTAGGATCTTGTTTATCCATTCTATATATAATATTTTGCAACTGCTGATCCCAAACTCTCAATGCATTCCTCCCCCACCCCCACCCTGGCAACCACAAGTCTGTCCCCCATGTCTGTGAGTCTGTTTCTGTTTCATAGATCAGTTCATTTCTGTCATGTTTGAGACTCTGCATGTAAGTGACGTCATATGCGATTTGTCTTTATCTCTCTGACTTCGTGTTTCAGTGTTTCAGCTTTTCCTTTACATTGGAAGGCTTTCGGATGGAATCTTTCGTCTCACTCTTGCCACCACTCCTTGTTACTAAATGCACACACTTTCAGTTATTCATATGGCTACTCAAGCTTGAAGTCACTTATGATCCTGATTACAATTCCAGAGCTGGAAATGGAGTATGCAGAGGTGTGTTCTTACTTCTCCCCAGGACTTATGGCCTTCTTAGGGCCTTTTATGGCCAGATCTTGGGTTGCTCTGAAGCTCTGTAATGGTTTTGTTTATTTGTTTTGTTTTTAATTTTTTTAAACTTCACTTTTAAAGCTAGCCCTGTAGACTTGCCTTCCCCACCACTGTTTACCTTCTTTCACACATAAGCCTCCATTCTGCTCTGTACTGACAGTGTTCATGCTGAAATACTGAACAGTTCCCTACAGCAATATAAATGTATGTGTATATATTCTTTGTTCTCTTGACAAATCAATAACAACAAAATAGAGCAAAATTCTGATACATGTATCCATATACCCTTGACTTTGGTAATTTTTCTCTCCAGCAATAATAGCTCAATTGAGAAGAAATTCATTTGTTGAAAGTTATTGTTTTAAATTTAATTTAAATGAAAAGATAATATTTATTAATTAGGAACCAGATACATATGGCTTATCTTAATGCATAGCCAATAATTTTTGATACAATGAGATAGTGAAGTATTGTTGTAAGGAATTTCAAACCTTAACCTCATTCTTGTAACTGGCAATGAAATCCATTTTCTTTTTACTGCTGGTTTTTACTGGTAGGTTCTGTGGGTAGTTTGACTCTCTTGCTATAAAGAATCAAAAACTGAAAGAAAAAAAAAGAACTTAGAAAAGTTTAAAAAGAACTTTCTTCTTTCTTTGTAATTTCCCTGCAGAATCAACCAAGCAGGGAGCTGTCTTAACTTCATCTCCAGGGAGGAGTGGGGAAGAGCTGGACACAGTGTGAAGAAAAATGTCAGATAAAAATATATCAACAGGTTTTTTATTTGAGGTGAAAATGAAATCTAATGGAAAAATAGTGTATTTTTTAATACCTGTGAGTGGTGTCCTATAATGGGGTCTTTACCACTGCACCACCTGTGCAGCCATAGTAAGAATTGTAAGAAGCCAACAGAAAGAACTGAAAAATGGTCAAGACAGTAAATTTTACATTATTGTCTTCTACTGCAATAAAAAAATAGCGGAAGAAAAAAAAGGAATCAGTAAAAAAAAAAAAAGTGCGACAAGCCAGGAATTGTGATTTGATAAGAGAGTTTTAATTTCAGAAGATCACAAAGTCAATATGAGAGGATATTCAAATAAAGAAGCTAATTAGTATGTGTTTAAGTTCTTCAATGTCAACTGTGAATAAGTTTGGATTTTACCCCTTTAGACCATGATAGCTTAATTAAAACAGCAGGAAGAGTCAAGCAAAGGAAAAAAAACCATAGAACTTGTGGCAGAGAATATTCTTGGAAACTGACATCCTCCACTGGCATCCTGTGCAATTTGAACAAATGTTTTAATTGGATGAAAATCAATTAAATATCCATTAACAAGTTGTCTTAGAATGTTGTATCATTAAGTAATAGAAGTTGCTGATTTTACTTAACCCCAAGTGGGATATGTGAGGAAGAAATTGGAGTAAAGAGGACATTTTGTAATGCTGTAGCTGACTTATAAAACTGCTCTGAAGTAGTTATAATTCTGTCTGGTTCATTCATTGTACTTTTCAGGATTTCAGTGACACTCATCAGTAGGGGGCAGAAAGAAACTAAAACTATGAGGGACCAGAACAGGAAGAATGGGCTGCTCTTCTGCATGGTGGATATTAAACTTCTGGGCTATGGATCCTTTGAAACTTTGAAGAAAATTCATTTGCATATATCCAAAGCTATCTATACATGAAACTAGTGTTGAGGGTTCATAGACTGTCAGAACCTCATCCATGTGTTACCCAGAGTTCTATGGACATGGAGATAAGGGCCTTGTCTCTAAGGTTTTCCTTCAAGTTGGGTAATTAGCAGTAATGCCCAGAATCAACTTTGGCCTGATGGTGGCCGTCTGGAAGATGGTAGGTAGAAGTAAGGTAATTTAGGCAAGACTGACATGCAAAGCTAGGGGTAACAAATTCTCCAGATCATCACATTACTCCAAATCAGACTCCAGACTACAAATGAGACTATAGGAGAGAGGGCTCCATCTCTCCATATATGAGCAGTTTCAAATAATTAACAAGGATCATAATCCTTATTAAATAAAACAGCCATAATTTCAGACTAGAGTACTGAACAAGAAATCGAGGCATATCTGGAGAAGACTCTTGAGAGTCCCTTGGATAACAAGGAGATCAAACTAGTCAATTTTAAAGCAAATCAACCCTGAATATTCATTGGAAGGATTGATGCTGAAGTTGAAGCTCCAATACTTTGGTCACTTGATGCGAAGAGCTGACTCATTGGAAAAGACCTGGATGCTGTGAAAGATTGAGGGCTGGAGGAGAAGGGGGCGATAGAGGATGAGATGGTTAGATGGCATCATTATTTCAGTGGACATGAGTTTGAGCAAACTCCAGGAGATAATGAAGGACAAGGAAGCCTGGTGTACTGCAGTTTAACGTGCTACAAAGACTCAGCAACTGAACAACAACTTCTAGCCTGGGCTAGCTATCCCAGTAGGGGTTTGGAGAGTATATGCTACTCGGAGGGCCTACTGGAGCTAAGAGCTCATGCTTGCCAAACACCATACCTTTAGCATCAGACTAAATTTATAACCATCAAGGAGATTCTTTTTTGTAGTTAATACCCTGGCTATAACTGTCTTAGAAACTTCTGAACACAAACTTGTGTATAAAGAGACTGTAGTTAGGTATGGCTAAAAATGTGGAGAGTTATCTGTGCCTGTACATTTTATTTCTGGACATGGATTTGGACAGAAGTATGTAGAAGGTATGGCAGTAGCAGTTGCCCTTTATACAGTGGAGAAGGAAATGGCAACCCTTTATTCAGAAGACCACACAAAAGCCTCTTCATATAGAAACGATACCTGAAGCACTGCTGTTCTCCCTTCAGTGAAGGGCAGATTAGAACTCATTATATTATGCTGTTTCCTAGTGGACTTTCTGTGTCAACCCAGTTCTTAAGCATTATTTTATTTTCTCCCTTCTAAATCAGTAACTGAGGTTCTGCTTTAAGGAGAACATACTTATTATTTGGTATTTCTTCCTCCCTCTAAATAGTTTGCATCATCAGACTCATTCCCCTGAGCACAGTCTGACTCAGTGTGTCATCTGGCCTATTCACACCTGCCACATTTCAGCCCTGCTCTGTCATGCATAAAAATCCAAGCAACATGCTGGTTAAATGGAGCCATGCTGACAGTTTCCATTCATTCAAATAATGTCTGTGGGATTTGCATGGATTAACATTCAGAGGACAGAATTCTAATTCTTATTCAAATAAAGAGATAGGATTGGTTTATTGAGGCTGAGCACCAAAGAATTAATGCTTTCAAATTGTGGTAATGGAGAAGACTCTTGAGAGTCCCTCAGATAGCAAGAAGATCAAACCAGTCAATCCTAAAAGAAATCAACCTTGAATATTCACTCAAAGGACTGATGCTGAAGCTCCAGTACTTTGGCTACCTGACGTGAAGAGCTGACTCATTGGAAAAGACTGATGCTGGGAAAGATTGAGGGCAAGAGAAAAAGGGGGCGACAGAGGATGAGATGGTTGGATGACATCACCGACTCAAGGGACATGAGTTTGAGCAAACTCAGTGAGTTAGTGAAAGACAGGGAAGCCTGGTGTGCTGCAGTTCATGGGGTTGCAAAAAGTTAGACATGACTTGGTGACTGAGCAACAACAGTTTTAACCGTGAGCAGGTGCTAGAGAAGATTCACATCTCATTGGAATGAATCAGTGACTTATTTTACCAAAGACTTTCCATCTAACCTGCCATATGTTCAGGCCAGGGTCCTGGTACCTTTATAAGGAAAACATCCCTGGACATGCAAATTATACTGTTTCTTATTATTGGAATAATAATGAAAAACTTCAGTAAGTGTCTCCTCTGCTCTCTGCACTGGAAAAATCTCTTTGAAAGTTGCTGTTTGCCCAAATTCATCCACATAGCTGCTTCATTCCTCAAGAGATGTAAAAGATTATGTAGGTTAGAATGACAGACATCCTTCAGGGATTAATTCTGGTCAGTCAGATAACTATTAGGTGCTCTGTGACTTGAATGAGACTGAGGAGGATGATGGGAGGAGTGGTGGGGAATTGGGATATCCAACACAGGGGTTCCTATAGATTCTGTCTATTGTGGGAGCTGATGCCCTTATCTCCATGTTGGAGTCCTAATGCTTTGCAACAAGCTGCCCATCAGCAAGTATAGACTTAAGGACAGTTTATAGAACACAAGTTGTAAGGAAGACGGCTTTATGTAAGCTTCTTATTTGTGTATCATAGGCTAGGTTACCTTAAAGAGTAAAGAATTGCCTTTTTATTGTTGTAAATGCTGAATCATAAATATAAGCCTGGACATAGCACTGGAATCTAGAGTTTCTTGAACTCTTTTCTCAGGTCATCACTAGAACACATTGGAAGGTAGAGTAGATTTAGTGTCTGATACCTTCCTATTCTCGGTTTCCACCCCTAATGCCCTCTTCCCCTCAGACACTCCCTCAGGTCACTTTTCTTTCTTATACCCATCGAAGTCTGGATCTTGATTTTAAAAAGGTCAGAATCATACTCACCTCCACACTAAACTTTATTTTCAAAAATTTTAAATTTGTTTATTTTAATTGGAGGTTAATTATTTTACAATATTGTATTGGTTTTGCCATACATCAACATGAACCCAACACGGGTGTACACGTGTTCCCAATCCTGAACCCCCCTCCCACCTCCCTCCCTGTACCATCCCTCTGGTTCATCCCAGTGCACCAGCCCCGAGCATCCTGTAGCCTGCATCGAACCTGGACTGGTGATTCGTTTCACATATGATATTATACATGTTTCAATGCCATTCTCCCAAATCATCCCATCCTCTCCCTCTGCCACAGAATCCAAAAGACTGTTCTATACATCTGTGTCTCTTTTGTTCTCTCGCATACAGGGTTATCATTACCGTCTTTCTAAAAAAAAAAAAAAAAAACCAAACCTGAATATTGACTTTTGCTTTGCCTGAAACAAACAAAAAACTGGACAAATACATGAAACAATAGTTTTCAAAATATCAGACAATGAAGGACACTAATCCTTGAGAAACGGAATAAATGAGATGAGCCCTGCTATGGCCCCAGCTGACTATATTGAGAGAGCTCCCAGACCATGGTGTGCTGGCAGGGGGAACCAAAGAGTAGCCTGGTGGACTGCCTAAGCTGAGAAAAATGAGGATGCTTTTATTGTCTCTATGGGCTTCCCTAGTGGCTCAGTGGTGAAGAATCTGTCTGCAATGCAGGAGATGCAGGTTCAATCCCTGGGTTGGGCAGATCCTCTGGAAAAGGAAATAGCAACCCACCCCAGTATTCTTGCCTAAAAAATTCCATGGACAGAGGAACGTGGTGGGCTACAGACCATGGGGTCACAATAGAGTTGGACACGATTTAGTGACAAAATAACAACAAACGACTGGGGATACTGTAGAAATCTAAAGGACAGCAGTTGATGAGAAATTCCTGAAGAACAAAGAATCTTCCCAGTCAATTTGTGCAAGTGGCATTGAGGAGAAATATTGGTGGATGATCTCTGCCAAGAATGGGTGAGGGAATATTCATGACTCTCTACTGGAAAGACACTGGAATGTTGATGATACAACAATTCCTGAAAACATGAGCAGCAGAAAATCAATTCTTTTTACATTTTTAATTTTTATTTATTTATTTATATTAATTCTTTAAGGATTATTTGGAGAAGAAAATATTATAACATGGTATGTATTTCAACCTGTCTGAAGGCTTCAGAGAGAGTTTTCTTTGTTTAGGATGTTGTAAAAACTCATGATCCTGAAGAATCCTTTCATTAGTCATACATTCTGATCTCCTTTGAATTTCAGTATTATCCTGGCATAGCCTTTGGTGAACAGTCATCTTTAAATAAAGAAACATATGGTTTTTATGTGGCTTCATGGACCGAAAGTCTCATTACTGCAGATGAAATGGCACTTCAGGCAAAGTGCTGGCTGCCCACTTCAGAACATCAATTATAAGGAAACATCTTGCCCTCTTGGTGAGAAATGGAAAGAATCAACTCTTCCTATTTAATGACTATATTCATTGTGAAAGCAAAACATAATTATGCTGGAAAAACAAATCTTTGGTTTCAAAGGATAATATTTTGTCTCAGAGCTTGCAGGAAGAAATCATAGGTAGAAATGAATGCTTGTGTGTTAATGGATGATTGATATATTCAACAAAATTACTTTTATAAATGCTGTAGCTTGCCTTTGCTGAGGAGAGGTGGAGATAACTATTGACTGATGTGTTTTCCATTCTTCCCTAGATCAGTGCTCCTGGAGAGGGCTCCTGAGACACAGGTGAACAGGACAGACACTGCCTTGGTGCTATTGCTTCTTTAAGTTGCTGTCAGTTCATGAAAGTGAAGGGGTTGGGGCTGGAGAGGGTGCTTCTCAAGTGGGTTTGGAGTAGAAAGGATGTAGGGAAAGAATTACTCTGGAGGAGAGTAGGAAACAGCTCTGGCACCAAAACACGACCCTGAGCAAATCATATGAGCCACCGGGCATCATTTTCTTCTGTGGAATGATGGTATTCCTCTCTCATTGCAAAGGTTTATTTTTTTTTTTCAGCTTTAATTTGTAAATGAAGGAGATCTGCTCTTTTCCCTAAGGGATGAGTTTTCCTCCCCCAAAAAAGTTTCTGTGCCAAGCAGAGATCTTACTTGATCCTCCCCTGGTAATTCTCTCCCTGCTACAACCCAGTTGTACAGAGCAAGATGACAGAGTGATCGAAATCACGGAGCATTCATTCTTTTCTCATGACCTTTCTTTTCCTTAGGTGAGAATCATGGTTGTCTCAGATCCCTTAGGAGACTTTTCAGAAGGCCGAAGGCTTTTCAATTCCAATGATTATTTATTCAGTGCAATGCATGGGCAGGCCCAATGTTTTTACATATGTAATTCATCTTAATAACCTCAGACAATCTGTCCTGCCCTATCTTGATACATGTGTAGTTTTGTTGGCTATCTTTCCTGTTATTCTGGTTTAGCATTGATGCCCTATAATTATTACTGTAAAAGCTTAGAAAGTTACTTTCAGATTTTCATCTGGAAATGTGAAGAATAATGGCATGATTTATTTGTCATGGCAAAACTTTAAACGATGCCTAAGACACTGTAAGCATTCAATAAATGATAACTGCTATTCTTTTTCTGATTATTAAAGTCTAGAGATGCTTTAGTGTTTGGTAGGACAAGTATCCCCTCATTTTGAAAGTGAAAGCGAAGCCGCTCAGTCATGTCCGACTCTTTGCGACCCCATGGACTGTAGCCTATTAGGCTCCTCAGTCCTTGGGATTTTCCAGGCAAGAGTACTGGAGTGAATTGCCATTTCCTTCTCCAGGGGATCTTCTTGGCCCAGGAATCGAACCCGGGTCTCCTGCATTGCAGGCAGACGCTTTACCATCTGAGCCACCTTTGTGATCCATCCCCTCATTTTAGTTTTTAAAAAATTATCTATTATCCCTGAATATTCACGAAGATGACCTTAATATGCGTTTGTTAAGGCCCAAAGGGGATGAGGAAAAGAGAATAACACCATCATCTTTACAGTATAAACCCCCCTCTGTCTGTTACCTGTTGCTGTGCAAACATGTGTGCCCAGTCACTCAGCTGTGTCTGACTCTTTGGGACCCCATGGACTGTAGCCTGCCAGGCTCCCCTATCCCTGGGATTTTTCCAGCAAGAATACTGGAGTGGGTTGCCATATCCTCCTCCAGGGGATCTTCCTGACCCAGGGATCAGACACATATCTCCTGAATCTCCTGCCTTGGCTGGAGCCACCTGGGAATCCCACTGAGCCACCTGGGAATCCCACTGCTGTGCAACAAGCTTCCGTAAAACTTGATGTTTGAAACAGAAACAGTTAATTATTTCTCACAATTCGGTAGGTCAATTAGGTTGAGTTGGACTGTTTTTCTGCTCCATGTAGTATTGGTTGAGGTTGCTTATGTCATCCTATTCAACTAGCAGTTCTGTGGCAACTGGGCTAGAAAGTCTGGGAAGGTCTCTCATATGTTTGAAACCTTAGCGCTCATTGTTGTCTGGGTGCCTCAGGTCTTCTCCTTGTAGCCTTTCTCTCCAGGTAGAAAGCTTGGACTTCTTTCCAGCATGGAAGCATGCTTCTAAGACTGCAGAGGTGGAAGCCACCCCCACTGCATTCTGTTAGTCAATTCACAAGTCTAGCCTCGTGTCAAGAAACAAATTCCACCTTTTGATGGAAGGGGCAACATGTACACCCAGGGAGGGGAGGATTTGGGTGTCTGGTAATGGGCTAGAACCAGTGTTGGTTAGCATGGTTAGCAGTCAGGAAAAAGTGCTAGACATGGAGCAAAAGAGGAGGACAAACTGGAACTTGTTACCCTCTGGATCTGTCACTGAAAACTTGAAGAGGATATATTGATACCAATATGAGTTCTATTCATTCAATTCATTCAACAGTTACAGGAAGCCTCTTATATGCAATGTAGGTAACTTGATTTCTCCTTGAGTGTTTATAATTTTGACTGTTGAAATTTCAATTCATTTTCACTCTTTATCCTTTTCTTCTGAATTTGAGGAGAATTTCTTGAGCTGTTCTCATTCACATTTGTGATGTTTCTGCAGTATGCAGTCTGCTATTTGTTATCAACTTAATGTTTGTAATTCATCTCCTTCCTTTCACATAAAGGCAGTATTTCCTGCTAGCAGGTGGTTTTCCATCTTTATAAATACAATGTTCTCTTAAAGATCTTTGACAATATAGGTTTATATTTTAGTTATTAAAAAAAATCTATCTCTTAGGACATTTGTTTTATCCCTCATTCATTCACCAAGTATTAACTGAATGCCCTCTATGCAACAGGCCTTGTTCTGGGCACTGGGCATATGTTAGTGAGCTAAAGAGGTTTTATATATATAAATGATATATCAGTGAGCTAAAGGGATTTTTAAATCCCTGGCCTTGGGGAGCTTACATTCTAGGGGGAGGAAATATGATCAACAACAAACATATTATTTTGAAGGTCACATGATCATTCACGTTTGGTGACTTGCTGGGAATACTCATTGGACTCAGAGGAGTTTGTGCTCACAGGTCTGGCCACACATCAGGATCTGCAGGGAAAAAACTCCTCAGGCAGAGTCTGGAGGGCTTCCAGGCACAGCCTTTGAAGTTCTCTCATTCCAGGGGTTGGCACATTGCAGAGAACTTGCTGCTTCTACCAGTGATCAAATGAAGCAACATGTGTGCAATGCCATGGATTCTGCCCAGGGAAGTCCACTTGAGACTTCATCCAGAGTTATAATGAGGGGCCAGTCACATAGGCATTCTGTGCCTGTGAAACCAGCATCGTATTACCAAATTCCATACTCCCAGAAGGAAAGCAGGTGTTCATTGTAAATCACGCTGTTTTTCACAAATACAGGCAGACCTTGTTTAATTGTGCTGCACTTTATTGCTCTTTGCAGATATCGTGTTTTACAGATTGAAGATATGTGGCAACCTTGTGTGGAATAAGACTGTTAGCCTCATTTCTTCAACAGTGATTTGCTTGGTTCATGTCTCTGTATCACATTTTGGTAATTATCCAATATTTCAAACTTTTTCATTATTATATTTATTATGGTGATCTGTGGTCAGTAATCTTTGATGCTTTTATCACAAAAAGATTATAACTTGCTTGAAGGCTTAGGGAATGGTTAGCATTTTTAGCAATAAGGAATTTTTGAGGTGTGTACTTTTCTTTAGACAATGCTATTACACACATAATTTGACCACAGTATAGTGTAAACACAACTTTTATATTCACTGAGACACCAAAATATTTTTGTAACTCACTGTTTTGGTAATACTTACTTTATTGTTGTGGCCTGGAAATGACTTGGCAATATCTCTGAGGTTTGCCTGTAGCCTTGGCAACCAACCTTATTAGTAAGTAAAATAGGGAAGATTCTAAACATCTCAGGCCCAGCCAAGGACCGCCCCCTAAGCAGGCCCCTTTAAAGACCAACATCAGACCTTCTATGTGAACAATTTCTTGTACAAGAGTAAACAAATAAACCTCATAGTTTAATATAACATGATAAATACCATTAACAAATAGATTAGCATAAGGGGGATCGTGGATGCCAGGTGGGGAAGCAATTGGCAAATAGATTACAATTTTAAATAGCTTCTTCTTCGAGAAGGTGATATATTTGAGCAAAAGCAGAAAGGAGGTGAGGCAGTGGGCTATGTGAATAGCTGGAGAGAGAGTTGGCTTAAGAGGAACACTCAGAATGCAAAGGCCTCTGGCAAGAAGGTTTCTATTATTTTCAAAGAACAATAAGGAGAACAATGTTGCTGGAGCAAACAGTATGGAGGAAAGATTAAGAGAGATGATCAAAACGGCAATAGTTGGATTTTCATTTACTGAAGATTTTCATACGCTATTTTGTTCTTTGCTTATGCTTATGTGGAGATTTCTATTAGTGGGAATTGCAATTGGTTTTGCAAAAATTTCATGGCTTTCTAATCCAAATTTTAGTCCCAAAGAAGAACTTTTACATTTTTAACATTTTTATATTGATGGATTAAAGTTTTTCTTGCCTGTAAAGTAGGATGGAATTAGGGTAGGTGGTAACTGTTTTCAACGCATTGCCTACTTTTTATGGCAAATGAGATTTTTCTTTGCCTTCCACAAGTGGGGTCGCTGCTTCCTGTAATGGCTCACGATGTGCTCACTGGAATTTGTTCTAAGGTTGATCTTTGCCCCCACCCATCCAAAGTTGCCCCAGGATCAGTCTTCACGTCAAAGACCTCTTACTCTTAATTGGCAACAGAATTGATTGGAATCTACCACAGCAATTCCCTTTTGAATTTAGATATTTGAATTTTAAGAGAACTTTTTTAGCCGGGACCAGTGAGTAGGTGGTACCTGTCTCTAGAAGAGGGGTGTGCCTGCCAGCCTCCTTCAGTACGTGGGCTGTAATGCTGTTTTTGGGAAACACTCAAAGGTGCTGGAGAGAGATTCTGATTGACAATTGCGGCCTGGTGGCTCAGATGGTAGAGAATCCTCCTGCAATGCAGGAGACCTGGATTCGATCCCCGGGTCAGGAAGGTTCCCTGGTGGAGGGCATGGCAACCCACTCTGGTGTTCTTGCCTGAAGAATCCCCATGGATAGAGGAGCCTGGCAGGCTACAGTCCATGGGGTCACAAAGAGTCAGACATGACTGAGTGACTAAGTGCAACACATCACATAAGAGAAACAAGTAGGCACACATCTTGGGGTATCTCTGCTCTGTATCTGGTGAAAGAATGATTATGACTGCAGTTGCAAGCACTGTTAAAAGCAAATAAAGGAGCTCTTTAGGGAACTGGAAAGAAACCTATTCTGGTACCTTCAAGTGGTACCACAGAGTCAAAATTACATGTAATCTCCACATTTGTGTAGCGCCAGCAGCAGCACAAGCCTTCTTGCAGTTAGTCTGGAAAGTCTAGGTTTCTTATAACTGGATCCTGCCATCCTGTAATTGGGGAAGAGGTCCAAAATGTGCTATTAAAGAATAGCACCATGCTCAGAGAGATGCTGTTTCATGTGGGAATGTAAGACATCTAGTTATTGTCATCAAAGACCAGAAGCATGGCAGGGATTTGTCCGAGTTACCTATATTTACAAGGCACTTGGGAAAAGTTTGGGTTAGAAAGAGAAATGGGACCAGATTTTTATGGAAACCCAAGTAAGTGTTTGGCTCTTAAGTAACTCTATAAATGCCCTAAGTCTTCAGCCCTTTAAAGGCAGGGGCTCTCAGTTCCCACCCATGGCCTCCATAGGCCCTCACTATACATTTGTTGAATGGTCAGCTCTTGCCTGCCAATCCTGTGTCTTCTAAACTTCAAATTAATCACTGAGTTCAAGTATTTTTCCACATAAAGAGATTAGAAGCATGCTATGGAAAGATTGTTGCTCCCAAGTCAGTCGTTTTGTGCACATTGATAAATAGCATAGTATCATTATTTTCAAGTCTGAAGGCCCTCAGCTGAATTCTCTGGAAAATAATGTATTCCTTCCAGAGAAGTTATGAGGGTTAAATTAGATAATTCACAGTTTCTAAAGGCATTTTACTTTAACATAATAAATGGTAGTTTCCTTTTCTCCTTTCAAACATGGCAACTTAAAAAATATAATAATAATCTACAGATTGAGAATAAGGTAATAAACTTCAAAATCGCTTTTGAACTTTATTAAAGTTGAGTACTCTTGACTGGATATAGTTTTGGGTGGTTTTTTTTTTTGTTGTTGTTGCTTAAATGTAGCTTAAATCAATCTAATAATCAATCCAAACAACTTTTAAAATTAACTTTGGCATAGGTAGAGCTGGTTTGCTCATTATGTTATTACTGTCTGGATTCCTGTTTTCTAGTTTAGTCTGTTTATGACTCTGGAAGAAGTTTTTTGGTTTGATCTAATGTGCCTTTTGAGAATTATTAGATTTGAGTGGATTTCAAGGAAGAATTCTATGAAAGTTTGGACTATTATTTTAGTTCTCTATTACTCTGAAAAATACACTGATATATATGTAGGTCTTTAAGATAATTAGAATTATGTTCACTATCCCTAACATTTGTAGGATTATCACAAGATTATAATGGTAATGATATATATGATATAATGCTCAGTTTTTATGTTATAGATACCATGCTAACTTGCTTCATTCCAGGTAGGAAAATACAAAATAGGCTGAATGCAAAACTTTTTTTTTTTTTTGCAAAATATCAAGTAGATTTAATTCATACAACTGTAAAGTATTATGGAAAAATTCTAAAAAAAATTTAAAAGAAAACAGCAAGATGGGCAAACTATATATGACAAATGTTATGAGCAAAATGTTGGTGGTAGGCAAGAAATAAAAGTAATATGATAGTGAGATATCATTTCTCATCTATCTGATTAGAAAAAAGTATTTTTTAATTATAATAACTAATGTGAATGGCGAATTTCTATCAGCAATGCGTAGCCTCTGAAATAATAATTTCAGTCCTTCAGATTATCAGGAACTGAGTTCCTGATTTGTGTAGGTACTAGATAACAAGAAATGAATTATTAAAAAAAGAAGTGTTCTTCAGCTTTTGTTGTTCAGTCACTAAGTGGTGTCTGACTCTTTGAGATCCTATGGACTGCAGCACACCAGGCTTCCCTGTCACTCACCATCTCATGTCCAGAGTCAGTGATGCCATCCAACCAGCTCATCCTCTGCCATCTGCTTCTCCTCCTGCCCTCAATCTTTCCCAGCAGTGGAGTCTTTTCCAGTGAGTGGCTCTTCACATCATGTGGCGAAAGTATGGGAGTTTCAGCATCAGTCCCTCCAATAAATATTCAGGGTTGATTTCCTTCAGGATTGACTGGCTTGATCTCCTTGCAGTCAAAGGGACTCTAAAGAGTCTTCTCCAGCACCACAATTTGAAAGTATCAATGCTTTGATGTTTAGTCTTTATGGTCCAACTCTCACATCTGTACATGACTACTGAAAAACCTCACTTTGACTAGATAGATCTTTGTTGGCAAAGTGATGTCTCTGCTTTTTAATATGCTGTCTAGGTTGGTCATAGCTTTTCTTCCCAGGAGCAAGCATTTTATAATTTCATGGCTGCAGTCTCTGTCCACAGTGATTTTGGAGCCCAAGAAAATAAAATCTGTCACTGCTTCCACTTTTTCCCATCTATTTGCCATGATCTTAGTTTTTTGAATGTTGAATTTTAAGCCAGCTCTTTCACTCTCCTCTTTCACCATCATCGAGAGCCTCTTTAGTTCCTCTTCACTTTCGACCATTGGGATATCATCTGCATATCTGAGGTTGTTGATATTTCTCCCAGCAGTCTTGATTCCAGCTTGTGATTCATCCAGCTCAGCATTTCGCATGGTGTACTCTGCATATAGGTCTTCCCAAGTGGCACAGTGGTAAAGAATCTGTCAGCCAATGCAAGAGATGCAAGCCCATCAAGGAGATGCAAGAGACATGGGTTTGATTCCTGGGTGGGGTAGATCCCCTGGAGTAGGAAATGGCAACCCACTCCAGTATTATTGCTTGGGAAATTCCATGGACAGAGGAGTCTGGTGGGCTACAGTCCATGGGGTTGCAAAGACTTGGACATGACTGAGCACACACACACAAAACACCCTGCATGTAAGTTAAATAAGCAGGGTGACAATATACAGCCTTGATGTACTCTTTTTCCAATTTTGAACCAGCTCATTGTTCCATGTTCAGTTCTGTTACTTCTTGACCCACATACAGGTTTCTCAGGAGGCCTAAGATGGTCTGGTATTTCCATCTCTTTCAGAATTTCCCACAGTTTGTTGTGATCCACACAGTCAGCTTTAATGAAGCTTATTCTCAAATTTATAGCTGTCTCCATATCACTTACCTTATGGGAGAAAAGGCCAGAATTAATTCATGAATCAAGAATTATAAAATCTCCAAGGATGATATTACTATTTAATAAATAGAGTACTAAGTACAATGCATTTTAAATTTGATTAGAAAACTACTTTCTGAATTTTTTAGCTTCTGGCATTTTTTTTTCAAATCTGAAAATTTAGCAGTTTTGATATTTAGTTGAATTCTAAATTTTTTATATTTAAAAATAATATCTTTTTTTCCCCAATAAGTCTCTGGCAACACCACCCTGAGAATACAGCAGAAATAAATTGACTTCATGTCTGAAAATTTCAAAGTATTTAAAATGCTCTCAGCCAAAATGCTTTAAAAGAAGTATTTCCTTCAGTGTATAAGAATGGCCAGTTTGAAATTATGCTTTTAAGAAATGATTTTAATATTCATGATGAATGTGAAACAGTGTAATTGAATGCTAAATTGATATTCTATCAGAATATCTAAAGACCTCTTAAAATGATTGTAAGATTACCTAATAGGACCTTGGTGTCTTGCATTAAATTTCTGGGAATACTAATGAAAAGTTCAGCAATTGCAGTCAGAGGATCTTTAAAGCTCATATGACTTCTGTTATGTTATGCTTAGCTTCTCAAAGCTGTCACATTGCTTAATTCTCAGTGGAAGGATTATAGCCAGGTATAGTTGGTATTTTGAAGTATAGTGGGTGAAATTCATATTTATTGTCCAGAACTTTCATATTCAGTGTCCTTTTTATATTCTTGAGGTGAATACCCCTCAATTGTCATTTAATTATAGTGTTCATATATTGTACACTGTTCATATATAGCCTTTTGTGTCAAAACTTGTTTATAGAAAAAGAGTAGATAAGAGATAGCCATAAGCTTTTCTAGACAAGTAAACTGATGACTGACTGTATGCTTTTGAATGAAAAATTAGGAAAACAAATTTTCTTTGCTGCTATCAAAAACCACAGAAGGCAGGCCAATGCAGGAGATGCAAGAAACATGGGTTTGATTCCTGGGTGGGGTAGATCCCCTGGAGTAGGAAATGGCAACCCACTCCAGTATTATTGCCTGGAAAATTCCATGGAGAGAGGAGCCCGGTGGGCTACAGTCCTTGGGGTTGCAAAGAGTCAGACATGACTGAGCGCACACACACACAACACCCTGCATATAAGTTAGATAGGCAGGGTGACAATATACAGCCTTGACGGACTCCTTTTCCAATTTTGAACCAG
The DNA here is from genome assembly GCF_000754665.1 of Bison bison bison. Classification (NCBI taxonomy): domain Eukaryota; kingdom Metazoa; phylum Chordata; class Mammalia; order Artiodactyla; family Bovidae; genus Bison; species Bison bison. Next base: position 752,019 of record NW_011495022.1, on the reverse strand, counting down.
TTCATTGTTCCACGTCCAGTTCTGTTGCTTCTTGACCTGCACGTAGGTTTCTAAAAATATAAGATCTCACATTTTGGATCAACTTAATAGCTGCTTTCATAATATCATCATGAATTATGAGTCGAAGAAAAACCTTGTGCGTTACCTAGTCCAGTTCCTTTATTTATGGAGGTGATGGTAGTGGGTGGTTGGTGGGCTGGGATGAAGTGAGGCCCAGAAATGATGCAGTTTTCCCAGCATCACAGGTGTAGTGTCAGTGGAAGATTGAAGTCCAGGCTGCCTGAATGCTAGTGCAGAACTCAGCCTGGCGAAAAGCAGTGTATCATGCGTTGATTAAGTGCACAGGCTCTGGAGTAAGTCCCTCTGGGTTTAATCTTGGCTGCAGCCCAGCCCTTGCTATTTACTTAACCTCTGTACCAGTACCCATCTCAAACAGTGTTGATTAGAAGATTAAATAAATTAAATGAAGTTTGAGATAGCCTGGCTTGTGAATACTCCACAGATATTATTAACACCTCTGGCCTATAGGAGGCTGGTCTCCTCTGCCACCTGACCTATATTTAGAATTATTGCAGCCATTAGGAGTTTCAGCCCATGTTGTAGTGTTATGTTTTACTTTTTCAGACCATTAGGGAGGTTATTCCTGTTGACCTTTGACTTGACCCATGAGTAAAAAGCCATTCGAGCCACAGTAAAAAGAAGCACTGGACTGTATATCCTTGGTAGTTTGTATATATTAAACTGAAGTTCATATAAGTCAACCCTTTAAGCACAGGGTAGAGAATTCTTTGGGATGATTCTTGCTGTCTGTTTCCAGGGAAACAGCCATTTCATTTATTTGATCTTTCCCAAATGCACACTGTTGGAGGGGAAAAGTAACTTTACTTTGTTTCTCTTGCACCTACTAATTGCTGCTACTGCCAGAACAGCAGTGTGACCCCTGATCTGCTTCTAGTATGAAGGCAGTTTGAGTGACTGGGATTGGAATGCAGTATCTGTTCTTTCTACTCTGGTTGGCAGACACTTCATCTCTACATCTGTTAAGCCATGAGCTTTTTGATTTAAGAATTATTCAAGTATTTCCAGAAATGTAATACTATGATGTTTTCCCCAATGGCTATGAGTTACAATTGACATGGATGCTAAATTATTTTAATCTTGACGCATTATTACAAGATATTCCATTGCACCACCTCAGTGAATTATAAATTATTCATTTGACAAAGGGATTTTTTAAAGATATACTGCCCCCTTGTGTTGTAATGTGGTACAACAGTAATTTTAGGAAGAAAATCTTGTAAATTCTCTGAACTGTCTTTAAACATAACAGATCCTATTTAGAGACAACACAAAATAGTATAGATTCTGTATAATACTTTTAGTTACACATTAGCAAGTGTTAACAGAAAAAACAAAGAGTATTACTATTTCTTTCATATAGTATTGCAAGGAGCAACACAAATGTTGCATTTTAGAAAGATTTTAGTCTGTCTTTAGTGAAAAGTTCTTTGTGTCTTTGTTTTGGTCTTTGCACAACATTTACCTGGAAGAAATGCTACTATAATATTAATAGATCCATGGTAGTGCTTTAAAGATGACCGTGGGACTTCATTCAGTCCTTAGATTAACTGTGTAAGAAGAGGTATTACTGTTATTCTTCCCATTTTCTAGAAGAAAAAAAATGAATGTAAGAAATATTGAGTAACTTACCCAAGTTAATACAATTAGAAAGTACAATTGGTAAGAACATAAAGAAAGCTAAGTAATGTACGCAAAAACTCATACAATTAAACTCTTCTGAGCGTAAATGCTGAGCCCTTTCTACTATATAGTACTGACTAGCAAGATGTTCAAAAGTCAGTACAGCAGTCACACTACCAAAATTGTAGAATTAGAATTTTCAAATCAGTAATCAAACTGGGCTTTGTGGCAACTTCATAGATCCGTTTTCTATATTTATGTCTTTGTTTTATGAAACACCTTCAGTTCAGTTCAGTCACTCAGTCGTGTCCGACTTTTTGCGACCCCATGAATTGCAGCATGCCAGGCCTCCCCGTCCATCACCAACTCCCGGAGTTCACCCAAACTCACGTCACTGAGTCGGTGATGCCATCCAGCCATCTCATCCTCTGTCATCCCCTTCTCCTCCTGCCCTCAATCTTTCCCAGCATCAGGGTCTTTTCCA
>NW_011495022.1:747796-747966 GCF_000754665.1 Bison bison bison | reverse complement strand
GAAACAGAAGTAGATGTTTTTCTGGAATTCTCTTTCTTTTTCTATGATCCAGCATATGTTGGCAATTTGATCTCTGGTTCCTCTACCTTTTCCAAATCCACCTTGAACATCTGGGAGTTCTCAGTTCACATACTGTTGAAGCCTAGCTTGGAGAATTTTGAGCATGATCT
>NW_011495022.1:729832-747379 GCF_000754665.1 Bison bison bison | reverse complement strand
TATGCTATGCTAAGTCACTTTAGTCGTGTCCAACTCTGTGTGACCCCATAGACGGCAGCCCAACAGGCTCCCCCGTCCCTGGGATTCTCCAGGCAAGAACACTGGAGTGGGTTGCCATTGCCTTCTCCAATGCATGAAAGTGAAAAGTCAAAGTGAAGTCGCTCAGTCGTCTCCAACTCTAAGCGACCCCATGGACTGCAGTCTACCAGGCTCCTCCGTCCATGGGATTTTCCAGGCAAGAGTACTGGAGTGGGGTGCCATTGCCTTCTCCATATTGACCCCCTACAGACCTCTTATTAATGCTAATTATTTCTCAGTTGATCTTCTGAGAATCAATTATTTCTTCCATAAACAATGATGCTTGTCTCTTTTTCACAATGTCTTTTTTTAAAAAAATTATTGCATTGACAACTTCCACTACAGTCTATAAAGCAGGATTGCTAGATGACATTCATGCATTATTCTTGACTTTAATAAGAATGCTTCTAATGATTATCATTACATTTCCATGTATATACATATATATTATATATAATATATTCATATGTAATTCACCTTGTTAAGGACTTTCAATTTATATTTTACTAAGAGTTTTTACAGGCTTCCCTGGTTGCCCAGTGGTAATGAAGCTGCCTGCCAATGCAAGAGACTCAGATTAGATCCCAGGGTCAGGAGGACCTCCTGGAAAAGGAAATGGCAAGCCACTCCAGTATTCTTGCTGGGAAAATTCCATGGACAGAGGAGCCTGGTGGGCTAAGTCCATGGGGTCTCAAAAGAGCTGAACATGAATTAGAGACTGGGCAACAGCAAGAGTTTTCCTGAGACTTTTTGTTTAGGTCTTTCCTTGAGATGATTACAAGATTCATGATTACATTTTGGATCCTTTAATATGATAATATAAAGGATTGCAATAATATACTTGTTAAGTTGAATCACCCTAGCATTAAGGAATAAAACCCAAATGATCAAGATTAAATTTTTTTAATCTATATTTTCGGATTTATTTTGCTAATAATTTATCACATTTGCAGTGAGGTCAATTAAAGTAGTTTCTCTTTTTCTATCTTGTTCAATCTTAGCATCATGGTAATTGTTCCTTTGTTGTTGTTCAGTCTCTCAGTTGTGACTGACCCTTTGCAACCCCATGGACTGCAGCATGTCGGCTTCCTTGTCCTTCACAATCTCCTGGAATTGTTCAAACTGATGTCCATTGAATCAGTGATGCCATCCAACCACCTCATCCTCTGTCGTCCCCTTCTCCTCCTGCCCTCAATCTTTCCCAGCATCAGGGTCTTTTTCAATGAGTCAGCTCTTCGCATCAGGTGGCCAAAGTATTGGAGTTTCAGCTTCAACATCAGTCCTTCCAATGAACACCCAGGACTGATCTCCTTTAGAACTGACTGGTTTGACCTCCTTGCTGTACAAGGAACTCTCAAGAGTCTTCTCCAGTCCCACAATGCAAAAGCATCAATTCTTTGGCACTCAGATTTCTTTATAGTCCAACTCTCACATTCATACGTGACTACTGGAAAGACTATAGCTTTGACTAGATGGACCTTTGTCAGCAAAGTAATGTCTCTGCTTTTTAATATGCTGTCTAGGTTGGTCTTAGCTTTTCTTCCAAGGAGCAAGTGTCTTTTAATTTCATGGCTGCAATCACCATCTGCAGTGATTTCGGAGGCCAAGAGAAAAAGAGTCTGTCACTGTTTTCATTGTTTCCCCATCTATTTGCCACAAAGTGATGGAATCCGATGCCATAATCTTAGATTTTTTAATGTTGAGTTTTAAGCCAGCTTTTTCACTCTCCTCTTTCACTTTCATCAAGAGGCTCTTTTCTTCCTCTTTGCTTTCTGCTGTAGGGTGGTGTCATCTGCATATCTGAAGTTATTGATGTTTCTCCTGACAATCTTGATTCCAGCTTGTGCTTCATTTATTCTTGCGTTTTGCATGATGTACTCTGCATATAAGTGAAATAAGTAGAGTGACAATATACAGTCTTGGCATACTCCTTTCCCAATTTGGAACCAGTCCATTGTTCCATGTCTGGTTCTAAGTGTTGCTTCTTGACCTGCATACAAGTTTCTCAGGAGGCAAGTAAGGTGGTCTGGTATTCCCATCTCTTGAAGAATTTTCCACAGTTGTGATCCACACAGTCAAAGGCTTTAGCATAGTCAATGAAGCAGAAGTAGGTGTTTTTCTGGAATTCTCTTGCTTTTTCTATGATCCAGCATATGTTGGCAATTTGATCTCTGGTTCCTCTACCTTTTCCAAATCCAGCTTGAACATCTGGGAGTTCTCAGTTCACATACTGTTGAAGCCTAGCTTGGAGAATTTTGAGCATGATCTTTCTAGCATGTGAAATGAGTGCAATTGTGTGGTAGTTTGAGCATTCTTTCGTGTTGTCTTTCTTTGGGATTGGAATGAAAACTGACCTTTTCCAGTCCTGTGGCCATTGCTGAGTTTTGCAAATTTGCTGGCATATTGAGTACAACACTTTCACAGCATCATATTTTAGGATTTGAAATAGCTGAACTGGAATTCCATCACCTCCACTAGCTTTGTTCATAGTGATGCCTCCTAAAGCCCACTTGACTTCCCACTCCAAGATGGCTGGCTCTAGGAGAGTGATCACATCATTATGGTGATTTGGATCATGAAGATCTTTTTTGTATAGTTCTTCTGTGTATTCCTGCCACCTCCTCTTAGTATCTTCTGCTTCTGTTAGGTCCATACCATTTCTGTCCTTTATTGAGCCCATCTTTGCATGAAATGTTCCCTTGGTATCTCTAATTTTCCTGAAGAGATCTCTAGTCTTTCCCATTCTATTGTTTTCCTCTATTTCTTTGCATTGTTATTTAGGAAGGGTTTCTTTTTTTTAATATAAATTTATTTATTTTAATTGGAGGCTAATTACTTTACAATAGTGTATTGGTTTTGTCATACTTCAACATGAATCTGCCATGGGTTAGGAAGGCTTTCTTATTTCTCCTTGCTTTTCTTTGGAACTCTGCATTCAGATGGGTGTATCTTTCCTTTTCTCCTTGCCTTTCACTTCTCTTCTTTTCACAGCCATTTGTAAGGCCTCTTATAACCATTTTGCCTTTTTACATTTCTTTTTCTTGAAGATGGTTTTGATCACCACCTCCTATACAATGTCATGAACCTCCCTCCATGGTTCTTCAGGCGCTCTCTCTATCAGATCTAATCCCTTGAATCTATTTGTCACTTCCACTGTATAATAGTAAGGGATTTGATTTAGGTCATACCTGAATGGCCTAGTGGTTTCCCCTACATTCTTCAATTTAAATCTGAATTTTGCAACAAGGAGTTCAATATTTTAGCCACAGTCAGCTCACAGTCTTGTTTTTGCTGACTGTATAGAGCTCCTTCATCTTCAGCTGCAAAGAACATCATCAATCTGATGTCGGTATTAACCATCTGGTGATGTCCATGTGTAGAATCGTCTCTTGTGTTGTTGGAGGAGGGTGTTTGCTATGACCAGTGCGTTCTTTTGGCAAAACTCGGTTAGCATTTGCCCTGCTTCATTTTCTACTCCAAGGCCAAACTTGCCTGTTACTCCAGGTGTCTCCTGACTTCCTACTTTTCCGTTTCAGTCCCCTATGATGAAAAAACCATTTTTTTTGGTGTTAGTTCTAGAAGGTCTTGTAGGTCTTCATAGAACCGTTTAATTTCAGTTTCTTCGGCATTAGTGGTTGGGGCATAGACTTGGATTATTGTGATATTGAATGGTTTTGCTTTGAAAACAAATTGAGATCATTCTGTTGCTTTTAAGCTGTACCCAAATACTGCATTTCAGACTCTTTTATTCACTATGTGAGCTACTCCATTTCTTCTAAGGGATTCTTACCCACAGTAGTATATATAATGGTCATCTGAATTAAATTTGTCCATTCCAGTCCATTTTAGTTCACTGATTCCTAAAATGCCAATGTTTATTCTTGCCATTTCCTGTTTAACCACTGCCAATTAGCTATTGGAATTTTAATCTTAATTCACAGTTTTTATTTTCTTGAATTCCCATAAGTACAATTAATTATCTCCTCATATTATTATTTTTCCTTACATCTCACAGATTTTGATATGCAGTGCTCTTATTTCCCTTCATTTCTAAATAATTTGTGATTTCTATTTCCTTCCTTCTTCTCTCCATACTCCCTCCCTTTCTCTGTCTCTTTCTTTCTTTTCCTCTCTTCCTCTTCTCTTCCCTCCCTTTCTTTCATCCTTCCTTCCCTCCTTCTTCCCTTAGAGTGAAGGGTGCTCATTATCGAGCACCCTTGGGTCCATCACCTACAGGGGAGGGAGGGAAAGGAAACAGGAAGGCCTAGAGGGATTGGGAGCTCAATGGCCTGCCAGGATTGTCCCAGGTCTGTCCAAAATGGCTAAGCCTCTATATCCCTGCCTAGGCTTACTAGCAGATGTGGGCTGCTCTTTGATCTTGAATAAGGTGCTTCTGGGCTTCCCTCATAGCTCAGTTGGTAAAGAATCTGCCTGCTATGCAGGAGACCCTGGTTTGATTCCTGGGTTGGGAAGACCTCCTGGAGAAGGGTTAGGTTACCCACTCTAGTATTCTGGCCTGGAGAATTCCATGGACTGTATAGTCCATGGGGTCGCAAAGAGTCGGACATGACTGAGCACCTTTTGCTTTCACTTTCACTAAGGTGCTTCTCTTAAATTGGGGCCCTTCTTGGAGGCGCCAATAGATGAAGGATATCTGCTGACAGCTCTCCAGCTAATGGAGCAACCAGCCCTTTTCTGAAAGAGACTGTGTAGTTGTTCACTATGTTCATCACATTCTCCACACACTCAGCACTTCCTCGGCTCACCATTTCTTTCATACCTTCTTCAGGGAACATTTTTCTTCTGGAAGTGCATCTTTTTAAAATTTTCTTCAGTAAAGGTATGCTAATTTCTTGGAGAAGGCAATGGCATCCCACTCGAGTACTCTCGCCTGAAAAATCCCATAGATGGAGGAGCCTGCTAGGCTGCAGTCCATGGGATCGTGAAGAGTCGGACACAACTGAGCGACTTCATTTTCACTTTTCACTTTCATGCATTGGAGAAGGACATGGCAACCCACTCCAGTGTTCTTGCCTGGAGAATCCCAGGGACGGGGGAGCCTGGTGGGCTGCCGTCTATGGGGTCGCACAGAGTCGGACTCGACTGAAGCGACTTAGCAGCAGCAGAAGCAGTGTTTTATGGCTTTTTTTTTTTCTTCCAACACTTTGAAGATATGGCTTCATTATATCTGACTTCGATTGCTACTGTTTAGTAAACTTCTGTCAGTTTAATTGCCATTCCTTCCTGTATAATTGCTTTTCTTTCTGGCTGCTTTTAAGACTTTTGTCTTTAGTATTCTGCTGTTTTCCTCTAATATGTCAAGTGGATTTCTTTTTATTTATCTTGCTTACATTGTCCTTCTTGCATCAGTATCTTCTGCATTAAAAAAAATAATTCTGACCTGAGCTACATCTTTTCTTTCTATTGTTTATGCCTCTGTTTCTTCTCCCCGTGTCTCTTTTATCTCTCTCTGTTGCTTATTCTCTCTCAATAACTTTACATTCTGATATAAATTCAAATTTCTAGAAAGTTGCAAGAACAGTAAAAATCACTCCCGTATATGCTTTAGAAGGGTTCATTAATACTTTAGATTTAAACCCATTTGCTTTATCATTAGTATTTTATTTTTATGGAGATCTGAATATATTACTATAGCTACATAATACATTCCCCCCCCCCCAAATTTAGTGGCATTGAAAACACGATTTATTATACAAATGGGTTCCCTGGATCAGGAATTTGGATAGGGCACAGTGGACATGCTTGCGTCAGCTCATGGTGTCTGGAGGACTCAAAGGCTAGATGCTGGAAACGTGTGCAGGCTTTTTCATTCACGTGTCTGCCCGTTGATGTCGATTAAAGACGCGTGGAGAGTCAGTTCCTGTTTATGCGGGCCTCCCCACATGGTCTCTCTCTCTTTTTCTAAGGAATTGAGTTCTTTCCTCTAGGACTTATTAATGTTATCTTACTTTATGTATTCAATTTTCTTTTTTCCTTTTTATTTCTCTGTCTGCCTTTTGTGGATTAATTGTGTTTTAATTACACCTTTTAGAAAAGTTTCCTCTAGCTATTTGAAAGTTACTTGCTGCATTTATTTTCTTATGGAAGTTATCCTAAATTTTTTTTCATACTCATAAGATCAATGCATAAGCTGATGATCTTCTAACAAAGTCTAAAATTAATTTTAAGAAAAATACAAGCACTTACACTTTCCTGTTTTCTCTCTTACTTACTAAGGTTAAGATCACCTATTATTATAGACCAGATTATAAATAATTCTATTTATATTATGCTTAAAGAATCATCTTCACTAGGTTAGGTACGTGTATTGCAAGTAATTTTAGAAGGATAAGTAAAATATACAAGCAGCCTGAAATCCTAAACAGAGTTCTCAGTAGTCATTTCTGAGCTTGAGGTACCCTAGTGAGTTAATGTCCTTCATGGATGAGATCCTGAGGGATGAAGCAGGAATTCGAATCTTCCCAGTTTCCTAAAAGCAGTGCTTCAGTGCTCCAGCCTCCTATTTTCCTCTCAGATACCTCTGTGGACAATGTTCTATTTAATAGAACATACAGTCTTTCATTCACAATGGTGAATGTTCTATTTAATAGAACATACAGTCTTTCATTCACAATGGTAAGTGCCAATAGCTCTCATATTTCTATATCCTCTGATAAATTTGCCTTATTTCATAGAGAAACACACATGTTCTTTTTTTTAGTGTTCTTCCTTTTTAAAATTTATTTATATTAGTTGAAGGATAATCACTTTACACAGTTTTGTTGAGAGAAATTTCCTTTGTAAACAGTTGATTTAAAGTAGAAAACTACACCAGTAATAGAAACTAAAAGTTATTTTATTAACAGTATGATAAGAGCTCAATTCATTTATGCCTGCATCTTCAATACTATTTTAAGAAAACATACTAAAATCTATTACGCTTAGTTTTCTTATAGGTAAAGTTGGAAAGCAAACAAACAAAAAACAATAAACCCTAGCTCTCAGGGTTGCTATAAAGATTAGAAATAATATTAAGTACAAAGCATGAGACAGAGTAGATGTTCAATAAATGCTATTTTTTTTATCATTTTCTTTTTTCTAGCACCATTTTGCTCCCATGAAGTTCTTAGGGTTCTCTACTGTTCACACTTAGATAACTCTTTGAGAGTCCATTTGTTGAAAGAACACTGGCCTATGAAATATGTATATATGTGTATATAATTTTGAATCCCTTGGTTTAGAGAAGAGCTGCTCTTCTATAGCCTGAGAATTCAAAAAAAAAAAAATCATAGAATGGTAAGATGGACTATGAATTCAAGAGAATTACAGCAAAATATCAGATGTTTAATCTTATGTCTTTTCATTATCAGTCATTTTAATGCCATCTTCATGATTTTTGCTTTCTATACCCACCTAACATTTATATTATTATGTAGTAATTTTTTAAATTGACTTTAATTCATCTCACTTATTTTATGTCACTTTATCTTAATCAATGGTATATATAGTTGATTATAAATTATATAGTAATATAGTCAATAAAAGAAAATACTTTTTATTTTAATAGCTGTTATGTATTATAATTGTTAATAAATGATTCCTTTGTATATCAACTAAAATCACACTGCAGCATATTTGATCAGCACTATACTTATTTGGGGCTTCCCTGGAAGCTCAGCAGGAGACTGAAGGCAGGAGGAGTAGGGAAAGACAGGATGAGATGGTTGGATGGCATCACTAACTGAATGGACATGAGTTTGAGCAAGCTTCTGGAGTTGGTGATTGACAGGGAAGCCTGGCATGCAGCAGAACAAGGGGTTGCAGAGTCAGGCATGACTGAGTGACTGAACTGAACTGGTAGCTTAGCAGTAAAGAATCCACCTGCCAATGCAGGAGGTGTGGGTTTGATCCCTGGATCATGAAGATCCCTGGGTCAGGAAAGTCCCCTGGAGAAGGAAATGGTTACCCACTCCAGTACTCTTGCCTGGAGAGTCCCATGGACAGGGAAGCCTGTCCCCTGTAGACCCCATGGCTACAGTCCATGGGGTCTCAAAGACTGGAACAGACTTAGTGATTAAACAACAATAACAATACTTATTTGAGAAAGTTCTGTTCTAATGAGTGCAATGCACACACTCTCTATTCTGTGATTTGTCATAGGCTTGAGGATTCAACCAAGCAACTAGCTGACTTCCTCCCTTCTTTCCCTCTTGCTGTTCATTTGACCATCCATTTCTCCATTTATTTACAATTTAGTGCCATCGACTGTACTTGGCATATGGTAGGTACCCCATGAATGTTTGTTTAATAAGAAACTTTAAAAAATGATTTGAGGCATCTAATTTTATTAAATTTGTCCTTTTCATTGTAATTTACATTTTTTTCCAGTATTTAAAAATATGTCAAACAATTAGAGATCACAATTGTGCCTCGTACACAATATATTCAGTTTATCTGAAAATAATAATATAATTCCTGGATATGACAAAACTCATATTATTTTTTTTTAATAGCTGAGAACCTTGTGTCTCAAAGATGTGAAATTATTTTTCCAGAGACCTCAGAGTGAATTAGCCCTAGAGATGATTTTGAACTGAGGCTAGTTGACTGTTGAGTCAACTTCAAAACTCTTAGGTATATTTCCCAACCACAGCTTAGAGATTAGAGAAGCAAAGTTTTATTTTCTGTTGTCCATTAGCCATTCTCTCTCCTTTTCTCTCCTCAGCACAATTCTCCCTCCATGTTATACCCATATCAACATATTTTCTTCATCACTCTTTGGGAATAGAAACTATATTTGTAATTACACTATGATTTAGAATATGCAAAAAAAAGTATACTATTGCTTATTTTTCTAATTTATGGTGAAAGTACATTGGATTATTTTGCAGTTTAGTGGGAAGGCCATATATTTTGTACTTGTGTCGTTTGTGTCACAGAAACATGGCATCCGTGAAGACTACAGTGAGCAAGTTGGGTCTCATAAGCAAATAAGGATTGCATTAAGACCTCCGGGGGGTGGGGGACGGAAACTCATTCACTTTGTATTCAAAAGCTCTTTTATGTAAGATAATTTGTATCTGGCAAAGATGTGAGATTCTGATTGAAAAGCAATCAGATGAGAGCAGTATGCAGTTCGTAATACTGGGTAATCTGATAAGCTGCTCCCAGTTCACCCTCGCTGAGCACAGTGGACAGGAATACAGTTCTCCCAGGAAGAGATGAGCTGTAATGCATTCTAATGCCAAGGACAAATTCATGCTGCATTTTCCAGTACAGAGAATTTAACAAAAAGAACCATCTTTATTTATTTATTTATTTTGTTTGTTTGTCAATGTGCTTTTTATTTCAGGAGAGTTTTTAGACATAAAGTTGCAAGGATAATACAGAGAATCCCCATATATCCACTATTGTTAAGATCTTACTAACATGGTCCTTTCATCACAGCTAAGGAACCAACACTGATACATTGTCATTAACATAAGTCTAAGGTCCATCTGGTCAAGGATATGGTTTTTCCAGTGGTCATGTATGGATGTGAGAGTTGGACTGTGAAGAAAGCTGAGCACCGAAGAATTGATGCTTTTGAACTATGGTATTGGAGAAGACTCTTGAGAGTCCCTTGGACTGCAAGGAGATCCAACCAGTCCATTCTGAAGGAGATCAGCCCTGGGATTTCTTTGGAAGGAATGATGCTAAAGCTGAAACTCCAGTACTTTGGCCACCTCATGGGAAGAGTTGACTCATTGGAAAAGACTCTGATGCTGGGAGGGACTGGGGGCAGGAGGAGAAGGGGACGACAGAGGATGAGATGGCTGGATGGCATCACTGACTCGATGGACGTGAGTCTGAGTGAACTCGGGGAGTTAGTGATGGACAGGGAGGCCTGGCATGCTGCGATTCACAGGGTCGCAAAGAGTCAGACACGACTGAACGACTGAACTGAACTGAACTGAGCTGATACTTTATTCAGGCTTCTTGTATTTTTCCTCCATGTCTTCTTTCTGTTCAGGCTTCCACCCAAGATGCTAAAAAATAAAAGATTATTATTATTTTTTTTTCATGTCAAGTTTTATGTTTCATGGCTTTCCATGGAACATAAATTGAAAATTTTTTATTTTTATTATTATTATTTTTTAGATTATTATTATTATTATTTTTCACTTTACAATATTGTATTGGTTTTGCCATACATCAACATGAATCATCTTTAAAAAAAATTATGTGAAATTCCCTCTTTCCTTTCATTGATTAATGTTATGCTCTTTTAATTTTCACAAATATCTCCAACCACCGGAATTTAACTCTGTAAAAATTATGGCTTAGGGCTTCTCTCCAGAATATTCATGACAGATGCACAGAATAAATTATTTCTGAAATTAAGAATCAGGGTCACCCCTCTGTAAAACAGACATTTGTCTTTTGCTGCCTTTGTTGCAGGCAATCACGGATCTTCTCCCTGTGTCTCTCCATTTCTGTCACCCTTGTACGGCTTGTGTGTGCACACCCTCATTCTCTATCCCTTCCTCCTCCTTCTTTCCAGCTTATTGGTCCTTAGTCTTCGTTTTAGGGCCTTTCTGGGACCTGCCACTTAGAGCCCATACAGATCAGTGGTAATCTTTGGACAACCCAAGACTTTTGGGTAACAAGTCCCTTTCTCTGGAGTTCTGTGTTTTGGTTAAGCACATACTTTAATTATAGATTTATTTTGTAGTTCAGCTAAGAGTAGGTGCTTTCACTGGCAACTAATGGCAATTAGCTGATCTTCTAAAGGCATTATTAATGCCTTTGACATGTCAAGGGTAAAAAGCTGGAAGTGTATAACTTATTATTGGATATATGTGGACTTTTGTACATGACTTTAATTTCTGGAAATGGGCCATGTTAAGCAGAAAGGGAAAGGCTCAAGTAAGAGGTTACTTTGAACATTTGCAGGGTCTGATAATATTCCTCAAAACACGTGTTATATACATATAACATCTGGTAACTGTGGGATGTATTGCACTGCCTACATTAAAATTTCTCTAAGACATTGGGTTAAACATTCTTAAGGAGTCTCCTCTCCTCTTCTTCCTTTGCCCCTCTTTTCCTCCCCCATCCCAACTCTCATTCTTGCGCAAACTGGTGCTTTTTCTTCTGTATCATTGTTTTTGAGGAAAATTTTGTGTTTGTGAATAAAAAGAACCCAGGGGCCTCAATTTTCTTTCTTTCCACTGGTCTCTCAGCTCTCTGTCATCCTCAGTGGGCTGCATTGGAATGATGCTGCCAAAGAAGAAATTAAAAAAGGAAGTTTTATGCTGATGTAGAAATAATTCATAAAGCCTGGGGTAAAGATGTTAACCTCTGCATACAAGATTCCCTTCTGATTAACAGATGACTATGGATCCTACATCCCCAGAAGATTGGCTCCTACCATGGACAGAGGAGCCTGGTAGGCTGCAGTCCATGGGGTCGCTAAGAGTCGGGGACGACTGAGCAACTTCACTTTCACTTTTCACTTTGATGCATTGGAGAAGGAAATGGCAACCCACTCCAGGGTTCTTGCCTGGAGACTCCCAGGGATGGGGAAGCCTGGTGGGCTGTCGTCTATGGGGTCACACAGAGTCGGACACGACTGAAGCGACTTAGCAGCAGCAGAAGCATGGGAGGTGTAAAACCATCACTGCTCTGGGTGCCTCTCTATAAAGTTCAGGTCTTAAGTTTGCTGTTCCCTTAAAATAAATCCTGTGGGTGCTCAGTTTCCATGAGAGGATGGAATGAGCTCTTGTATTACAAAGAATGTTTTGAATTATTTTAAAAATATAGTTTCCTTGAACAGTATGTTTGTTCCCTGTGAGATTTTTACTGGGAGATGTTAGATACATTTTAAAAGGCTTGCAAGGTAACTGTAAATTAGAACTTGTGAGGTAAATTTTTTATTTTCACAATGGTAGTTCTCTTCAAATAGCATTAATTGTTGATACACTTTTTTGGTAATCTTTCCTATAACCAGACTTTCATACACACAAACACAAAAGATATAAAATATAGTTCTATGAAATTTCAAGCTTTACTAGTAATTTTCTAGATATATTTTTCTGTCTCCTTTCATATATACATATAATTCTTATGACAAATAATAAAACACTACTATGGAATATTTATGTGATAGGATTTACCAGCTGAGACCAAGCTGAGTCTCTCATAGAGCCTTATGAGGATTGTATCCCAGAGGTTTTCAGGATTTTATGGACCAGAAATCTTGAATATGAGGATGTTTGAAGACCCTGAAATAGACAACTAGTCTCATTCCTGATTTTCATAGGGGTTCAGGAGCTTTATATGAACAAACCTGGATCCTGGTCAAGAAAGAGATCCAGTAATCCACAGGCATGTCCCATGGAAGAGGCTAAGAGAACAGAACGCAGATTGCAGGGAAGGGCAAAGGAAACTTTGAAAGAAAAATCTTACACCTGGGTCTAAGGAGCCTGCTCAAGCTTTATAAGTTCTGAGGGTTAAGAGGCAGCTCTAATTCAGGGTAAATTGTGAAGCTGCTCTTGTGGTTTCTCTGACTCCAGCCCCCGTGATTGCCTATTGAAAGCCTCTGAGTATCCTATGGAATGTGCTAGATGACACAAAGGGGGAAGTGTGTTCTTAGAGGCACCCTGCAGGAGCTGGGCTTTAGGAAGGGAGGGTTGGAGAGGGGTCACCTTCTGTGCTGCAGAAGGTGGGTCTTTTTTGTTGTTTTTTGGCATGTGGGATCATAGTTCCCCTACCAGGGATTGAACCCAAGCTCCCCCGCAGTGGAAGTGTGGAGTCTTAACTGCTGGACTGCCAAGGAAGTTCCAGAAGGTGGGGGTTTAGATCAGCAGAAATGGAGAAGGGAAAATGCGGAGGGGACCCTTGAGACCAAGCTTGGGTTAGGACCATACTGAGGGTATCTGTTAGTCCACAAGACTGCCGTAACAAAAACCCACGGACTGGTTGACATAAACAACTGAACTGTATTTCTCATGATTCTGGAGGTTGGGCATCCTAGACCAAGGTGTGAGCTGACTTGTCTTCTGGCTCACAGATGATTGTCTTCTCCCTGTGTCTTTCCTCTTTGTGCCTTCAGTGTCTGTATCCTAATCTCTACTTTTTTTATAAGGACACCAGTCATATTAGGGTTTGCTCATATGACCTCATTTTAGCTTAATGACCTCTTTAAAGGCTCTGTTTTCAAAATAGTCACATTCTGAGGTACCAATGGTTAGGACCTCAACTCATGAATTTGAGAGGGATGCAACTGAGCACATGACAGCAACCTTGGTATGACATCAGCAACCGTATGTAGCCAGAGGTTTAGAATGGCAGTATGAATAGTACTGCAGAGGCAGGAAGAGTTGATAACTCCCTTTCAGCTCTCCTAGGAAGACACAGGAGGGAGAGCTATAGTTCTGCTTTGAGACAGATAGAAAAAATGACCCAACAATTTGGAGGCAAACTGTGAAAATGACCCTTCTCAGCATCTACAATGGATGTGCTCTAAGGTTATTTGGATTACATATAAAATATCAATTATAAAATATTTAAATACATAAATTTAACATCAGAATAAATGCAGCAAATGTAATGAAATTTTAAAAGTCAAATCATTTTAACATTACTCCTATTTGCATTGATTCTGAGTTGAAAATAGCTTTAGAAGACATTCTTTTCAATTTTCATAAGGGTTTTCTTATACTTCATTTCCTTCTAAATAGTCTATGGGGAAGACAGAACAAGCATTCTCAGTTTTAAACAGATAAAAAAATTGAATCTGGAAAAAGTTAAGATGACTCATTCATGGTCCTAAAACCAGGAGACAAAAGAGCTGAGACTCAAAGGGGAATGTTTTGAAACAGTACAATATACAAATACATCTTAGTTCAGGCTGTCATACAAAATACCATAGACTGGGTGACTTAAACAACAGAAATGTCTTTTATCACAGTTTTGGAGGCCAAACATACAAGATTAGAGTGCCAGCATGGTCAAGTTCTGGTGAGGACCCTTCCTGGTTTGCAGATGGCTGCCTTGAAACTAATCCTCACATGCGGGGTTGGCAAAGGGAGAGAAAGACAGAGAGTGCATGTGAGCAGGCTACTTGGTGTCTTCTTCTTATAGGGGCACTAATGTCATCATGAGAGCCCCACCCTTCTAAACCTACTTCCCAAAGACTCCATTTGCGACCATTATACTGAGTGTTAGGGTTTCAACATATGAATTTGTGTGTGTGTGTGTGTGTTGGGGTGGAGGGTGGGGACACAATTCAGTCTAAAGCACAAAAGTAAAATAAACAAAAGGGAAAAGAAAATAATCATAAGCAACTATAGAATACTATCTAGCCTTTAAACTATTTTAGAATAATTCTGTTTGCTTTGCATTTATAAAATGCAAGTCATCAATTTTGGTAAAACAATACATGTATTTTTAAATGAAAATTCTATATAAATGTGATATTGGTGAATACTGTAAGATGCTTTCTTCTCTCCTTTTTTATTCAGATCAGCAGGGAATGTATATTGTTGAGAGGTAGTTTTGGCTTACTCTGTTTGTGTGTTTTATTATTTATCATGGATTTTCCCCAGACTTTGAAGGGCCTGGTAGGTGGTGCTTTACAAATAAGGTGGCTTATTTGTAAGCCAAATTATGGTTCCATGCACAGATGATCAGTGGGAGCAATTAATTCAGCAGGAGACTCCATTGTGATGAATCTTGAAAAAGGCTTTTGTCCCCAACTTGAGGACTTGGACTAAATGAATTTCTTAGAGTTGTGCTAAGCCCTGTGTTTCAGAGGGAAATACTTAAGGTAGTTTAGGATATTTGCTAACTATGAATGAAGAGTAAGTAGAGTGTTTGGAAAGAAATCTTATTGTATTAGATTTGTTATGACATGAAGTAGTAAGAAGACATTAATATAAATAGAGGAGGTTTTAAAACTTTTATTGTGAATGTCTTATTCTCAATTTACATGCTTTATTAAAGTAGTCACAGCAAAGGGATCAGCAGTTTTATTTACTTATTTATTTAATATATATTGTACTTATATAGCACTTACTCTTTGCTAGGTGCCTTTTTAAGCTATAGCAATCCTATGAAGCAAGAGCTATAATCCATGCTATACAGTTGATGAAGTATCTTGCCAAGGTCATACTTAGCACTCATATCTCACAAACTAAATGCAAAAACATTGTATAGAATTAGAATAATTGTGCTTAAGAGAAAGGACAGATAATCTTTCCAATAATAACGTATTCCCACCTATCTTGAAAAACTCTCAGGATGTCCTTGAGAAGAGGATTTTACTCCATGTTCAAATATTGTAGTCTCACACACATTTAGTTAATGTTAACTCAAACCATGTGTGACGGGCTTCCAAGGTGGCTCAGTGGTAAAGAATTCACTTGCCAACTCAGGAGACTCAGGTTCCATCCCTGGGTCAGGAAGATCCCCCGGAGAAGGGAATGGCAACCTACTCCAGTATTCTTGCCCGGAAAATCCCATCAACAGAGAAGCCTGGCAGGCTACAGTTCATGGAGTCCAAGGAGTTGGACACTTAACAACTGAGCATGTGTACAAACCATATGTGCTAAGCTGGAGATTATTCAGAGTGAGTACCTTATGTGAACTGCTAATCTGCTGTTCCTTCCTTCTAACCCAGTTTCTCCAGGCATCTTGCCTTGACAGTATCATTCTAATATCTAAAATTATGAATTTTTCATATACCATAATTCTTCACATAGTGGCCAATACATTCATCAGGTGCTCAGTTGAAGAAAGAACAATATGTTCCAATACTAGGAAAAAAAACCTGACTTAGATTTAGAGAAGGCAGATGGGTCTTCAATGTTTCACCATTTTAAAGGATTTTTAAGGGTAATTTTTAACAAAATGCGATTTTTCTGATATAAACATTTTAAAAGCCATCACCTCCCCCCCCCCCTTTTTTTTTGGCCACACTGCATGGTACGTTGGATTTTAGTTCCCACACCAGGAATCAGGGATGGAATCTGTGCCCCTGCAGCGGAAGCACAGAGCCCTAACCACTGGACTGCTAGGGAATTCCATAGCTAGCTATTTTATAAAGTTTTGGGGTCCATTTTCTCGTAATGAGTTGTGCCTTTGTATTATTGATTGAAATGAAGAGATACAGATTTAAGTATGGATACTGATATAGATTGACACTTTGGAAACAGTTTCTTCGTTAGAAATATGTATGGCAATTAATTCACCCTTCTGTGATTTGCCCTTTCATTCTCTTTTTGGTGTCCTAAGTGGAATGGAAGATTTACATTTTAATGTATAGAACTGTATCATGTTTTCACTCTATAGTTATCATTTTGGGGACCTGTTTAAGAAGTTTTTGCCCACTCTAAGTTTATGAAGAATTTCTTCTAGATTTTATTCCAGAAGTTTTATAGGTTACCTTTCACATTTAAATCTAGAATTCATCTTTAGATTTTTGGATGTGGTGTGAGCAAGATATCAAATTCCTTTTTTTTGGAAGTACAGATGTAAAACTGTCCTAGTATCATTTTTGATGCAATTCTTATAGCAGAATTTCAAAGTTTTACCTTTTTTATGTTGTGGTTGGCGTATATAAAAATACAGTTGTTTTAAACAGTGACCTTATATTCTTGGACTTGAAAAATTAATTTATTCAGTTCTCAAAGTTGGTAGAAATTTATGGATTTTTAAAGTGCACAATTATAACATTTTCAAATGACAATGATTTTTCTTCGTTTTCAAACCTTATTTATCTTCTATTGCATTTTTTAGAACCTCTAGGATAAAAGTTAGGAGAAGTAGGGATAGGACTGCCTACTTCTCATTCTTGATCGTAGAGAAAAATTTTTCAATAATTCACCAACAAAAGCCATGTTTGTTATAGGGTTTTTGAAGAGGCTTATTAGCAGATTAAAGAGCTTCTCTCCTATAAAACATTTTTATACATTTATTTGTTTATTTTTATTGCTGATTGCAGTGAGAACATTGCATTTGATGATGCTGTTTAGTTACTAAGCCATGTCTGACTCTTTGCAACCCTGTGTGGTGTAGCCCTCCAGGCTTCTCTGCTCATGGGATTCTCCAGACAAGAATACTGGAGTGTGTTGCCATTTCCTTCTCCAGGGGATCTTTCCAACCCAGGGATTGAACATGCATCTCCTGCATTGGCAGGTGATTCTTTTGCCACTGAGGCACTGAGGAAAACCTTTATGCATTTACTGAACCACTTGTATTCTTCTTCTTTATTTTGTTATTGTGGAAAATTATACTGATTGATTTTCAAATGTTAAATCAATCTCATCTTTCTGATGAGAGTCATGATATGTATTATCCTTTATATATATTTATATAATATATAATTTATATAAATATATAATTTATATAATATTATATATTACCCTTTATTGCTAAGTTAGATTTGACTTATTATTATATTATATAATTTATATAATATAATTT
>NW_011495022.1:727930-729706 GCF_000754665.1 Bison bison bison | reverse complement strand
TAGAGATTAGCTTTCCTAACTTGTATTGCCCATTAAATTTTGCTTTATAGTGAGTGACCTAAATAAATGAGTTGAGAAGTGTTTCCTTTTTTTTAACTGTTGGAAGATATCACTTTGCTGACAAAGGTCCATGCAGTTAAAGCTATGGTTTTTCTGGGAGTTATGTGTAAATGTGAGAGTTGGACCATAATGAAGGCTGAGCACCAAAGAATTGATGTCTTCGAATTGTGGTGTTAGAGAAGACTCTTCACTGGAAGGACTGTTGCTAAAGCTGAAGGGCCAACATTTTGGCCACGTGATACTAAGAGCTGACTTGTTGGAAAAGACCCTGATGCTGGGAAAGACTGAAACAAACAGAGAAGAGGGTGGCAGAGGAAGAGATGATTAGATAGTATCACTGACTCAATGGACATGAATTTGAGCAAACTCCTGGAGATAGGGAAGGACAGAAGAGCCTGATGTGCTACAGTCCATGGGTTGCAAGAGAGTTGGACATGACTTCACGATTGAGCAACAACAAGTAGAAATGATGTGCTCAGTCATGTATTTGTTCATTTAAAAATGCACTGGCTGTTTAATCTTGCCAGATAATATTCCTTATTAGGTACGTTAATGATGGATGAAACAAATGAGGTTTCTTAAATTCATATTCTTTTGGAAATGGTTTGACTAGAGATAGACACGAGTAGTGCATATGGAACATATAGTAATGGGATCATTAACAGAATTATAAATACTATGAAAAAACAAAAGAAGGGGATGGGATACCTAGAGACTGGGACTGGGACGAGTCAGGCAGTTGTAGACTGAGTACTATATGGTTAGGAACATTTCTGCAGAGGTCATATTTGAGCTGAAAAATAAATGAAAATAACTGGCCTTCTACAAACTTAGAAACAGAAAATTCCTATAAGATCAGCAAAATAAAAGGCCCTAAGATAGAAATTATCTTGGTATATTCAAGGGACATACAAAAATCTAGAGTGACTTAAACATAAAGAATTAGGGGCCAAGAGATATGGCTCAGGTCATATGTGGACTTGTGGACTATGATTAGGGGGTTGAATTTTATTCTAATGCAATAGAAATCCATTAGAGGGTTTAATATAAGGAAACACATATTATGTTTTAAAAGGTCATTCTGGCTGTAGTATTGAGAATGATTTACAGAACACTGGAGAGAAGTAGGGAGATCAAGTAAGGGGGATTGTAGCATTACTTTCCAGCTAAATATCATAGATTTTACACTTATGTTTACCTTTTTTCCCCTCCTGTAACTCCGTTAAAATGATAGAGAAGGAACGAAAAGCAGTGAATTCAGAAAAACAACAATAACAGCAACCATGGATTAAGAGAGGACTTTAGCTACACTATAAGTATTGAGCAGGAGAATGGACGCTTATTCTCTGGAGCTTTGAGTGTCATCTTGAAGAACAGTGAGACTAAATGAAAATGGTTTTTTTTTTGAATGGTAAAGCTTCCAGCTCTCTTCCTTCCTCCCTCATCTGAGATTACTCGTAGACAGGCTTATTCTCTCCATGCAGGAAATTGGAGCATTCATCTCTCAGGAAATTTAGCAGCTCAAGATTTTGTGTTGATTAGATTTTAGTGAGAGGCACCATTTAGCATCTTCTTACACTTTTTATCTAATTGAAAGAATTTACCGGGTGACCTGAGAACATTTAAACTACTCAGAGGCTTTGCTAATGGTTATTACAACTATATTCTTACTTTGATCCTTGCTTAAATTGAATTTCAATGAGCTTTCCCTATTTT
>NW_011495022.1:706078-727830 GCF_000754665.1 Bison bison bison | reverse complement strand
ACTTTCTCAATTTTATATTTGTCTATGTTTGACAATCAGTTATCTCTCCTAATGTAACATGTCTTCACATTTCTGGACTCATTTTCTTTTATCTGTTTCATTCCTGCTTGAAAGCTGGACAGTTCTCTTCTGACCTCAACTGTTTCATGCAATAACTTGTCAAATACTGCTCACAGAAGTCTATCACAAAATTCAATTCTCTTTTTTCTACAGCTGCCTTTGGAACTACAGGCAGAGGTAGGAAAAATATTATCAGTGATAACACAATCTGTCTCCCAGTTCGTAGTTGTACAAATATTTGCAACTACATGGCAAGAATCATCTTTATTGCCTCTGAGATCAACTTCTTCTCTACCTGCTATCCAACCACTAAGCCAACATACCATATTAGATGTTCATTGTTATAGCAGTGCCCCACTTGTGGTACCAAATATATGCATTGTGGTAACAACCAATCCCCAAATCTGGGTGCCTAAATACAACTAAGCTTTTTTTTATGCTCATGTAATATCTGCTGCAGGCCCACACTTTCCCCCAGGGTAGCTATTTTCTATTTATTGGCCTACTATTTCAAGCTGCTTTGGTCTTCATATCAGTCCTTGCTGCCACTACCAATACACATTCTACCAAATAAGGAAGAGAGGCTGGAGATTTGATCATGTTATTTAAATACTTTCATCTAGAAATGATGAGTCATTTTCTCCCAAGTTATTTGTCAAAGTAAGACCTACAGCTTGCTAACTTCAAGGGGCAGGAAAGAGCAGTCTTGTGTCTGCAAGAAGGGAGGAATCAAGTATCACTCAACTAGTAATGACTGCCACAAAAGATATTTCATCTCTTCAAAAAGAAAGGGATACTAGAAATAAAAGTATATTTGGAGAATAAAAAAGAGACCTTGGAAAAGAAGTTGGAACAGACGATTTTAAAAATTATTATGAGTATTAGAAAGATTGAGAAATTTCTGGAAAGTAGAGCAAAAACAGAGACAGGACATTTCTTGGAATTCTCTGTTCAGTTAAACTATCAATCAACTGTGAAGGTAGAATAAAGATATTTCTGAAGGTAGGATCTCAAAACGGAGAAGGCAATGGCACTCCACTGCAGTACTCTTGCCTAGAAAATCCATGGACGGAGGAGCCTGGTGGGCTGCAGTCCATGGGGTGGCTAAGAGTCGGAGACGACTGAGCGACTTCACTTTCACTGTTCACTTTCATGCATTGGAGAAGGAAATGGCAACCCACTCCAGTGTTCTTGCCTGGGGAATCCCAGGGACCGGGGAGCCTGGTGGGCTGCCGTCTTTGGGGTCGCACAGAGTCGGACATGACTGAAACGACTTAGTAGCAGCAGCAGGATCTCAAAAAAAAAAAATTGCCTCTGATGCAGTCTTTCTTAGAAATTTGCAAGGAAAATTTCATCCAAACAAACAAAGGTGTAAACCAGAAAGATGACATGGGTCCTGGAAACAAGGGTTCCAACACTGATAAGAGGCTAAAAGAATTCCCTGAATGAAAGTCATAGAAAACCAGCGCTGCCAGCCTAGAGAACAACCGGTCTAGGTAAGTGCTAAGCAAAAGGCTTCAGGAGTAATCTCTCCAAGAAAGACAGGAGGAAACGCAGAGACCGCCTGATCACCACATTTGAATTTGTTGAAGGGAAATTCACATTTTGGGTTGTGAGTTTAGAGGTTAATTAGTGCAGATATCCACTGATGAAGATGAGTAAACTTGTTCAGGATAAACAAAGTATTCATGAAAAGACACATCATCATAATTTACAATGTTGCCAGTTATGGACAAGGTTTATAAAATCACAGTAGCATAAACACAGTATTTGTTTGTATCCCAAATTATATATACATACATACATGTATATAAATGTATATATAATGTGGCACAGGGAATAGAAATATGTAGTATTATAAAGGATTAAAATAATTTTCTTCTAGCAAGTAGATATCTAAAGCTGACAAAGAAGAAGTACATCGTTTTAAAATGTGGCAACAAATACCAGAAGGAAAAATTGGAAGGACCAAAAGCAATTGACTCTCTGGTATGGCAGTTAATAATTGGAAGAGTAGATTTCTAGTTTTTATTGTGAGTCTAACCTAACATTTAAAAATGTGTACTATTAGGAGGATCATCAGTAATCAAGAAAAGATATTGGCTTGGATTGGAATGATAATAATCAAGGTAGTAAAAAAAAAAAAAGCATGTCCCAGATTCTGGATATATTTTGAAAGTAAATGACAGTTTACTGTCAGTTTGGATGGCAAAGAGTTAAGGAGAGGAGCTAGTTTTCAAGGGAGTAGGAGTTCAGTATTGAATATGGAGAGTTTGGGGTGCCTGAACTTCTAAGTGTGGAGGATGGGTAGAGAGATGGCTATATGAGGGGCATTTTCAGGGGAGAGGTCTGGACAGGAGATTTACATTTAGGAGGCATCGGGTGTTAAAACTATGAGACTTAGGGAGTTAGGAAGCAGTCAAGGATTGAGTCCTGGGGTACTGTGAAGGTTAGGAAGCAGAGGAGGGCACAGTAAAGGAGTATGAGACAAGGCAGCCAGGGAAGTAAGAGGAAAATCAGGAGGACTTTGGTGGAAATCAAATGAAAAATATTTCAAGGAAGAATGAGGGTCAAATGCTAACAGTAGATCAAATAAGATGAAACCTGAGAATTGACCACTGGATTTGACAATATTCGTGAAGTGGTTAAGTGAAGGTGATATAAAAGTGCTCATCCAGTGCTAAATCTATATTTCATAATGTATAGTAGATTTAGATAATAAATATAAAGTCTATTAAATAATATGTTCATGATATAAATTTTAAAAATAGAGTTCATTTAAATATAAAAAAGTTCATTAAATATAAAAAAGAAAATATAAACACCAACAAATAAGGAGGAAAAAAAATGTGAAAAGAAGCATTGTTATTAGTCCAGTATGATAGTAACTGGAAATAGGGAAGAGGCAGTGGAGATGGGGAGAAACGGGTACAGGTGATATGGACATAGGCAGAGAGCAGGCTTGCTGACGATTGGCTGATAGGTGTGTGAGGAGGTTATTGAGATTGACTCAAAGATGAGCTGTGTGAGTCTTTTTACTCAGCACTTCTCAGAAAT
Source organism: Bison bison bison (assembly GCF_000754665.1). Lineage (NCBI taxonomy): Eukaryota > Metazoa > Chordata > Mammalia > Artiodactyla > Bovidae > Bison > Bison bison. Next base: position 724,713 of record NW_011495022.1, on the reverse strand, counting down.
AACTCAAGAGTATTCTCCGTGCATATTTTTCAATGAAAAGTTTAATTTTTCTTAATTAAGGATAATAGTTAAAATATATTTGTTTTGAAAACAGGTTTACCACCAAAATGGCTGTCTTAAACATTTGTATCGTTTGTATGCATGAAAATGGGTTGCTCTTATCCATTCTTCCTCTTGGTGATTACACTTTCCATGGTGTAATTCTTGTTTTCTTTTTCCAGCATATTTCATTGCTTAGCCAATTATTCAGAAAACTTCAATGTATCTTGGAGTTTTTAAAAGACGGGGAAACTTATTTGCCATTATACAAAAACTAAGATATCCTAGCAATCTTTTGCCATCTTATTCTAATCTTTAGAATAATAACAATGTAGTAAAATATTTATTTTAAAAAGGTAATTCTTAAAACTCTTTCATTTAAATATCAAGGTCCTAGGTAAGGGGAAAAGGGACATATAGCAGAAACTTATTAGCTTAATTCTATTTTAAATAATTTGAAATTGGCTTTAACAGTACTCTAGAATTTTTTTTTAAGTGTCATAATGAGTCAAATTTTATAAAATAAAAGTAGAACCTTTCTTTTTTGGTAATCTTTTATATGTTGTTCAGTGAGGGTGAATGTAAGAAATAAGGCCCATATTCTGATACTAACCAGAAAATTAAGCAAACATGTTTGAAGCTTGGTATATTGATACTGTGTTTTGCAGACAGGGGCACTTCAGTAATAAGAAGGCTGTCTCATAAACAGGCTATGGACTTCCTAATCCATACTTGTTGAAAGGTCTCCAGCACTAATAAATTAGAAAACAGTCAAGGCTAACTTTCTTCTGTTTATTCATTTTCGGATTAGTTGTTTGTGTTTAAGAATGGGGAAACTGACATTTGTTCTCTCAGGACTTCAGAGTGAAATCCTGTCATTCCAGTGAATAAGCTGACCCTCATTCCTTACCTGTTTGCCACGAGTTGGTATGCGGGTCACAACAGTGAGTAGGAAGGAATCTGAAGCCAATCGATTTCTCAGTTCTGCTGGGCGGTGGTTGTGTTTCCTTTAAGAAGAAAATCAATATATTTTGGTTGAATGTCTCTCTCAAGGAAGATACTGAGGTTGATGAGACATGTAAGACATAGTGTAGTTCTCAGATAAATGTATAATCTTTGTATAAGTAAAGATAAGTCAAGTGTGCATAAAAAACAGCCAGCAATGTAGAAAGTGATGGGACAGTAACTGCTATAAGAATTCACATCCAGGAACAATTGTGATGAGTTAGCACGGTCAGGAAAATGCCCTGGGTTGGAACAGGCTATACCCTAAGTAACAGGAAATTTCAGGGATTAAGAGTAAGGAAGAGATGGCATGAATAAAGACCCCAGAGTGGTAATGGAAACAATAGTAGTGGTAATAAGTGAAGTGAAGTGAAGTGAAAGTTGCTCAGTCATGTCCGACTCTGCGATCCCATGAACTATCCAGTCCATGGAATTCTCCAAGCCAGAATACTGGAGTGGGTGGCCTTTCCCTTCTCCAGGGGATCTTCCCAACACAGGGGTTGAAGCCAGGTCTCCCTCATTGCAGGTGGATGCTTTACCAGCTGAGCCACAGGGGAAGCCAATAGTAATAATAAAACCACAGTAATAATTGTAATCAAAACTTAATAATTGTTAGCTAATCAGGACCCATTTCCTATCCTTGTCCCTAACCCTATATCCTACCATACAGGATATTTGCTGGCAGAATATTAGGAAATTTTTATAGTTCTTAGCATTCCTCAAGTCGCAAGAATCAAGCATTGTCTTAAAAAGATCTCTCTCAGAGAGAAAAACATTCCCAAGGATCGTACAAATTGCAAATTTCAATTACTTCCCAAGTACTCACAGGTCCTTTTATCTCCCCGTACACCACAGAATCACCCATAACGCTGACAAGCACACTCGGACTAGGGATGGAGAGACCGTTATCAGTAGGACTTGCAACCTTAAATCTCAGTATAGAAGGTCTCTGATCTCACTTTGTGAGCCCTTGCCTCTTTTGATCTTCAACAGTGAATTCTGGCAGCATAGCACATACGTTTAAAACTTTGACTTTGACATCAGATTGAGTTAAAATTCTGATTCCATAGACACCAGCTGTATGAATTTGGGCAAATTACTAAGTGCTCTAAGCTTCATTTTCTTCATATGGAAAAAAAGGATAATAATAGTCACTCTTCATTGTTTTCTGGAGATTTAATGAGATAGTTCATAAAAAGCAGTGTTAATCACAAAGAAATACTTTGTCCCTGTTGACTATTTTTGACTTCGGTCTGATAAAATGTTTAAATCAGATAGATGGTGGGTGAAGTATTTGGCATAGAGCCAAGGTCCTTAGCGCACACTCCACAGATAGTAACCGTTTTGCTTATTGTACTGTGGAAGTGTTCTTATCTGACTTATATTTAATACATTTGTCAGATTGACCAATGCCCTCTATTTCCTTTGCAGAACATTTTGACTGATGATCATGAGATTCCATGGCTATGCCAAATCAGATCAGCTCTCACCAGGGGTCCTGATGTGTTGCATGCTTCTAAAAGATGAAATGTCTTGTTTTCAAACCTGTTTCTCAGTTATATTTGTTATTATTATCATGTAATCTAAGTGAGTTATTTTGTAAACCAATGAATCATGAATGTGGAAAGAAAGAGAAACTTCTGCATGAATCTAATTGAATACTTTGGGTACATTTGATAAAGGCAAGTTGTTAAAAATTGTGTCAAATTAGTTGTGGGCAAGCAAGTGTAAAAAATAAAAAAAAATCTTATAAAAACTTAAAAATTATTCTACACTCACATTTCTTCCCAAGAGGTTTATAATTATTGGTTCACTTTAAAGACACATTGTATTGTGGTATACTTTATGATATGGAACTGGAGTAAATGTGGAATTTATCTGGTTCTCCTATAAAAATAAAGAGATTGCTGTTCTTGTTTATTTAAAAATTGCTATGCTATACATCCTAAATATTCTGTATTTGGCTTGAATTTCTGAAAATAGGAAACAAGAGATGGGATACTGTGCTTTTCTTTATGATAGTGACCTTTTTGTAAAGTGTTCCAGTCAGCTCCTGAAAGGAGATGAATGCACTGTGGTTATATAGAGTCTTCTATTCAATGCAGGGCTTCAAATTTAGAACTTTTCTGGTTTAGAAACTATAAATTATTTATGGCGTATCAAGCTTTTTAAACCCCGTTTATGACAGGTTGGGATTTTTGCCAATCTCCGTTGAAACAGTCTAAATAATTTATCTTGTGTTCCTTCAACCTACAATACATCCTGAAGCTCAAGAAATGTTAAATAAGTTTTATTTTCTTCTCCGCTATGCTGAGGTCAGGGAGGTTAAGCGCTTAGACATTCTTTGAACAATTTTTGGTCCCTTGTCTTTTCTCAGTGTGCTAGATTTCTTTTTTTATTCTCATATCTTGCCTTTCTTTTATATGACATTTCCACTTCATTGAACTTTTTTTAAAAAAGAGTCTTTTATCTCCCATTAATTATCCATACTGAGTTTCTGTACATTGTAATTCTAGTTATAAATAAGAGAATATCTTTGCAAGCAAAGAATTCAATTAGTTTTAAATCCCAGTATGTTCTGAGAGTATGAACAGTGCATTAATCTGATTTGATTTTGCTGAAATGTATGAAACATTAATGATAAACATCAAAAGAGTTCAAGGTTTAGTTAAATCCCTACAAATAGGGCATTTATTTGAATCTATTTTCAACATGTTAAGTATGAGATAATGCAAATATAGATAGCTCTTGTTTTTTTTTTTTGATATCTTCATTCAACAGTGTTTTCAAGATTTATTCATGATATAAAAATAGATTCTTTTTTAATTTCAAAATCTATGTAATGAATATGCCACAATCTGTGTATTCTGTGGTTAGTGGATATTTATACTGTTTTCAGTTTTTTGCCCAAAGTAACCATGGGCATCCTTATTTATTATTAGCAATTCTCTTAGGTATACTCATATAAATGGAACAGCTGAGGCAGACTGTGTTTTCTTAAATTCTAATTTTTATTAAGGAATAATTGACATATGACATTATATTAGTTTCAAGTGTGTAATATAATGATTTGGTATTTGTATATATTGCAAAATGATTAGCACAATAAGTCTAGTTAACATCTGTCACCATAGATGGTTGCATTTTTTTCTTGTGATAAGAGCCTTTAAGATTGATCTCTCTTGTGCTGTGATACACTTATTCACTCAGTCGTGTCCAACTCTTTGTGACTCCATGGACTGTAGCCTACCGGGCTCCTCTGTCCTTGGGAATTCTCCAGGCAAGAATACTGGAGTGGTTTGCCATGCCTTCACTCGAAGGATCTTCCCATCCCAGGGATTGAACCCAAGTCTCCCGCATTCCAGATAGATTCTTTTACCATCTGAGCCACCAGGGAAGCCCTATCTACTCTCTTAACAACTTTCAAATATGCAGTACTGTATTATTAACTGTAGTCAACATGCTGTACATTATATCCTTAAGACTTATTTACTTTTAGCTATAAGTTTATCTTTTGATCTCCTTCATCCATTTTGTCTACTTCCCATCCCTACTACTGACAGCCCCTAATCTGTTCTCTATATCTATGAGCTTGTTTTCATTTGTTTGTTCATTTTTTATCTTTCTAAGATTCTGCATACAAGTGAGATCATATGGTATTCATCTTTATCTATTTGACTTACTAACTTATTTTACTTAGCATAACACTGTCACGATCCATCCGTGTTATCACAAACGATTTCATTATTTTTAATGGCTGAATAGTATTTTCTTGTGAATGTATACATGTGTGTGTGTGTGTGTATCATGGTTTCTTTATCCATTCGTCCATTGGTAGACACTTTCCATGTCTTGGCTATTCTAAATAATGCTTCAGTGAACATGGATGTGCATATACCTTCTTGAATGAGTGTTTTCTTTTTCTTTGGATATATACCCAGGAGTGGAATTGCTGGTCATAGGATAGTTTGAGTTCCAATTTTTGTGAAGCCTCCATACTGTTTTCCATGGTAGCTGCACCAAATTACATTTCCATCAACAGTGAAGTTCCCTTTTCTCTCTATCCTTGCCAACACTTGTTTCTTGTCTTTTTGATAATAGCCGTTATAACAAGTATGAGGTAATATCTCACTGTAGTTTTGATTTTCATTTCCCTGATGATTAGTGATGTGCACATATAGTTTTACTTCATGATGAACCCTAATAACTTGAAACTACCAGTTTCCAGTAACTGTATAATTTTTATTAATTTTTAAAATACAGAGACTTGAGAAAAAGGAATAGGCATTTACCAGTATTTGATTTTGACAGCAAGTTCTATCAATTTTAATAGCCCTGTTTTAAAAAAGAGGAAGAATTAAAAGGATGGACATTAAACATGTAAATGTGAAGTTCTTATATTCAGTAAAATACACATATGATATTCCTAGCACGATTTATTCTTTTTCTGCCATTTATTCAGCTGTTTTAGGTAATACTCTATTTTTAAACTTGGGATCCACACATCACTCATTCTCAGGAAGTGGGGTTGGTGGAGGGTTAGGGGTAAGCTGTGAGTCAGGTGTGGCTGATCAGGTCCCACTCTTCCCTTCCCTCACTGATTAGTTCAGGGATGCCCGGGTGATGCCATCAGGGCCAAATTCTTGAGAATTTCTGGAGACTCTTGAGATAGAGGGATAGAGCTAAGATTATGTAAATTTCTGGTATCCTCCATGCTCTAGCTTTTATAACAGAGGAACTTGTCTGCAGATAGACCAGGAAGTAGAGATGGAAATTTCCTAGGTCTTGGTGACATGCTTTGAGCTTCTGCATCAAGATAAACCTATCCCTACAAGTTCCAATTTCATTATCATTAAACTCTCTTTTGCTTAAGGCCTTTTGAATTAGATTTTCTTTTCCTTGCCAGGAAAAAGTTCTAACTGATAAAAAATTGTCAGGAAGCATTTAACAGGAGGGTTTCTGTGTACTGTTTTGGATCTGTCAGGAATTCTCTGTTCCTTATTAACTAGGAATTAAGAGGAGAGTCAAGCCTCTCCCGGGGGCTGAGGAATCCAGGCATTTCCTTCATTAGTTTTTCTATACAGTGATAAGTACCCTCTTCCTTCTTGTGAACCACATGGTAAAAGTGATTGTTTACAACTCTCTCTCTCTTTAATATGGATCGCCTATGTTTTGTAAGTCTGGAATTTTAATCTTTGTCTTTGCTGAGAATAACTACTTTGTAAGACAGTATATACACCCACACAATGTTGATTAAAACACCTTTGCTCCATCAGAGCTCTGGTCCCCCTGTCTTTCTTTCTTTTTCTTTCTCTCTCTCTCTCAGGCTATTTCTTTGGAGCGCAGAGGCCCTCTGAGTGCACTTTCCTGCCTGGGCTTCTAAGACCCTCTCGAGAAGGCGCTCTGCACCTTCACCCCATTGAGAGCGTGCCTGAGGCCTTCGTGAACAGAGCAAGCCCCTTGCAGGGGCTTTATTGGCTTTCTGCGTAAACCAAGGAATATCAGCCTCTTTCTCTCTCCTTTACTTTCTTATCAGTTGACTCCGGACCACCAGGTTCCAGTCCATTAAAGGACCTCAACAAAAAATATATTCAAAGAACAAGAACATATTGTGGAATGCATTGTGGGTGCACTATGCTTTCATTTACGAATTGCTGATGAATAAATATGAAACTTTATGTCTACTTTCAAACCTAAAGCAATTCCATTTACACACACCTATTAATTAAATAGAAGCAATAGTTTTAACAGTATCTGTGTCATATTAAATTTAATACTAATGCTTATTCTTTTTAAAAATGAACTGCTTTTGTGTGCCTGGGATTTTAATTTTTTATTTCAGATTGTATTTATTAGTTCCCAATGTCATTTTTATGAGAGATTGGGGTCATTTGTCAGTCTTGTGAAAAATTGATGAGAACTATGCACTCAATACTGAGAAAAATGCTCATAAACACATGATAGTGTCAAGAGCTGCATAGATTTTCCGAAGCCCATACATAGATTCCTGAATTAAGGCCTTCAGGCTTACGGTCAGAAAATGAACCCTTGACTTTTTTATTTCTGGGACTTTCTTGAAGTTTTCTTTGTTATCTTCTATATGATCAAATTTTAGTATGTTCAAAGGATGCTTGAGAATAACATATATTTGTTTTCTTTGTATGAGATTATTTTTTTTTCTTCTTAAGTTGCTAAGTCATGTCTGACTTTTTTGGGACCCCATGAACTGACTGAAGCCCTCCAGGTGCCTCGGTGCATGGGATTTCCCAGGCAGGAATACTGGAGTTGTTGCCATTTCCTTCTCCAGGGGATCTTCCTGACCCAGGGATCCAACCCACATCTCCTGCATTGCAGGTGGATTCTTTACCACTCAGCTGCCAGAGAAGTCCCTTATATAGGTTATTGTATCCTAAATAAATCAGTTTTATTCATAGTTCAATAATTTATAAATATCTGTTCTTTTATTTTTGTGTATTTGTAATACTATTTATATATTTTGATGATGTTAATAAGTATTCATAACAGTTTTATATTTATTATTGACTTATCTTCTCTAAAAAATAAAGAGACTACTTAAAGTTTGGGTCTTTAGTTACATAATAATAATGCAATCACTGATTTCTTTTTGTTTCTACTTACCTAGTAGTTTTTTGACTATTTTATTCTGTACAATTCTCTATTGTATCATTTTAGATATGTTTCTTGTTAGCCACATATAGTTAAATTTTGTTTTAGCCCAATGAGAGTATTTGCCTTTTACCTGAGGGATTTAACTCATTTATTTTTTATGTAATGAATGATATGCTTGATATTCTGTCATCTTGTTTTTGTCTTCTTTTTGACTTTATTTACTCTCTTTATAATGACTATGATTTTCTTTCCTTTATCTCCTGAAGTAGATATACTGTTATATATATTTTTAGCATTAGGACAATAGTATTATGATATACAATATATTATATAACAGTATAACAGTAGTATTACAAATACACGAAAATAAAAGAACAGATATTTATAAATTATTGAACTATGAATAAAACTGATTTATTTAGGATACAATAACCTATATAAGGGACTTCTCTGGCAGCTGAGTGGTAAAGAATCCACCTGCAATGCAGGAGATGTGGGTTGGATCCCTGGATCAGGAAGATCCCCTGGAGAAGGAAATGGCAACTACTCTAGTATTCCTGCCTGGGAAATCCCATACACAGAGGAGCCTGGGGGGCTACAGTTTTTGTTTAACAAACCAGCTTAAAATTAAATGTCTCAAAACAATATTTATTTAACTCAGAGTCAGTGAGTGATCAATGTAGAGTGAACTTCAGTGGCTCCACAGGACTCCTTCACATATTCATAAGATAGCTCTTCTGGGGATTTTCTGGCTGTCACCTGTGGGGACAAGAGACTTCTAGACCAAAGGTCATCAAGGAAGCTTATACTCATGGTGATGTGGCAGGATTAAAAAGAAAAGACATCTAGAGGCTAGAGTCATGGGTCATTTATTGAGAAACTACTTTCAAGGATCAGATTTGTGCCTTAATCAAGGAAGCTATCTCTGAGTGGGGGGACCTAGAAATATTTGTTTTGCTGCATTTCAGAATTTCTGTGGACCACAACTATGGTGTGCACCTTTTATCTTTCTCTTTTTTGAGTGGGAATGTCTGTTGTGTGAAACCCTGGTATGTTTCACTATTGTGATCGGGTTTTTGGAGATAGATAATTTAGCTTTTTAGATTGGAGATCTCTAGGTCAAAAGGAATGGCATTCAGATCAGATGGCTATGTCAAGATTCTGAACTTAGAGCATTATGCAGTAATTAGACTTTGGGATGTCTCAGGAAAAGTGAGTATATTTTGCCTGTGAGAGGGTTGTTAATAAGTATGGCCAGATATCAGGCTATGGTAGACTGTTTCAGAATTGGTAATAATTATTTCTCTCTCATCTCCATTCTCTTAGCAGTGTAATTTTGCAAAATTTGCCATTAGGAGTTAGAGTCAAATTTTCCATCCCTCAAGTCTAGGCTGAACTTGTAATTTTCTTTGACTAAAAAAAAAATGCAGTGGAAGTGTAGTCATGTTCTGGGACTGGACCTCAAGGGGCCTTTCATACTTGGAATTGTTCTCTTAGAAACTTCCTCTTGTTTCCACGTGAAAAACCCTAGGCTTTCATGTTGGCACAAGCATGATGACATGGAGAAAAGATGAGCTGTCCCAGCAGAGACCAGAGACTATCCTAAACTAGTTAGTTTCCAGTCCACCTGGCAGCTTAACTTGGATGAATCAGTGAGGCCAGTTGAGAACAGAACAACTGCCTGGCTGAACACAACCTAAACTGCTTATCCACAGAATCATGAGCTAAATAAATGGTGGGGGCTTTAGCCCAGTAGGCATTAGGGTGGTTTGTTATACAGTAAAATTTAATTGATAAACTCTTCTATTGGTTGCTTTTCACTTTCCTAAAAGGTTCTAAACTATATCATGTATTCATCTAATTTATTAAAATTTAAATCACTTTTGAACCTTACTATGAATAATAAAGTATCAGATACATATTATCATGTTTTTATTTAGATTTTATTCCACATATTTAACTGATACCAGTGTTTTCCCATAGACCTCTTGTATCCTAGTTTTCTTAACAAGTATTTTTATTGATCATTCAATTGTGTAGAGTTTATCTCTGCATATTGGCTTTTGAGAAAAGCTGATGGGTTATTGTGATAGCTTTTTAATGCCTCAGGATGCCTTTCAGTGTCTTTTGCACATAAACAACCTTAGAACACAATCAGTTTTCTTCAAAACTTTATAGACAGCTTCACGCTTCTGGTGGCCAGTGTCTTGGAGGAGAACGAGTTTATAAACTTTCCTCGAACATTGGAAAACTTTTGCCTCTCTGCCTCCCTGAAATTATTTTTTCCAGGTGATTTCTAAGCATGAGGCTCCATTCATCAATGTTGTATGCAACACACTGAGCCCTTTTTATAGTATGGGAAAATGTTATTCTCTTTGTTAATTGTTACTTTGACTTCATTTGTTCTAATTTGTCCTGAAAGATACCTATTTCCTTAACTTGGACTTTTTTTTTTTTTTGATCTATTGTGTTTGCAATAATACTTTCCTTACTTTTGCACATGTTCTTTTCATTCCTGGACATCTTTGGTTTTCATTCTAAATCAATGAGTTAATTTTTAGTACATTGATCTTACAATCATTTGGTGATGTCCAGGTGTAAAGTTATCTCTTGTATTGTTGTAAAAGGGTATTTGTTATGACCAATGCATTCTCTTGGAAGAATTCAGTTAGCCTTTGCCCTGAAAGGCTATTTTGTTCTCCAAGGTCAAACTTGTCTGTAACTCCAGGTATCTCTTGACTTCTTATTTTTGCGTTCCAATCCCCAATGATTAATAAAATATCTTTTTTGGTGTTAGTTCTAAGAGGTCTTTTAGGTCTTCATAGAACTGATCAACTTCATCATCTTGGCATTGCTGGTAGAGGCATAGACTTGGATTGCTGTGATGTTGAATGGCTTGCCTTGAAAATGAACCGAGATCCTTCTGTCATTTTTGAGGTTGCACATGAGTACTGCACTTTGGATTCTTTTGTTGATAATGAGGGCTACTCCATTTCTTCTATGGTATTCTTGCCCACAGTAGTAGATATAATGGTCATCTGAATTAAATTTGCCCATTTATACCCATTTTAGTTCACTTATTCCTAAGATGCCAATGTTTATTCTTACCATTTTTTACTTGACCACGTCCAATTTACCTTGATTCATGGACTAAACATTCTAGATTCCTACGCAATACTATTCTTTGCAGCATCGGATTCTTTGCAGCATTGGATTTGACTTTCATCATCAGACACATCCACAGCTAAGTGTCATTTCTGCTTCGGCCTAGCTGCTTCCTTCTTTCTGTGGCTATTAGTAGTTCTCTGCTCTTCCCCAGTAGCATATTGGACACCTTCAGACCTGAGGGACTCATCTTTGGTGTCATATCTTTTTATCCTTTTAAAGAGGTCATGAGGTTCTCACAGCAAGTATACTGGGGTAGTTTGCCATTTCCTCCTCCAGTGACTCACGTTTTGTCAGAACTCTCTGCTATGACGCACCCATCTTGGGTGGCCCTACATGGCTTGGCTCATAGCATCATTGAGATATGCAAGCCCCTTCATCAGGACAAGGCAGTGATACATGAAGTAGTGACAGATTTCCTCTTCTTGGGCTCTAAAATAACAGCAGATGGTGTCTGCAGTCGTGAAATCAGAAGACATTTGCTTCTTGACAGAAAAGCTATGACAAAACTAGACAGTTCGTTTCAGTCACTCAATTATGTCCGACTCTTTGTGACCCATGGACTGCAGCATGCCATACCTCCCTGTCCATCACCAACTCCCGGAGTTTACTCAACTCATGTCCATTGAGTCGGTGATGCCATCCAACCATCTCATCCTCTGTCAGTCCCTTCTCTTTCCGCCTTCAATCTTTCCCAACATCAGGGTCTTTTCAAATGAGTCAGTTCTTCACTTCAGGTGGCCAAAGTACTGGAATTTCAGCTTCAGCATCAGTCCTTCCAATGAATATTCAGGACTGATTTCCCTTAGGATGGACTGGTTGGATCTGTTTGCAGTCCAAGGGACTCTCAAGAGTTTTCTCCAACACCACAGTGCAAAAGCATCAATTCTTCAGAGCTCAGCTTTCTTTACACTCCAACTCTCACATCCATACATGACTACTGGAAAAACCATAGCCTTGACTAGATGGACCTTTGTTGGCAAAGTAATGTCTCTGCTTTTTAATATGCTGTCTAGTTTGGTCATAACTTTTATTTCAAGGAGTAAACATCTTTTAATTTCATGGCTGCAGTCACCATCTGCAGTGACTTTGGAGCCCCCCAAAATAAAGTCTGTCACTGTTTCCACTGTTTCCCTATCTCTTTGCCATAAAGTGATGGGACCAGATGCCATAATCTTAGTTTTCTGAATGTTGAGCTTTAAGCCAACTTTTTCACTTTCACCAAGAGGCTCTTTAGTTCTTCTTTGCTTTCTGCCATAAGGGTGGTATCACCTGCATATCTGAGTTTATTGATATTTTTCCTGGGAATCTTGATTCCAGCTTGTGCTTCATCCAGCCCAGAATTTCTCATGATGTACCCTGTATATACATTAAATAAGCAGGGTGACAACATACAGCCTTGACATACTCCTTTCTAGATTTGAAACTAGTCTGTTGTTCCATGTCCAGTTCTAACTGTTGCTTCCTTCCTGATTTCTCAAGAGGCAGGCAGTGTGTTGAAAAGTAGAGACATTACTCTGCTGACAAAGGTCTGAATAGTCAAGGCTATTGTATTCCTATTGGTCATGTATGGCTGTGAGAGCTGGACTGTAAAGAAGGCAGAGGACTGAAGAATTGATGTCTTCGATCTATGGTGCTGGAGAAGACTCCTGAGAGATGTGATGGACAGAGAGGACTGGCATGCTGCAGTCCATGGGGTCACAAAGTGTCAAACATGACTGGGTGACTGAACAAAAACAACAACAATCTTACAGTGGGTCAGAAATTCAGGCATGGCTTATCTAAGTCCTCCATCTCAGAGACTTGTTGTTCAGTTGCTAAGTTGTGTCCAACTGTTTGCGACCCCAAGGACTACTGCATGCCGAGCTTCCCTGTACTTCACCATCTCCTGGAGTTTGCTAAAACTATGTCCATTGAGTCACTGATGCCATCTAACCATCTCATCCTCTGCCGCCCCCTTTTCCCCCTGCCCTCAATCTTTCCTAGCATCGAGGTCTTTTCTAATGAGTCGGCTCTTCACTTCAGGTGGCCAAAATTTTGGAGCTTCAGCTTCAGCCTCAGTCCTTCCAATGAATATTTAGGGTTGATTTACTTTAGGATTGACTGGTTTGATCTCCTTGTTGTCCAAGTGACTCTCAAGAGTCTTCTCCAGAACCACAATTCAGAGCATCAATTGTTTGGTGCTCAGCTTTTTTATGGTCTAATTCTCACATCTGTACATGACTACTGGAAAAACCATAGCTTTAACAACATGGATCATCAGTTTGATCATCAAAGTGATGTCTCAGCTTTTTACTACACTCTCTGGGTTTGTCAGCTTTTCTTCCAAGGAGCAGGAGGACTTCTTATGCAATTGCAATCAAGGTGTCAGGTGGAACCTGAACTCTCAACTGAAGGATGATCTGTTTCCAAGCTCACTCACTTTGTTGTTGATAGGATTCAGTTCCTCAGCTAGAGGCCACCATACTTTCCTTGTAATGTCAGCAACCACCAAGTGGCAACTGTTTTTCCTCAGAACAAGTGAAAGTGGGTCCCCTCAATGGAGCCAAAGTCTCTTTGTAACCAAATCTAAGAAGTAATATCTTATCACTTTGTTGTATTCTAATTTGTTAGAAGTGAATCACTAGGCCCAGCCTACATCTTGGGATGGGATTACACAGAGGACTGTAGTAGTGGGAGGCAGGGATCAGTGGGGGCCATCTTGGAAGCTGTCTGCCTCAGTAATTTTGTCAGGCACACAGTATTATCCTGCCCCTGTCTTTTCCGCCTCTCAATTTAGTCAGACATAAACTTATTTCTAGGGTTTCTCTTGGTTACTATTAACTACTTTAAATAATATTCTCAAAATTTATTATCCTAAAACAGTTTATCTTCCCTCTATGCCATTTAGTGTGAAGACAGCAGGGTTTTCATACTTTCATCAGATCTCTTTTCCTGTTTTCACCTCCCAAACCATCAGCATTAAATCCCAATGTACATATTGTCAAGGCTCATAAGATCTATGCTCAATTCTATAATTAAAATGGTATCTTCTGATACTGTCCATGGGTTGATTCTGTGAAATAAGAACCAATAAACTTGAGAGTCCCTTGGACTGCAAGGAGATCCAACCAGTCCATTCTAAAGGAGATCAGTCCTGGGTGTTCATTGGAAGGACTGATGCTAAAGCTGAAACTCCAATACTTTGGCCACCTTGTGTGAAGAGTTGACTCATTGGAAAAGACTCTGATGCTGGGAGGGATTGGGGGCAGGAGGAGAAGGGGATGACAGAAGATGAGATGACTGGATGGCATCACTGACTTGATGCACAAGGGTTTGGGTGAACTCCAGGAATTGGTGATGGACAGGGAGGCCTGGCGTGCTGCAATTCATGGGGTCATAAAGAGTCAGACATGACTGAGTGACTAAACTGAACTGAATTGAAACAGATTACCTATCATAAAATAAATATGTAAATGTTATTCACTGCAGAAACTACCTTAGGGAATTTTACTATTTCTTTGATAAATTTCATTCCTCTATTTTTTCTTCTCTTCTCTTCTCTTCCTTCCCCTTTCCTTGTCTTCTCACTCTGTCTTCCTGTCTCTCTCTCTATTATTATTAGTTGGTGCAAATGTAATTATCATTTCAGACCATGAATTTTAAATCATGATAGCTAGGCTCAAACACATCATTAGTAGTCAAAATAGGAACCATTACAGTCAACAAGTCACATTTTTGCCAACAAGAAGTAAGTCTGTTTATTCCTGTAGCATAAAAATCTTTGCTTCAGGATTTGACAAACTCTTGAAAAGCATTTATTTTCTGCCTCCAGGTGGTTGTGGAAGCGTTTTCCCTGAAAAAAGCTGTTGACATGCTTGAAGAAGTGGTAGAGGTTGGTGAGGGTTGTGTGATGTGTGGTTGGGTGCTGTTCTGGGGGAAAATTGCACTCTTTCTCTTGACCAATGCTGGCTGCAGGCATTGCATTTTTTGGTGCATCTCATCAACTTTCTGAGCATACATCTCAGATGTACTGGTTTTTCTGGGATTCAGAAAGAAAGCTATAGTGGATCAGACAGGCAGTGGGCCACCAAACAGTGACCATGACCTATTTTTTGGGGCAAGTTTGGCTTTGGGAACTGTTTTGGAGCTTCTTCTTGGTCCAGCCACTGAACTTGTCATTACCAGATGTTGTATAAAATCCACTTTTCATCTCAGGTCAAAATCTGATCAAGCAATGGTTCATTGTTGTTGCATTTAATATGCTATGCTATGCGTAGTTGTTTAGTTGTGTCTGACTCTTTGCGACCCCGTGGACTGCAGCCTGCCAGGATGCTCTGTCCATGGGGATTCTTCAGGCAAGAATACTGGAGTGGGTTGCCATGCCCTCCTTCAGAGGATCTTCCCAACCCAGGGATGGAACCCTGATCTCCCACATTGCAGACAGTTGGGAAGACAACACTTCAAAGTGACATGGTTTTTTTTTTGGATATCTGGTCAGCTCATGAGGCACCCACTTATTAAGTTTTTTCACCTTTCCAATTTGCTTCAAATGCTTATTGACCATTGAGTGGTCAAAGCCGAATTCTCCAGCAACCTCTCATGTAGTTGTAAGAGGATCAGCTTTGATGATGACTCTCAGTTGGTCAAGGCTCTCAGTCTCCTTGGCAAAACTTCTTGAACAACCACTGCGTTGTACATTTGTTAGCAGTTCCTAGACCAAATGCATTGTTGATGCTGAGAGTTGTCTCTGATGCTTTATAACCCACTCTGAACTCAAATAAGAAAATTGCTCAAATTAATTTTTTAATTAATTTGATTTAATTAATTAATTTTTTAATATCATTTCCATACTACTACTACTACTACTAAGTTGCTTCAGTCGTGTCCAACTCTGTGCGACCCCATAGATGGCAGCCCACCAGGCTTCCCCGTCCCTGGGATTCTCCAGGCAAGAACACTGGAGTGGGTTGCCATCTCCTTCTCCAATGCATGAAAGTGAAAACTGAAAGGGAAGTCCCTCAGTCGTATCCGAATTTTCCCAACCCCATGGACTGCAGCCTACGAGGTTCCTCTGCCCATGGGATTTTCCAGGCAAGAGTACTGGAGAGGGGTGCCACTGCCTTCTCTGATCATTTCCCTAGTCTAAAATAAAAATAAAATAAAGACTAAGTAATGTCATTAGCAAAAAAACCCCATAAAATTAGAAATTTGTATTGAAATGATGTACAACATAACCACATTTATTTAGAATGTGTTCCAATATCAAATAGCATATATCAACAAATGCAAATAATCACAATTACTTTTGCACCAACCTAATATTTGGATGTTGGATCTCCTGGGACTCCTTTATATCTCCCATCATTTCTCTCTTATTGCCTACCTTTGGGGTTTTTTTTTTTTTTTTCTTTTGTGACCCAAGATGTGGCCAAGATATTCTGGAGAATATTCCATGCAGACTTGAGAAGAAGGTGTATTCTGCATTTGGATGCAATGTCTTGAAGATATCAATGAGATCCATCTCATCTAATGTATCATTTAAGATTTGTGTTTCCTTATTACTTTTCTGTTTTGATGATCTGTCCATTGGTGTGATTGGGGTGTTAAAGTCTCCTACTATTTTTGTATTACTATCAATGTCTCCTTTTATGTCTGTTAGTATTTGTCTTATGTATTGAGGTGCTCCTATGTTGGGTGTACACATATTTACAATTGTTATGTCTTCCTCTTGGATTGCTCCCTTGATCATTATGTAGTGTTCTTCCTTATCTCTTGTAATATTCTTTATTTTAAGATCTATTTAGTCTGATATAAAAATTGCTACTCCAGCTTTGTTTTGCTTTCCATTTGCATGGAATATATTTTCTGACCCTCTCACTTTCAGTCTATATGTGTCTTTAGGCCTGAAGTGGGTTTCTTGTAGACAGCATATATATATAGATATATGATATATCTATATATCTATCTATCTATATATATATATATATGAGTCTTGTTTTTGTATCCATTCAGCCAGTCTGTGTCTTTTGGTTGGAGTACATTTAATCCATTTACATTAAAGTAATTATTGATATATATGTTCCTCTTGCCATTTTCTTAATTGTTTGGGGTTGATTTTGTAGATCTTTTTCCTTCTCTTGTATTTCTTGACTACATAAGTTCCTTTAACATTTGTTGTAAAGCTGGTTTGGTAGTACTGAATTCTCTTAACTTTTGCTTGTCTGAAAAGTTTTTGATTTCTCCATCAATTTTGAATGAGATCCTTGCTGGATACAATGATCTTGGTTGTAGATTTTTCCCTTTCAGTACTTTAAATATATCTTGCCATTTCCTTCTGGCCTGCAGAGTTTCTGCTGAAAGATCAGTTGTTAAATATATGGGGTTTCCCTTGTATGTTACTTGTTGCTTCTCCCTTGCTGCTTTTAATATTCTTTCTTTGTGTTTGGTCTTTGTTAGTTTGATTAGTATGTGTCTTAGTGTGTTTCTCCTTGGGTTTATCTGGTATTGGACTCTTTTCACCTCTTGGGCTTGACTATTTCCTTTTCCATGTTGGGAAAATTTTCAACTTTATAGTTCTCTTCAAAACTCTTCTCGTACTCTTTCTTTTTCTCTTCTTCTTCTGGAACCCCTATAATTTGAATGTTGGTGCATTTGATATTGTCCCAGAGGTCTCTGAGAATATCCTCAGTTCTTTTCATTCTTTTTATTTTATCATGCTCTTCAGAAGTTATTTCCACCATTTTATCTTCCAGCTCACTGATTCGTTCTTCTGCTTCAGATATTCTGCTATTGATTCCTTACAGAATATTTTTAATTTCAGTAATTGTGTTGTTTGTCTCTGTATGTTTATTCTTTAATTCTTCTAGATCTTTGTTAATTAATTCTTGCATTTTCTCCATTTTGTTTTCAAGGTTTTTGATCATCTTTACTATCATTATTCTGAATTCTTTTTCAGGCAGTTTGCCTATTTCCTCTTCATTTATTTGGACTTCTGTGTTTTTAATTTGTTCCTTCGTTTGTGTAGTATTTCTCTGTCTTTTCATTATTATTATTTTTTAATTTATTGTGTTTGAAGTCTCCTTTTCCCAGGCTTCAGGGTTGAATTCTTTCCTCCTTTTGGTTTCTGCCCTCCTAAGGTTGGTCCAGTGGTTTGTGTAAGCTTCGTATAGGGCGAAATTTGTGCTGAGTTTTTTGTTTGTTTATTTGTTTTTCCTCTGATGGGCAAGGCTGAGTGAGGTGGTAATCTTGTCTGCTAATGACTGGGTTTGTATTTTTGTTGTTGTTGTTTAAATGAGGCATCTTGCACAGGGTGCTACTGGTGGTTGGGTGATGCTGGGTCTTGTATTCAAGTGTTTTCCTTGTGTGAGTTCTCACTATTTGATACCCCCAAGGGTTAGTTCTCCAGTAGTCTAGGGTCTTGGAGTCAGTGCTCCCACTCTAAAGGTTCAGGGCTTGATCTCTGGTCAGGAACAAAGATTCCAAAAGTGATTTGTTATGGCATTAAGTGAGATTAAAACAAATACCCAAAAACAAAACCCAAAGATGAACCTCAGACAAATGGCAGTTACAAAATCAGGCAAATAATAATTAAAATAATGGAATATACACATATACATATACATCCATGCTGCTAAGTCGCTTCAGTCGTGTCCGACTCTGTGCGACCCCATAGATGGCAGCCCACCAGGCTTCCCCGTCCCTGGGATTCTTCAGGCAAGAACACTGGAGTGGGTTGCTATTTCCTTCTCCAATGCATGAAAGTGAAAAGTGAAAGTGAAGTCACTCAGTTGTGTCTGACTCTTAGCGACCCCATG
>NW_011495022.1:699386-705978 GCF_000754665.1 Bison bison bison | reverse complement strand
GTTGTAGGTGGCGGTACCAGCAAGAGTGCCATGTAGAATGTTAAGGGAGGGTGTTTGCCAGGTTAAATAGGATCAGCCTTTTTGTCACCTAGAACCCCAGGAATAAGCACGAATAACCTAGAAAACGCTATGCTATGCTAAGTCACTTCAGTCGTGTCTGACTCTGTGCGACCCCGTAGACGGCAGCCCACCAGGCTCCCCCGTCCCTGGGATTCTCCAGGCAAGAACACTGGAGTGGGTTGCTATTTCCTTCTCCAATGCATGAAAGTGAAAAGTGAAAGTGAAGTCACTCAGTTGTGTCTGACTCTTAGCGACCCCATGGACTGCAGCCCACCAGGCTCCTCTGTCCATGGGATTCTTCAGGCAAGAGTACTGGAGTGGGGTGCCACTGCCTTCTCCATAAGTAAAGTCAAAACAGTCCAACAAAAATAAAGTACAGTAGATTGACCTGGTAAACAAAGGAAATCAAAAATTATATTTACCAGTTAAGAACAAAACTATCTAAAGCACAAAGCAGAAAACAAAACTAAAGCAAGGCACCAAGTGGGGAATAAAGTAATGAAAACAAAACAAATATGTTGAGAAGAAAGGAAAGAAAGAAAAGAAAACAAGAATTGATATTCAAAGTTAAAATAGAGGTAGATGAAGAAGATTTATATATGTTAAAGATTGGGATTTTTCTGTTTTGTTTTGTTTTTTATTCTGGGAAAATTTTTTTTTCCAACCTTATCTTTCAGCCTTTGCCATATATTTCAGCAATCCACATTTTCATTTCTTTAAAAAAAGTAATCTTAGTTATTTATTTTTGGCTGCCTTGGGTCTTTGTTACCATTCAGGCTTTCTCTAGTTGCAGAGAGAGAGGGCTACTCTCTAGCTGAGGTGCATGGGCTTCTCACTGCAGTGGCTTTTCTTGTCATGGAGCATGGACTCTAGGGCGTGTAAGCTTCAGTTGTTGCAGCATGCAGGCTCAGTGGATGAGGCTCCCGGGCTCCAGAGCACAGGCTCAATAGTTGTGGCACATGGGCTTAGTTGCTCTGAGGCATGTGGATCTTCCTGGATCAGGAAGTGACTCCTCTCTCCTGCATTGGCAAGTGGTTTCTTTACCACTGAGCCACCAGGAAAGCCCTCACATTTTCATTTTTGAGACCTCTTTATTCCATGTACCTCTGATCTTTCCTGGTGGCTCAGACGATAAAAGCGTCTGCCTACAATGCCTACCATGTGGGAGACCCAGGTTCAATCCCTGGGTCAGGAAGATCTCCTGGAGAAGGAAATGGCAACCCACTCCAGTATTCTTGCCTGGAAAATCCCATGGATGGTGGAATCTGGTAGGCTACAGTCCATGGGGTCACAAAGAGTCGGACACGACTGAGCAACTTCACTTCACTTCACATATAATAGCTGAAAAGGTATTGGCATACTACATTTTTATAATTTATTTAACTTAATCAAATAATGAAAAACACAATTAGCATCGTAATCTCTTTAATATTTTAAATACCAAGCTTACTTTTATGTTCTATAGAAGTAATTCAGAGCTTTTACCTATGTGCTTTTCTCTTCACATTCACTCTCAGCTTAAATGATCACCTTCATTCTAGTGACTACTGAACGAATCTATGTACTGTGCTGTGCTTTGTCGCTCGGTTGTATCCGACTCTTTGTGACCCCAAGGACTGTAGCTGCCCAGGATCCTCTGTCCATGGGGATTCTCCAGGCAAGAATACTGGAGTGGATGGCCATGCTCTCCTCCAGGGGATCCTCCCAACCCAAGGATCAAATCCAGGTTTCCCTCATTGCAGGCAGATTCTTTACCATCTGAGCTACCAGGGAAACCCAAGAATATTGGAGTGGGTAGCCTGTCCCTATAGGCTTCCCGGATTTTCTTTATTTTACTATAATGAAAATGTAATCATATTTTCAACTCAAGCATCATTCTTCCTCAAAGTAACAAAACAACCCAATCACTTTTAGGAAAACTCAATTACTTTGATGATTTAATTATTAAATTCCATCAAAATCAGTGCTTTCCCATTCATATTTAGTATATATATATGGTGCTAGTGGTAAAGAACCTACCTGCCAATGCAGGAGACATAAAAGATGTGGGTTCCATCCCTGGGTCTGGAAGATCCTCTGGAGAAGGGAATGACTACCCGCTCCAATATTCTTGCCTGGAAAATCCCATAGGCAGAGGAGCCTGGTGGGCTATAGTCCATGGGGTTGCAGAGACAGACATGACTGAAATGACTTAGCATGCATGCACATTTACATTATATATATGTTTATTTATTGTATTATATCCTTGATATTTTCTTATTTTTCTCTTTACTGCAGAGGTGTATTGTTGGTGGGAAGGATCTCTGTCTCAGTCTTGCTTTGTCCCCTACTGCCATTAGCTGACATGGATAATCCTGCCATCATCAGTGGGCATCAATATAAATTCTTACTTTTGCTGAGATATCTTTGGCCACCACCATGGTGTACAAATTTAGGTATTGGGTTCAGCTGGTAAAGAATCTGCCTGCAATGCGGGAGACCTGGGTTTGATCCCTGGGTTGGGAAGATCCCCTGGAGAAGGGAAAGGCTACCTACTCCAATATTCTGGCCTAGAGAATTCCATCGACTGTATAGTCCATGGGGTCACAAAGGGTTGGACACAACTGAGCGACATTCACTTTCACTTTTCTGCTGCCGTAATTCTTCATCATCACATCTGACATCTCTTCAGGCCAACGACTTTCAGGTAACTTGAATTGCTCTTCAGGTCTGCTCTCCAGAGATATAGGGCCAATCATTAAGACGTGCACACCTGAGACATCCCAAGCCCAATATCATTGTGGTGGGGAAAAAAGGAGGATAGTCTCCCACGATATCTTTGGATCCTCAAGGATAAAGGAAGGTTGTGATTCTTCTGATTCTTTTTGATCCATAAGACAGAAATGTGGAAGAGGCAGAGGAATGTGAGATGACAGTGTTCAAAGTTCTTACTCTAAGTGTCTAAGCTCTCTTCTTCCCATCTAATTATAGTCTTCCTTTCCAGGGAGAGTTTGCATGGAGGGAGGGCAGAGAAAAAGCTTTTTAAACAATTTTCCTTTAAAATAGTCTGTGCTATATACATAATGTAGGATTATTATTTTTAATTAAATATTAATTTAAAGCAAACACCTTAGTGTCATTTTTCTTTTATCCCTCTTTGACATCCCATATAGAGCAAAAGCTGCTTTGTGTCCTCTAGCCCAGCTGAAGGTGGGTCAGGGGGTTAACGTACATGTGGAGAAAACACATCAGTTAATACTTCCTATTGCCTCTTAAGTTTGGAGTTATCTTTAACACCTTCCTCTTTTTGAATTCTATATCCAAGATCCCAGACCTTTCTTTCTTTAAAATACCTTTACTTATTTGTGCCTTCCTTTCAATTCTGACAGCTACTGCTCTAGTGAAGACCTTATCAAATACCAGGATTACTGAAATGGCCTCTTGGCAGAGCTCTGTGACTCCAGTCTCTTACAATTTGAATCTGTCGTCTTTATTGTTGCTGGAATACTTTTCTTTAAGCACTACTTTTATCATTTCACGCCTCTATTCAAAAATCTACAGTGGTTGCCCACTGGGTCAAGTTCAAAAATTTTGCTTGACTTCTGGACTGACTGTAATAAGAATTCACTTTTTCTATAAAACCATATTTTTCACTTAGCAAGACCTTTTCAAGTTGGTTTCTTTATTTTCTTTTATTAGTCGTGCAAATTTTTGACTTTGAATTTATGTTGCGTTTCTTGACAGCGATGTCTGTCTCTTATTTTTTGTTACCTCGATTTTAACCATCTTGCAAGGCCAGTTCAGCCTCACCCCTCTTCCTGATGTCTCTTCATCATTGAAAACAATTCACACTGGTCTTTCTTCCCTTGGATCCGTGGTTTCCAAACTTTCCTGAATATTAGAATCACCTGGAGGTGGGCTTGGCTTTAAAACATTCCAGTGCGCGGGTTATACTCCAAACCGAGTAAGTCAGAGTGCCCAGGGTTGGCAGCAATATAGTTTTGATCCTCAGGGTATTTGGATGTGCAGTAGAGTTTTGGAAGCTGCTGCTTTTGGTTTACTATAATGTGTGTAGGCTTACCGTAACTTCACACTTGGCTATCTTTGATCTAATATTGGTCTCTAATTATCTTTCTGTTACTTACCTAGAATGTAAGAAAACCAAGTTGGAAGCACTGGAGCTCTGACCAGATCCCCTGTATCCCCTTCACTCATCTGTTTGTCCCTCCTGTAGTTTTGGCATGGTTTTGATTCCAGTGGCCAGCACTTGTGAACCTTCATCACCAGGCTAGTCTCAGGCTCCTTATCTCATGAGCAATGTGCTTGGGAGTATGAAAGCCCAGTTCCCTTGCTTCCAGTTTGGATAAATATCAGAGTTCCCTGTAGCGTGAGATCAAGTCCACTTTCTGTGGGACTTAGTCTGAAACACATCCTTGCATGGGTTTCCTCCATGTTCTGCTTTCCCCACTCCCTTGCTGATTTCTCCTGGGAGCAGCTTCTTAATAAATCACTTGCTCATGAATCCTCATCTCAGAGGCTGCCTCTTGGGAACCCAGCCGAAGATACTTATCCTTCCTTCAAAGCAGAGTGCTGAGGACATATAAAATTCAATGAAGATTTATTAGATGAGGGATTCTTGATATGAGAAATAGAAATACAATTTAATAAAAACTTAGTTGAAGGTACTGAAATGTAATATATTCAGGATTTCTCTGTAGAATTAGAAATACTTTCTTATACGTAATTTAAAAATCCTGGACATATTGAAATCTCACGTAGGATAGGAATTACAGGCTAGGTAAAATTTTCTCAACAATATTTATAAAAATATCTGAGGAATAGTGTGAGACTGAGCGGTGTGCAGTATCAAGTCAACTGCATTGATACCACAATCGAATAACAGAATGAGAGACCCTGCACTTCATCCCAAATGACAGCTGTTCAGAGTGACTTTTCCTCTAGACTAGGGCCTGAGAAGTTGCATTTTAAACAAGTTCCAAGGTTGGCCTCATGATCTTGGAGTCAGAGGAGGAGGGTCAGGCTAGACCCCTGTGGGTCACTAGTTTCAATAGCCTGGGCTTGGTGAAACTTTATGATTTTTATGAATCATGATCATCAGACATCAGTAGAGTCTGCCTGGGATATTGCAAGCAGTAAAGAGGCAGTCCATCAGTCAGGTTTGGAACAGTGCTTAGAAAAATAAAATTGCTTCTTGCAAATGTTCAGCAAATGGTTATCTTTAAACTATCAGCTCACCTAGAACTGAGTTTGCACATAACATTTTGTGGAAAGTGAAGCAGTTTTTTAAAATCTTGAATTGCTTCCTTTCTGACCCATTCTCAGGGCTGGTAGCAGTGATTTTGTACCTCTAGTTTCTTCCTTACTCTGTCTTTCCTTGAGGTCCATGTTAGGGAAGAGAGAATTCAACTTATTCTACCGTTTTGTTTATAAGGACATGTAGTTATATGGCTCATTGTATATTTATACAGAACATGAGCTTTTTCCTTTTCATATAATTATTTATCAGTTATCATGAGGAGGTTTGATAATACTTTGCTCTCATTTCTCATTTTCAGTACCTATTCTTACCAGACTACTCTGAGGAGGCTATTTGTACATACTTCTCTGTGTATGCAGTACCTCAGCTAATAGCTTTGCTCTATTTTCAAACAATATATTATGTATGATTGCAATAATGTCTTTGCCGAAGCCACAATTTACTGTTTTTGTTTACTTGCCCTTTTGGATTGTATCACAATTAGCAAATGATGCGGCCCTCTTCTGTAAAAAGCAAATCAGTACCTCCCTTAGTCTTTTCCCTACAAGAGAACACTCTACACATGGACATCATCAGATAGTCAACACTGAAATCAGATTGATTATATTCTTTGCAGCAAAAGATGGAGAAGCTCTATACAGTCAGCAAAAGCAAGACTGGGAGCTGACTGTGGCTCAGATCATGAACTCCTTATTAGCAAATTCAGACTTAAATTGAAGAAAGTAGGGAAAACCATTAGACCATTCAGGTATGACCTAAATCAAATCCTTTACAATTATACAGTGGAAGTGATAAATAGATTCAAGGGATTAGATCTGATAGACAGAGTGCCTGAAGAACTGTGGACGGAGGTTTGTGACATTGTATAAGAGGCAGTGATCAAGACCATCTCCAAGAAAAAGAAGTGCAAAAAGGCAAAATGGTTGTCTTAGGAGGCCTTACAAATATCTTTGAAAAGAAGAGAAGTGAAAGGCAAGGAGTAAAGGAAAGATATACCCATCTGAATGCAGAGTTCCAAAGGATAGCAACAGAGATAAGAAAGCCTTCCTCAGTCATCAATGCAAAGAAATAGAGGAAAATAATAGAGTGGGAATGACTAAAGATCTCTTCAAGAAATTAGAGATACCAAGGGAACATTTCATGCAAAGATGGGCACAATAAAGGACAGAAATGGTATGGACCTAACAGAAGCACAAGATATTAAGAAGAGGTGGCAAGAATACACAGAAGAACTTTGCAAAAGAGATCTTGATGACCCAGATAACCATGATGGTA
>NW_011495022.1:687099-699286 GCF_000754665.1 Bison bison bison | reverse complement strand
CAAGTGGGCCTTAGGAAGCATCACTGTGAACAAAGCTAGTGGAGGTGATGGAATTCCAGTTGAGCTATTTCAAATCCTGAAAGATGGTGCTGCAAAAGTGCTGCACTCAATATGCCAACATATTTGGAAAACTCAGCAGTGGCCACAGGACTGGAAAAGGTCAGTTTTCATTCCAATCCCAAAGAAAGGCAATGCCAAAGAATGTTCAAACTACCACACAATTGCACTCATCTCACACACTAGTAAAGTAATGCTCAAAATTCTCCAAGCCAGGCTTCAACAGTACATGAACCGTGAACTTCCAGATGTTCAAGTTGGTTTTTAAAAAGGCAGAGGAGCCAGAGATCAAATTGCCAACATCCGCTGGATCATCAAAAAAGCAAGAAAGTTCCAGAAAAACATCTATTTCTGCTTTATTGACTATGCCAAAGCCTTTGACTGTGTGGATCACAACAAACTATGGAAAATTCTGAAAGAGATAAGAATACCAGACCACCTGACCTACCTCCCGAGAAATCTTATGTAGATCAAGAAGCAAGAGTTACAACTGTACATGGAACAAACGACTGGTTCCAAATCAGGAAAGGAGTATGTCAAGGCTGTATATTGTCACCCTGCTTATTTAACTTATATGCAGAGTACATCATGCGAAATGCCGGGCTGGATGGAGCACAAGCTGGTATTAAGATCCCTGGGAGAAATATCAATAACTTCAGATATGCAGATGAAACCACCTTTATGGCAGAAAGTGAAGAACTAAAGAGCCTTTTGATGAAAGTGAAAGAGGAGAGTGAAAAAGTTGGCTTAAAACTCAACATTCAGAAAACTAAGATCATGGCATCCAGTCCCATCACTTCATGGCAAATTGATGGGGATACAGTGGTAACAGTAAGAAACTTTATTTTCTTGGGCTTCAAAATCACTGTAGATGTTGACCGCAGCCAAGAACTTAAAAGACGCTTGCTACTTGGAAGAAAAGCCATGACCAACCTAGACAGCATATTAAAAAGCTGAGACATTACTTTTCCAACAAAGGTCCATCTAGTCAAAGCTATTGCCAACAAAGGTCCGTCTAGTCAAAGTTATGATTTTTCCAGTAGTCATGTATGGATGTGAGAGTTGGACTATAAAGAAAGCTGAGCACTGAAGAATTGATGCTTTTGTACTGTGGTATTGGAGAAGATTCTTGAGAGTCTCTTGGATTGCAAGGAGATCCAACCAGTATATCCTAAAGGAAATCAGTCCTGAATATTCATTGGAGGGACTGATGCTGAAGCTGAAACTCCAATCCTTTGGCCACCCAATGCAAAGAACTGACTCATTGGAAAAGACCTTGAAGCTGGGAAAGACTGAAGGCTGGAGGAGAAGGGGACGACAGAGGATGAGATGATTGGATGGCATCACTGACTCGATGCACAGGAGTTTGAATAAGCTCTGGAAGTTGGTGATGGACAGGGAAGCCTGGCGTGCTGCAGTCCATGGGGTCGCAGAGTTGGATTGAACTGAACTGAACCTCCCTTTTAGTATTAGGTAAGATGGTCGCTAAGAGTCAGACACGACTGAGCGACTTCCCTTTCACTTTTCACTTTCATGCGTTGGAGAAGGAAATGGCAACCCACTCCAGTGTTCTTGCCTGGAGAATCCCAGGGACGGGAGAGCCCGGTGGGCTGCCGTCAATGGGGTCGCACAGAGTCGGACACGACTGAAGCGACTTAGCAGCAGTAGCAGCAGCAGCATAAAAGAAAAATCCACTAGATGGCGGTATTGGAATGCAGTCTAATACGTCTGGTCATCTTATGTCTGTACAACATCCTCAGTTTGAAGTCTATCGTAGCTTGTCAATTTGGCTTTCAAATCAGATCTGCTCCCCCCCTGAACTAAATGGATTGGTATGATTTAGTATCTAGGTAGTAGACCACAAATATTTTCAGAGACCCCCACGGGACAGTGGGCAAAAACAATGGAGAGACATTTTTTGTCCAATTCTCATTTAGATCACTTCTTTGCAGGTATTTTTGGTTACTTACGCTATGCCACTGATATTTAGGAACAGTCTCTTAGTGACACCCTCTTTTGACCCTGGTCGCTGCTCTAGGTTATGGATACTTCACCCAGTTTTGTTTCCTCAGCAGACTGATGGTTTTATTAGATTACTAACTGTTAAAAATTAAGAGATCTTTACCAGTTTGTCCAATGCTTCTTCAAGGATGGTCACCAGACCAACAGTATCACTTGGGAATTTGTTAGGAAGGCAGAATCTCGGTGTGCTGTGTGCTAAATTGCTTCAGTCCTGTCCGGCTCTTTGCAACCCTATGGACTGAAGCCAGTCAGGCTTCTCTGTCCATCGGATGCTCCAGGCAGGAATGCTGGAATAGGTTGCTGTTCCCTTCTCCAGGGGATCTTCCCAACACAGGGATCAAATCTGAATCTCCTAGGTCTCCTGTATTGGCAGGTGGGTTCTTTACCACTAGCACCACCTGGGAAGCAGAGATTCTCAAGGCCAAAGCCAAATCTGCTGAATGGGATACTCAGCAGGGCCCAAAGATTTGGACTTTTACAAGCCCTGCAGGTAATTCTAATGCACACTGAGCTTGAGAAACGCTGGGCTAGATTCTTCTTGGTAAGAAAACTCTTTCTCCATTTGGGCTAACCTCTTTCCTGAAAGTCCGTAAAAAACTTTTGAAGGCAGACAGGTGGATGAAGGGAAATTTTGAAGGCGAGCCTGTGTTTCATTTGGCTTGCAGAAAGGGCTAGTTCTGCCGTCGCTTCGGGTTTTGCCTGTCAGTACAGAGCCCTTCCACCGCAGTAATATTTAAGCCTGTGTCTAGCTTGTCATTGATGCGGGAAAGCAGGATTCGTATTTTTGAGAGACGCCGTACTAAGCCCAGGATGACCGCCAGATGGCAGCCTCGTTCCTACTCTGTGTTTCCGAAAGGCAGGCTCTGGCTCTTTAGTCAAAGAAAGGCGATACGGTGGCAGCGGTCGTTTATTGGCGAGGCTGTTTGTCTCTTTCTCTATTGCAGCTGAAGTCAGAGCCCGCGCGGCGGGGCGGAGCGGGCGGTAAGAGGGTGGAGAGGAATTGTGTAGCGTGTCACGGAGCTACTACGTGAGACTGCGATCCACCATTGTCCCCATTTCACTGAGTAAATGCGGGGAAGGCTGTGAAGGTTCCGCAGGAGGTGAACCGTCGGGTGAAGCTGGGTCTCAGACGAGCGCAGTCAGCTCAGACGGGTGTCTGGAACAGCATTGTCTTCTGTCCTTTGACGAACGCTGGGTACCTGCATATCCAAAGGACCCAGGGGGAGCTTTTACATAGATTGATGCCCAGGCTGCACCCCAGACCAGTCCTGTCCCAAGCTCGGGGTAGCTCCCTGCCTTCAGTACAGTTTAAACCTTCCCGGATGATTCAATGTGTATCTAGGCCTGGGAGCACTATATTAAAGACACTGAGCTTAAATTTGTGGCAAAGTTGTTTCAATGGAGAAACCTTGGTTGTTGTCTCCTGTCCTAGTATGAATTTAACAGTGGAGGGTTATTTTGTCTTTATGCTTTGTTATTCAAATGGAGAGATGTTGTTATACAACAGAAAGGCATCACTCCGTGCCCCACCCCCTCCCCCGCCCCAATTTCTATTCCCTTTCCCCTTCCTTCTCCGGCTGAAAATCCATGCTTGTGGCTACAAGTTAGGGCCTATTACCGCTACATAAAAGGAAAATTTTACCAAAGTTCTATAACCAGTGTTCTGAGTTTAAAATACTCTCATTTCCTTTTGCCGTTGGCCACAGTTCTTAGGCGCCCTCAGGCTACAGTCCTTATTTTAAAGCCAATGATAGTAAAAAAAAAAAAAAATTTACATCAGACTTGATTAAAGGCTGCTATTTTTATCTCATTAGCTAGTACTGAATAGATGGAATGAAGATATCCTATAATAATTGCTTGCAAAACTCTGTAGAACTACTCGAATATCAAACGCCTCTCGTTCTGAACAATGTGAGCTTTGTGAAACTGTGTGAATATTTCTACTCTATTGTTGACTTAAAAAATATTCACAACCTAACATTTGAGAATTCTGTTTTATTCGGTGGGAATTTTTTGGACTTCAAACCCTGCAGGCAGCATCTTAAGTGACCCCAAGAGAACTGCTCTGAAGAGGAAAGGGGAAAGGCCAGGTTATATAGAAATTTTATAACAAAGGGCAGGTAATCTGACCATCAAAAGATTATTGTTAATTACCAGTCAATCCTAAAGGAGATCAACCCTGAATATTCACTGGAAGGACTGATGTTGAAGCTGAAGCTCCAACCAATACTTTTGCCACCTGATGTGAAGAGCAAGCTCAGTGAATAAGACTCTGATGCTGGGAAAGATTGAAGGCAAAAAGAAGGGGGTGGGCAGAAAGTGAGATGGTTAGATAGCTTCACTGACTCAGGGGACATGAATTTGAGCAAATTCCATGAGACAGTGAAGGACAGAGAAGACTGGCAGCTACAGTCCATGCAGGCACAAAGAATTGGACTGAACAGCAAACAGCAGCCACAAATCAAGCCGTATTTTGCAAGTTAAGGACTTTAGAGCTTTATTTATGAGAAGATGCAAGAGTCTGGTCTCACTGAAATCATTCCTTTTAAATATATCTCAGCTATCTGGGGCCTGTATCCCGTGTTTTTCACATCCTGAGTGTGGTGACCCAAGGATGAAAGAGGAGATAAAACCAAGGAGGGTCTTGGAATGCAGGAACAGAAAAACCAGACCCTTATCATCCTTTCCTCCCCCATGTTGTAGCTATTAATGGATTTCGGGTCCTCCTGAGCAGTATAACTCAGGAAGAAGGTATTTGCCTTACTCTTCCCCATCCAGTATACATGACTCATCCAATCAGCAAGTGACCAGCAAGACCCCTATCCCGTTCCTTGTACCCTGGCTATAAAAGTGGACTAAGGACCTCTGTTCAACGTCGATTCTCCCTTGAGCTGGCCTGCTGTTCTAACAGTGTCTCCCATTCTAATAACCTTTATTTCCCGCTCATTCTGTCTCGTGTCTGGAAATTCTTTTCCAACCCGTGCCTGGACCAAGACATTGAGCTCCCTTGGGGCTCACTGAAGGGAGTGGGTGCAGTCTGATATCTGCTAGATTACAGGTATTTTTCTCCTTCCTGAGTGTCCTTAGGGCTCACCAGTTCGCATTGGAGGGCTGCAGTGGCTGATGACCGTGACATCCTTGTTTACTGATATGGCAGGAAATATTTTATTTTTCACTTTTATGCTGGAAAATCTTGTGTGTTCCCATTCAAAACTCTTAATAATATTAATGCTGCTGCTGCTGCTGCTAAGTCACTTGAGTCGTGTCCGACTCTGTGCGACCCCATAGACGACAACCTACCAGGCTCCCCCATCCCTGGTAGGTAGAGGGAACTTTGAAAGTTGTGGCCTGTGAAGTAGGAAATACGGTTTAACTTGGTATGAAAGTGTAAAGGAAGCTAAGCTAAGTTGTTCGCCCCAAGGGGGACCTAAAAAGCATCTCCAGAAATTCCACTGTTAATGATACACTGTGATTCCCTGGGCATCACCTTTAGAAATGTACACATTTACCAGAAGAAATAGCTTGTTAGGTTCTTCCTTGGCACAGGCTTATTGAGTTGTTCTCTATGAATAGAGATTAAATGAGGATATTGGGAGGCTCAGAAAAAGGGAACTTAATGAAACAGAAGAAAAGATTGGGAAGAAAGCAGAACACATTAAAGGATGAGAAGTGAGGGGGTTTATTTTCTGTTTTGATTTGAGAAAAGGTCAGACCAACACTATGGAAATTTTGAAGTGGTTCATTGCCGGACTAACGCTCTGACTTTTTCAAAGTGACTTTTCCCAAGTGATAGTTCTTTGGTTTGTTTGTACCTTAGAGAACAAATAATTCTATGGCCTTTATAGTAAGGTGTCTTGCATTCCAGACGGAGGCTTTCTGCATCTAGACACCTCTCCTATAGGCAATGTGACTTATTAATAATTTTTTTTGACTTATTAATAATTTAAGCAGTCTCTGCATTTGGATCAACATAAGTTAGGAAATGATGAACATTTGAAATCATTATTTAGATTCAGTTTACATTTAAAATGAACACACACGGGCTCTCTGACAGATGGATGTTAAGCACTTTTGTCTATGAGGGATTGGGAGACTCTTTGGTTTTGAACCTATTTTGCTGTTTAATTGGAAAACTTCTATTCCTCTGGTACTACACAAATTTTAGGCATCAGCGCTTTTCTGTCTAAAGACATAAACATATTCAATTAACGGAGAGCCAGATCATTTGTTTCAATAGCTGCTTTTATTTTCTGTTGTTGATATGTTAAAATAGTTAAACACTTGCATTCATCTCATCCTATTAAAGGAACTCCATCAGGGAACAATGAGGTAACATGTTTGGTGACAGCAGGCTTAGTCACCCTGCTGTGAGAAGGAGATGAATAATGTTTTTGAATCTTACGTCTATTGACTTTCTCCTTTTCAAATGTATACACCGTTACTGAAGAGGCTACCACAGACTATATTTTGTTAACAGTTTATCTTTTTCATACCTTCATTATTAAATCAAATGGTACATTTACTTCCATAGTTCTACATAAAATGAAATTGCTGCATGACATTTCTTATTGTTTATAATTCCCATTTAGAAAGATTGAGTCATGCATCCTTGAAATTCTATAAAAGCTTTCAATCTTTATACTCGTAGTTTTCATTTTCCTTTCCTGGCTATTTGGCTGCCAAATCCTCTCCCATTTTTAAGCATTATCTTGCTTGTGTTTTCTGATTTACCTGCTATTTGTCAAAACAATTTTTAGAATGATATTTTCTAGTTTCCCATTAGAGCACAGCATGAGGAAGAATTGGATATAAAATACCGTATTGGTGAATATTTTCAACCAAAGTCATTTTTTTGTGAAAATTTAGAATTTCAACAAAAACAATTTGAGAAAATCAGTTACTTCATGAATTTAAGAAGAACAAATATTAGTCTAAGATATTACTATTTGGAAGCATATTATTTGCTTCAGAAAGACTATATCTAAAGTGTAATTTCTTGTTTATCCAGGCTAATTTCTTTTAGATCTTGTGGGTAATGATTAATATATGACTCATGCAAGTCAGAATTATTTCATTCTAGAATATTCAATGATTTTTCTTGACACTGGTGTAGTCTTTGATAATCCATAGTGTTACAAGAACATTCTTGCTAAATAGTGGTTTACTAGATATTGCATTTACTCTTATTATTTCCTTGGTAGAAAAAGAGAAGATTTGACCAACTTTGTTATAACTCTCCTGAAAGTGAAAGTCACTCAGTTGTGTCTCTCTGTGACCCATGGACTATAGAGTCCATGGCATTCCCTTCTCCAAGGGATCTTCCCAACCCAGGGATCAAACCCAGGCCTCCTGCATTGAAGGCAGATTCTTTACCAGCTGAGCCACCAGGGAAGTCCAAGAATACTGGAGTGAGTAGCCTATCCCTTCTCCAGGGGATCTTCCTGATCCAGGAATCAAACTGGGGTCTCCTGCATTGCAGGTGGATTCTTTACCAGCTGAGCTACCAGGGAAACCCTGAATACTAGTAAATATTCATTGATTCAGACTGATAATTCCTCCACTTTAAAATCTCTGAAATTGGGATATATATTAATAATCAAATACTTATTACAGTTATAATTAGAAACATTTTGTTCTTTCTTAGTGACATAGGATAACATTGCATTACACAACTGATGGCATCATAGATTTAAATTACATAGAGTTAAATTAAATTTAGAATTGACAGTGATTTAACAGTTTAATGTTTCCAAGGGGATTTTAAAGCTTTTGCTTTTAAGTTTTATTGTGCAACCAAAATTCTTATGTCATTTTTTACACACCAAAAGCCCCCAAAATTCCAAGCTTGAGGAAATAGAACTGTATAGTAGAATTTCATAATAGTTTGAACCAATCTAGGTGAACTGCTGCAGATATTGACTCTTTTTGGCTCTCACCTAATTTGTTTTGAACAAGGTTCTCAAGTTACTTTCTATTATTTGAACCTTAATTTTCTATAACCATGAGGTTATAATTTGGTGTTCTATTCCTGGAGATCTATTTTTTAAACCATTAAAAATTAAAAATGATTATGAAATACATGAAGAAATTTTTCATATATATATGTAGGCTCTTACAGATTTGTATTGAGTATTAAATCTATTTTATAAATGACTTTGGGCTAGTTACTTAACATAGGGCTAGAATGGTAACTGAAATGTGATATTACTTCAGCATGCACACATATGTACATACGTATGCCATTGAAGGGGAATTTTTCTGTAAGGGCAGATTGCCTGAAGCTTTGGCAAAGTGAAGTCCAGACTAAATCTTCTTTTCCTTGTAGTATACATAGGCATTCATCATTGTTCCAAATACCTCTAAACTGCTTTCAAAATGAGGATCATTTCTTTTTCATTTTTTTCTAATGATTTTTATTAGATACCTGTGAAAATCTTTTATTATAAATGATGGGGAAGGAGCATTTGTAGCTTGATTTCTTCAGTACTTCCTTACCCTTTCATCCCAATAAGAAATTAAAATCTAATTTTGTTTCTGATCCTTATGAGCTTCTTATGAGCGGCTTCTATGTGCAAAGGTCATGATGGTTGTAATTGATTGATCTATTTGTTCAATAATACTGAATGCATCCTAGGTGTCAGGCATTTCTTTGGGAGTGAGGATACAGCAGAGAA
Organism: Bison bison bison; assembly: GCF_000754665.1. Lineage (NCBI taxonomy): Eukaryota > Metazoa > Chordata > Mammalia > Artiodactyla > Bovidae > Bison > Bison bison. The sequence goes on along the minus strand of NW_011495022.1, from coordinate 690,533 downwards.
AAACAGACAAAATCTTTGTCCTATGGAACTTACTTTCTAGTAGAATGAGGTCAACCCTAAGTTGAATATGTGTGTGTGTGTGTATGTGTGTGTGTGTTATAAGTACTGTGCAGAAAGCAAAACAGCGTAAGAGGGACAGGAAGTGTTGGGTGATAAAGGATCTAAATGTAAATGGGATCGGTGGGTAGACCTTACTGAAACTGGAGGCTTCCAGCAAAAAGACTTGAACTCTGAGTGAGGGTTTCATGACAAAGGAGCAGTGAGTGTGGTATGAAAGCCAAGGCAAGAGAGGGCTGCAAGTACTCAAAGAGGGGCATAGAGGGCCAGGGAGGTAAAAGATACCAGACTTTACATGGATATGGGCTTTTACCCTGAAGAAAATTGAGGGGGCAATGTAAGATTTTAGCTGGGGAATTACACGATCAACTGACCTTTGAAAAGCATCACTCTAGCTGTAGCTGAGAACATGAGTTTTTTTTTTTTGCCATTTTAGCAGTATTATTTATGACAAATAAAGATTGCATTAGTGGAGGGGTCATAAGTTAGGTCAGCATTGTTTAATGAAACACACACAAAGCATTGTGGGATGAAATGTTCTGATCTTTGGTACACAAAATATTTTTACCCACTGACAGCCATCCTGCTTCAAGAAATATATTAATCTCCTTAGGAGAGTGACTGTGAGTTCATTTTTTATTGTAGCCTTACACATCACGCCTGAGTGTGCTCAGTGATGGGCACTGTGTGCCTCTTTGCAGATTCACTCTGGCGAAGATAAGCCAACTCTTTGCATGAGGTGGCCAAAGTACTGGAGTTTCAGCTTTAGCATCATTCCTTCCAAAGAAATCCCAGGGCTGATCTCCTTCAGAATGGACTGGTTGGATCTCCTTGCAGTCCAAGGGACTCTCAAGAGTCTTCTCCAACACCGCAGTTCAAAAGCATCAATTCTTCAGCGCTGGGAGGGATTGGGGGCAGGAGGAGAAGGGGACGACAGAGGATGAGATGGCTCGATGGCATCATTGACTCGATGGACGTGAGTCTGAGTGAACTCTGAGAGTTGGTGATGGACAGGGAGGCCTGGCATGCTGCGATTCATGGGGTCGCAAAGAGTCGGACACGACTGAGCGACTGATCTGAACTGAAATGAAGATAAGCCAAGGTCCTGTGTGTACAATGGCATATTTGTCAAGGCCGAATCATCTCTCAAATTTGGTTGCTAAATAACTCAGCAAAATTATTCAACCCCTATATTGGATCCAATGCTCAGGGATGGGAATATAAAAATGAATGACTTCTTCATCAATGAGCTCATGACCTGAGGATGACGTCAGAGAGTTCTATGTTGGGATTTTTGCTGTTCTTGCTAGATAGGGAACAGAAATAAAACTTTGCTCCATTAAATTTTCTTCAGAATCTTTTTTTCTCTTGACTTCTGTTTCTTTTTATCTTTTTAAGTGGGTGTTTCATTTAAGACAAAATACTAATAGAATTTTCCTGAAGGAAATCAGGAAGTGTCTTCTGCTGAAAGTCTTCTCATAAATATGCTCCATCTATCTAAATGGCTAAATGTGTAAGTAGTAAAGTTAAGTTATTTAATATTTACATGGCCCCATTCCACCACTTTATGGCAAATAGAAGGAGAAAAAATGGAAACAGTGACAGATTTTATTTTCCTGGGCTCCAAAATCACTGTGAATGGTGACTGCAGCCATGAAATTAAAAGACACGTGCTCCTTGGAAGAAAACCTATGACAAACCTAGACAGCTTATTAAAAAGCAGAGACATCACTTTGCTGACAAATCTCCATATAGTCAAAGCTCTGGTCTTTCCAGTAGTCATGTTCAGATGTGAGAGTTGGAGCATAAGGAAGGCTGAGTGCTGAAGAAATGAAGCTTTCAAAATGTGGTGCTGGAGAAGACTCTCAAGAGTCCCTTCAACAGCAAGGAGATCAAGTCAGTCAATGATAAATGAAATTAACCCTGAATATTCATTGGAAGAACTGAGGTTGAAACTGAAGCTCCAGTACTTTGGGCTACCTGATGCAAAGAACCAACTCATTGGAAAAGACTCTGATGCTGGGAAAGATTGAGGGCAGGAGGAGAAGGGGGTACACAGGATTAGATGGTTGGATGGCATCATCAACTCAATGGACCTGAGACTGAGCAAACTCCGGGAGACAGTGAAGGACAGGGAAGCCTGGTGTGCCGCAGTCCATGGGGTTGCAAAACGTCAGACAGGACTTAGTGACTGAACAAGAACGACATTCCCTAGGAAGGCTAGACATTTGCTGTGCAGTCTGAGACTGATGTCCCTCACTGTACCCCAGTGAAGTACCCCAGTGAAGTATAGTGTTTTATCTTCAAATAATTTCTTTGATTTTTGGTACAGTTGACTGAGAAATCAGTTTGTTTCCTAAAAATAAAAATGGGAACCATTAGAGTTTCTGCATGAGGATTATTTGGAAAACAATGGGAAAACTTGTTTTCAGGCAATTAACCCTGCTCTGAATTGATTTCTTAGCTCTGTTACTGTCTTCAGTTCTGCCTAGGGTAACACAATATTTTTGCCACCTGGTAACCATTTAGTGGCTTGCTGTCTGTCAAATTGGAATCATTAATCTAAGATCCACAAAACACACTGACCTCATCAAGGACTATCAGCCACATTAATCACATGGTGAGCAGTAATTAATACCCTTGCCGTACATCTCAGCAGATGCCAAGTGGTAACCATGCCCGGATACAGAGCCATTTGGTGGGTGGTCTGAAGGGGGTATTCTTTTAGAATGAATTGAGACGTGTTGGTAGGAAACTTGCTGCCCAAGTGAAAGAGAAAATCAAGGACTCCCTTTCCTTATTTGTCTAGCAGTATTGACTCCAGCATACACAATGGTTGTACAGAATTCCTTGATGGCTCTAGGTAAAGCTAGTTATCTTACTCTGTGCTATCAGAGTGCTTTTGTCATATTTCCCCCAACACGGTTATTATAGAGATTTCCCATTATGCATTTTCTATCCCTTCTACTAGTCTATGAGCACCAAGGAGGCTGAAAATATTTTGTATTTATATTTCTAACTCTGGAATATATGTTCATATTTCTATCACAGTTCCTAGCACCTTATATCATTATTGAGGTTTAGTTGGTAAGTCATGTCTGACTCTTTGTGACCCCATGGACTATAGCCTGCCAGATTTCTTTGTCCATGGGATTTCCCAGGCAAGGCTACTGGAGTGGGTAGCCATTTCCTTCCCCAGGGATCTTCCTGACCCAGGGATTAAACCCACATCTCTGAGCCACCAGGGAAGCCCATACTATATCATTCAGTTCAGTTCAGTCGCTCAGTCATGTCCGACTCTTTGCGATCCCATGAATTGCAACACGCCAGGCCTCCCTGTCCATCACCAACTCCTGGAGTTCACTCAGACTCATGTC
>NW_011495022.1:681256-686999 GCF_000754665.1 Bison bison bison | reverse complement strand
AGGCCTCCCTGTCCATCACCAACTCCTGGAGTTCATTCAACTCATGTCCATTGAGTCAGTGATGCCATCCAGCCATCTCATCCTCTGTCCTTCCCTTCTCCTCCTGCCCCCAATCCCTCCCAGCATCAGGGTCTTTTCCAATGAGTCAACTCTTCGAGTGAGGTGGCCAAAGGACTGGAGTTTCAGCTTTAGCATCATTCCTTCCAAAGAAATTCCAGGGCTGATCTCCTTCAGAATGGACTGGTTGGATCTCCTTGCAGTCCAAGGGACTCTCAAGAGTCTTCTCCAACACCACAGTTCAAAAGCATCAATTCTTTGGTGCTCAGCCTTCTTCACAGTCCAACTCTTACATCCATACATGACCACTGGAAAAACCATAGCCTTGACTAGATAGACCTCTGTTGGCAAAGTAATGTCTCTGCTTTTGAATATGCTCAGGTTCCTCTTAATGAATAATTGAATATGTGTATGAATATGCAATATATAAAAATTATGATAAAAGCATGTTCTTCACAGGAATAGGCTAATTGGTGTCATATTTATATACCTATTGTCTAGCCATTTCTGGGTACAGAGAAGGTGCTCAATAAATGCTTATTGAATGTGTGTACTTTTTGGCAAGACTTCAGTAGGACATCTCTGCCCTTGGAATACTGCAGCTAAGATGAATAGGATCAGCTGCCAATGAATTTTTTAAATATATTTTTTATTGTAGTATAACTGATTTATAGTGTCTCAGTTACACAGCAAAGTGATTTAGTTATACATATGAATACATACAAATAGATTATTTTTTAGATTCTTTTCCTTTATACATTGTTATAAGATATTGAATATAGTCTCCTATGTTATACAGTAGGTTCTTGTTGTTTATCTATTTTATCTACAGTACTGTGTGTCTCTTAATCCTCAAATTCACCGTCCCCCACTTTCCCTTTTGTAACCATAAATTTGTCTCCTATGCCAGATGAATTTTTAAAAGGCATATTTATCTTAAAGTAAAAGAATTTTGTAGGAGGCTAGAAATCACACTTATGTAAATTCAACTAAAGGGAAGAATCAGTATAGTTTCCAGATATGTTTTCAGAGTTCTCTGAAGACTTCTGAAAAAAGGAAGTACAGAGGATCCAAAATAGACTTCTTTCTCCAAAACAATTAAAAATCACACATGCACCCTTGACTCAGAAAGGTTTATTAGATGTTACAATCTCATCTTTACTGTAACCAATGAGGATATCAAAGCAAGCATTATGCTTTAGCTAAACAATGAGAAATAAATATAAAATTTTTATGTTAAAGGACTAATCAATTATATATTAAATACTTATTGATGAGTAAATGAATGTATTAAATAACAAAATGGAATTTCCCTTTTAGTTCTCAGAATGTACCGCCTACAAGGAAACTTTGAAATTCCCTTGTGATTTTACTGAGCTTTATTCTCAGTAGGACAAGTGTTCAGCATCGACCAGCATATATCTGGGGCTATGAGAGTGATAATCGATGAAGAAAATACCTCTAATTTAACCTACTGATTTAAAGCTTTCTAAAAATTCTAAACAAAAATGGCAGGTAACTGTGGTGAGAAACAAAGGAGGCAGATTTATCATTCAGAACGTGTCTTTCTCACTTAGAGTCATGTGTCTTCTGAACCACCGCTTAACTCGCTTGCTATTCTTATCAATTATTCAAGCGGTTGGTCTCAGTCTGGCCCTCAATCTGACCATCCCATCGTACAGTCAGCCTGTTGGCTGTCTCTCTAGAGCCCCTGGTCTCTTCTCCCTTTTCACACCTGCGAGAGGCCTGCTGCTTTAAAAAATTACCCAATTTAGGAAGAAAAAGCATTACCCTTCCCCCATCATTTCCATGTCATTTGTTTCCATTTTGAGATGGAAGTATATCTGAAATAATTACACGACATAATTTAATTTTGGCATTAAAATAGATACATTCAAAGCAGGTTAAAATCAACCATTTCATCAATTTTCAAATATTCTTTCACAACTTCCATTCCACCATTTTTAACCTGTTTCTCTACACTCAAAGTTGCCACCTCTGGCTTGTAACTCAAAGTACCCATGATATGGGCTGATTTTATTCCTTCATTGACTTTAACCAGCTTTAAAAAGAGTGAAAGTAACAGCATTGCAACTCATATAATCAGCGTACGAGCAGTTATTCATACCTGTGCCTTTGTCATGCGCCTAAGCGTTTTAATGTCAGAAAGCTTGCATTATTTGTATTTGCCTTTAAAAAACATGCTGGAGACACTTAGCATACCCATTTATTAAACAGAAATAATTCAATGATTCCAATCTTCAGAAGATGCTGTATCATAGCACATGTATCTGAGAAATTTATCTTGGGTTCATGGTAAAGAAAATTTAAAATGATGAAGCCTGTGGTTTATTTTTCAAGGGTTCTGATAAATGGTTTTGGCAAATACAGTTTCTCAAGTTATGTTTCAGCCTCCTGCCATTTCTTTGCCTAGTTTGAAACCTATCAATTTGAAATGTATTGGCAGTATCACATGAAATGAGGTTTAGAGGATATTTGAGAAATGAGACCTAAAATTCAGTAGGGAAAATTGAGAGGATTATATCGAGTAAAGTCTACTAAACGATAATATTTGAACTAAGCTAATAGACAATGGAACAAGAAGCTGTAAGCCTGAACAAATTACTATATAAAAGGTAATAAAAATGCTGAGTTAGCGGAATTTGGTGCTGATAATATGTGAAGCAGCTGGAGAAAAAAAAATGAGTACATTTTTGCGTATGATTTTCCTAGTGTTTCTCTAGGTTGGGTATAAGGTATTTTAATAACTGATCCAGTGCATTATAGGCACATAATTAAACTCTACTGGCACTAATGCAAAAATTCAAAGCAACTCATCAGATGGTAAAATAAGCACTGCGTAGCTGCAGAGAGTTGTGAGTTTGTACATAAAAGAAGTCAAATCTGAAATGGATTATCTTTTTAAGATAGAAAGCAAAATAATTTATCCTGATTCCCTTTTACTCAGCATTGCCAGGGCTTTGGCTTCAAGCTCCCAAGACAGTTGAGTGAAAAAAGTTAAAATGCATAGCACAATATTATGTCATGTTGTAGACAGAGAAATATAAGCATACCATTAAAAAAAAACAAACTGCATGGACATAGAACTTTTTGATTTTGTTGTTCTTAGCATAAAACCTCTGAAGGACAAGATCATGTTTTATGTCTTGTTCAGTCATTAGAGTAAACCACATAAAACAGATTGTGAAAGATTTAAAAGAAAAACAAATATTGAAAATAATTTTTCTGCAAGTACAGCAGCAGTTTGAATACCAGCTGCAGCTTTAGCAAAATAAGCAGGAGCATTTGACCTTTGTCCCATAGTAGTTGTGGAAGAAACAATTTTGAAAGGAGGACAGGAAAAGGTGATGAATAGAGGATGTGTGTGTGTGTGTGTGTGTGTGTGTGTGTGTGTGTGAATACTTGAGTGTGTATCTTGGGAAGGGTGGAAACTAGGAAGATAGGGAGTAGAAGAAATACTTTCAGAGGTACTTCCCTTGACTGCTATGCTTTACGTCTAGATTCTTCAGGCAGGCTAAATAACCTCCAGCTTGCTGAAAAGAGAAGGAACAGAGAAATCTGTGGAAACTGAAGATCAAGAAACCCCCTCCAAAGGGAAAAACAAACTCAAAAGCATGAGCAGACCAGCAAACTGTGAAGCTTGAGCGGGTGATATAGCTACTGGTGGTCCCAAAGTTCAGGAAAATATGGCCAGTCTCATGCCATGGAGACAAATGCCCTCTTGAGACAGGAGAGCTACTTGGATCAGTTTAAAGTGCAATCCATAGAAGTGTCTGCAGACAGCAACTGAAGAGACCTAGAGGGAGTAAAGAATGGGTCAAACAGTCCTCTCAGCCCGGTTGGATACTCTGTACCAAGTGCAAATTGTAATGTATAAATGCAGAGTTTGTTTTTTTGACTGGTTAGACAGTTTCTCTTGTACAGCGGTGCAGAATAATGCATGGATATGGAGACAGATGAATGATAAGGTAGGATTAGCAACAGTTGAGGCTTTGTTCACTAGAAACTGTATTTATGTAAGTACAGATAGAATCCAAGAAAATTTACAGCTTGTTTTATTTAGAGTTTTCACCTCTCTCAGTAGAAGACCACCTTGATAAAAGTTGTTCAGTTGCTAACTTGTGTCTAACTCTTTGCAGCCCTATGGACTGCAGTATGCCAGGCTGCCCTGGTCCCCCACTATCTCCCAGAGTTTGTCCAAGTTCATGTCCCTTGAGTCAGTGATGGTATCCAACCAGCTCATCCTCTGCTGCTCTCTTCTTTTGCCTTCAATCTTTCCCAGCATCAGGGTCTTTTCCAATGAGTCAGCTGTTCGAATCAGGTGGCCAAAGTATTTGAGCTTCAGCATTAGCATCAGTCCTTCCAATGAATATTCAGGGTAGATTTCCTTTAGGATTGATGATTTGATTTCCTTGGACTCCAAGGGACTCTCAAGGGTCTTCTCTGACACCACAATTCAAAAGCATCAATTCTTTGGCTCTCAGCCTTCTTTATGGTTCAACTCTCATATCCATACATGACTACTAGAAATACCATAGCTTTGACTATATGGACCTTTGTCAGCAAAGTGATGTCTTTGTTTTTGATAAAAGTAAGAAAGATAAAAACAGAACTAGTACTAGTACTAGGACTTTGTATGAAGAAAGACTGTTGATTAAAAGAGAATACCACTTGAGAAATGTGTTTTCATTAATTATGTACATGCCTACATGGATCATTTTAGAAAATTCCCACATATTTTACCCTTTGTATATTTTTTTCTCTCAAAGTGTATTATTTCTTTTCTGTTACAATTTTAATTTATGCCCCAAATCCCAAGTTGGAAAAGTCCACTAAATTATCAGGCAAAAATAACCGAATGTGAGTGAATTCAAGCTGATCACATTATCAGTTGTCTATTCCATTCATTTATTCATCCATCCATCCATTTACCCAGCCATCAAATAGTTATTGTAAACACACAGTGTACCTGACACTGAGATACAGGTATTAGCAAGATATCCTGCCTGCCCAGGGGTTACAATCTGTGGGTAAGAAAATACAATTATTTAAAGCAGAGAAATAAGTGTCTCAAGAGAAGCCCCCCTAGGGTGCTTCCCCCACAGGGAAATCACAAAGGGCTCCTGAGTTTGTATACTGAGACCCAAAATGAATGAAATAATTTTTCTCATACCTGACATTCTGGGAACAGAATTGCAGGGCTGCTATAGTGGTTCCATAACATCAAAGCTCTAGATTCCTTCTATCTGGTTGCTTTGCCATCTTCAATGTGTTGCTTCATCCACATGGTCCACTATGGTCCCCACTCACATCCTTACTCTGGCCATTAGGAAAGGGAAAGAGGAGGAGTTGAAGTCACTGAGAATTCTCTTAAGGGCACAGCTCAGATGAGGAACATATCCTTTCAGCTCACCTATCACTAGCCAGAAATTAATTTTATGCTCATATTTAACTTAAAGGGAAGTCAAAAGTGGAAATGTATTCTTTATTGGGGGTGGTCATGCCTTCAACTAAAAATTGAGAGCTTTGTTGCTTTCAGTTCAGTTCAGTTCAGTCACTCAGTTGTGTCTGACTCTTTGCGACCCCATGAATCGCAGCACGTCAGGCCTCCCTGTCCATCACCAAGCCCCGGAGTTCACTCAGACTCACGTCCATCGAGTCAGTA
>NW_011495022.1:671765-681156 GCF_000754665.1 Bison bison bison | reverse complement strand
ATTGGTTGCTTTGAGTTCAGTTCAGTTCAGTCACTCAGTTGTGTCTGACTCTTTGCGACCCCATGAATCGCAGCACGTCAGGCCTCCCTGTCCATCACCAAGCCCCGGAGTTCACTCAGACTCACGTCCATCGAGTCAGTAATGCCATCCAGCCATCTCATCCTCTGTCATCCCCTTCTCCTCCTGCCCCCAATCCCTCCCAGCATCAGAGTCTTTTTCAATGAGTCAACTTGTCACTTGAGGTGGCCAAAGTACTGGAGTTTCAGCTTCAGCATCATTCCCTCCAAAGAAATCCCAGGGCTGATCTTCAGAATCGACTGGTTGGAAACAAGCAAATCATGGCCTTAGGAGAGGGTAACCAGCAATCTCTGCCAGAGAACCCATGTCAGTGTGTGAGTTAACAGAAAGCTCCAAGAGTGAGTGGGAGTTGGCCAGGCCAACTGTATGGGAAATGGTGCTCCTAATGATTGATTAAACCACCATGTACCTAGATCTGAGCATACCAGATCTGAGCATACCAGCATTCCTGGTACCAGTTATTTGTACACTTGGGCCCTTTCAGATGGCTGAATATGAACCAGCCCTGATTGGGACAAAATGGTACTGAAACAGAGACTCTTCCTCTTTTTGGTAAATGTAATATTACTCTTCACTAAAGGAGAAAAATTATTGCAGGATACATATATATAGTCTTTGAGCCTATCTCTATTCTTTAAGCAGAATTTTTGTTGTCATGGCCAAGTTATCGGGCTTCTGATATACCATATTAGGACGGTAGGTAGAAATGCAGCATAGGGAATTCTGCTCATGTCAGAAAATGCTTCACTTGGAGGTCAGTAATGGAACAGAAGGCTGGGGGTGCTTTTGGAAACACAAAGATGGAAAATTTAGTGGATTGATTGCTTCTATTCATGAGAGTTAAGAGAAAAATCTATCCAAAAAAGATAATTGAAAACATTTCTTTGTATTGTATGTCATACTCCGGGTCCCCCTTTTTGCAGCCTCTTCAAGACATTTCAGTAAACTCATATATTATTCTTTGGTACTTTGGGTCATCTGACTTATTTCTTTTGGATGAAACAACTCTACTGAGATAAGATTTGAGACCAGCACAAGAAGATCCCACTTTATTTAAGGACTTAGGATTTTCCTCATGTGCAACTGTTCTTTTACCTTTTAAAAATCAATAAGCTGAGTAGCTGGCTGCCCATATAATGAAACCTTGAGTTCTAGAAAAAAAAAAAAAAAATTCACCAAACTCTTTCCTTTGCCCAGTTTCCTAGAATCTATGTTTTTATATTCTACCTTTTGTATTAAATGGTGATTCATAATTCTCCAAAGATGTACCTGTTCCTCAGTGGAGTGAGTTATTTCACCTCTAACATTTTAGTGTATATTTATTTAAATTTCAGTTGTCTGATGATTGGAGAAGTTAGGACCTCAGGACAGAGAGGAGAAAATGCCTAGCTGAGGGAAGATATTTGAAGTGTGAGTGGAGTAAAAGTTTTGAAGTAGGAAAAGACAAATTTCATCTACTAATTTTTTGCCTAAGGCTGACTCAGCCACATAAATTTAAAAATGCAAATAAAAATGTGTATTTCTTAAGGAATTCGTGCTTTATAGAAGTAAAAAGCAGCATTTCTGACCAGAAAGACCCTTTTTTTTTTTCCCCCCATGGAGTATTACTTCTTAAGGCAGAGTTTTCTCTGGAATAAAAAAAAAGACATTTGACTGTGTTTTCTCTAGGTATATGTCTAAGCCTTTCAACAAACACGAGAAAAGCTAGAAAAGGAATCTTCTTTCCATAAAAACCTATTTTTGTAGGATGGGATTTAAAAATTCATCATGCTTGTCAAAATATGACAATTATTTATCAAACTTGGTAGTCTTCAGGGCTGTTTGATGAACTTATTTCTTTATTTTCTGTAAGCGATCCCTCTTCTTCTTTTGACAAATGAATACAAACAACATTTACATTCCAACATATTTTTCTCTGAGCAATCATGATTGGATTTCATGATCACCAGTGATGACTTTTTTTCTCTTCTTTAGCTCTAATTCCAGACAATAATGGAACACAAAAGCAAGTTTATGTGGCAAGCCCTATTTGAAGGATAGGTATGGTTTCAAAGCCCCAGGGAAATGTCTTGTTTATAAAGCTCTTTCTTCCATTAACACTATCTGACCTTCAGAGTGGTCTCACATAGCCCTCCACAGATAATAGGCCTTAGGATGACTAAGACTATATATGTCACAAATGCTTGATAGTAGAAAGCCCAAATTATCTTGTCACCATGTCACACAAGTAAGATAGAAGCCCAAGGTGAGGACAATGACTGTTTTCCACAAGATGGCAGTGGTCTTTGTGCAAAGAACAGAAGCATAGCATTCCCTGGGTCTATACCCACTGTCACAAAATTTTGCCCTTGTGAATTAATACCTGTGAAAGCCATGTCATGGTTGTTTTCTCTACCACGGGCTGAGTTCTCAGGAACAATTAACCTTATTTTCATAGGGAGAAAAAAGATTCTGCATATATAATATAATGTCTTATATAATGTCTTTTTCTATGGAGCCAAAAGTGTTTTGCAGCTGTTATTTAATTAACCTCACACTATGCCTCTGAGTCAGGAAAAAGGAATTACTGTGTATCCTATTTATCACAGTGAATTTAAATAATTTACTGATAGCATTCAGAGGGGGAAATGGTGGCAGAGGGAATAAAGCATGTACTGAGTTCTAATGCATAGGCCTAATCATTAAGCCAAGCTGATTTTCTATAGAAGCAACGTTATATAGGGAAGAGGTCCTATTTAATGCATCTTGAAAAAATAAATTTTTCACAAATGCAGATTCCAAAACAGTGGTTTTCCCATTTTACTTTCAGTGCTTAAGTACATTAGCTTGTGAGTTTATTGGTTAAGAATAATGCTGAGCTTTTAAAATGCTAAATCTGAGTTCTGTCCCCAGACGTTTTGCTTTCATAGAACTGGGATGGGGCTTAGTAATTTGCATGTTTAAAATATAACTCAGGTGATTCTGAGACCTGTATTCTTGCCCAAACTTTGAGACACTGCTCTATGAGCCTCGAGTGGTATACTGGTAAGATACAGAAATTGACCCGGTTTTCTGAAATTAAAAGAATCTAATTTCTTTGGAGAAAAATGTTCTGTTTTACATAAAAACTCGAAATATAACATTTCTCTCAATTTGAAGGGTAAATCCATAAGTGAAATTAGTATGCGTTATTCATAAGTTTTATTTAAAAATCAGTTAACAAAATTTTAAGCATAATTATTTTTAAACCATACTGTCAGAAGAGTAACTATAATGATAAAAAAAATTAACACATTCTTTATCTTTCTCTTGAGTTGGATGGTCACATTTGAGTAGGTTTTAGGTAACTGGGTCTAGTCTACTTAGAATCTTATACTTTTAGAACTAGAAAGGACTGTAAAAATATTAGGATGCCCGGTATGATACAAAAATTAACCCACTCTGGCAACATGAATCTCTTCTTCTTCTGAGTTAGAAATCAGCACAAATATTTTTTACTTAATTATATCTGCTCATTTATGGGACTTATATAAGCATTTGCAATATTTAATAAAGTGGTAAATTTGATTGAATCACCAATTCCACAGATGCCACATTCCTAGGGTATGGGTCCCTGATGTGTGATTTTCAAAGGAGATGGTAGGAGGCTGCATGGCAATGATTGTGTGACCTTCCCTGACATGGAGGCTGCAAATAGGTCACACGTTGGAGTTTGAAGACAGGCTTCTCAGCAGGATATAGGTGTCCTGTGGCTCTCACTCTCTCACACTGTTTCAGTCTTCCTTCAAGTCAAACGGGAAGTGGTTTAAAGAGAAAGTGATGACTTAATTTGGGTTCCAGGTGGTTTGGTGAATGTAATGATGGATGTGTATTTCCTACCTGGAAAGTCTTATGGGAAGAAAAGGGCTGTCAGGCTTCTTTGACAGCTAGGTTGCTCTCAGAATAGCTGCATTCTTAAGTTATCATATTCCTGCCAGTTCTTGGCAGTGCCTGGCTTCCTAATGTTTGCCAGTTTATTAAAGGTAAGGGGATATCTTATTTTTGTTTTAATTTGCATTTTTCTGATAACCAGTGAACCTATACATCTCATTAAATGCTGTTACATTTTGATATTTTTTCTTTACATTGCTTATTCATATTCTTTGTCCATTTTCCCATTGGCATTGCTATTTTTTTCTCTTGATTTGTATAGGTTCTGGGTAGATTTTAGTATATATTTATGTGTATTGGGTTGAATAGCATATAATTTTTAGATGCTTCAGAAATAATACCTATATTCTCCCATTCTGTCAATTGTCTATTAATTTTGAGTCAGGTATCCTTCATCAAATAGATTTCTTTAATTTGGATGCAACTAAGTTCATTCCTTTTTCTTTTTTTTTGTCTTTATGATTTTGTTTAAGCAAACCTATCTTGATTAGGATACGAAGATGTTTGCCCATACTTTTCCTATTGGTTACAAGTTAATTACCCTCTGAGCTTTGCTGGTGGCTCAGATGGTATAGAGTCTGCCTGCATTGAGGAGACCCCGCTTCATCCCTGGGTGAGGAAGATCCTCTGGAGAAGGAAATGGCAACCAACTCCAATATTCTTGCCTTGAAAATCACATGGATGGAGGAGCCTGGCAGGCCATGGGATCACAGAGTTGGACATGACTGAGCAACTTCACTCTCACTAATTACCATCTCTATATGCTTGTATTTATGCAGAGATGGACAAATTATTATTTTTATTCTGCTTAGTCAAGAAAATAATTAAGATAATCTATAATAAAATAATTTTATAATAAATCTACAGCTATAAAATAGATACATTTGAAGTATCAAAAAGAGGTGAGGCAATTTAAAACTGAACTAATATTTCTCAATGTGAGTTCTGTGAGCAATTTGCATCATAATTATTTTGGATACTCATTAAATAGGCAGATTTGAGGCCCTTATCCCAGACCTACTTACTAAGGAGCTCTTGGTGTAGATCCAGAAATTTTTATTCTTTGTTTAACTTTTGAGATAAGATCTGCTTAATACCACTAGTCTAAAAGTACCAAGTTTGAGGTTTAAATTAATATCTAAGCTTTTAGGCTGCACTGACTATGAGGAAAATATTATAAAATAGAAATCATAACTATGTAACAAAAACTGAATTCATAAATTCTTTAGGAGAAATAAACTTCTTCCTGATTCTGAATTCTGAAAGCATATATCTCCATCCATGCTGAATCAGCATGAATCCTTTTTCAGAGGGCCCTAAACAATATAAGACAATCTCTGTATAAAGGTTTTTAAAGAATATTCAGTAATGTTTTTCACCTGGTCTTTGGTTTATTTAATCTTCAAGAGAAACCAAGAGCAAAACAGTAGAGTAACTGCATGAATATATTTTCATAACTGAGTCTGAATTTAATTTGACTCTGTAATGAGGTTAAGAATGACTAGTTCAAATTATATTTCATTGTGAGGAATATTTAGGGGGAAAGAGGGCAACGTAATGACACTCAGTTATCGCAGGACTCCCACTTAAGGACATTCTGGTTCAAAATGTTTACTCAAGATGTAGTGTTGATATGAACATTGGAAAAGTATTAATGTTGAGCTGAGGGTCATTGAAAGGCAGATTCTTTAATGTCTGAGCCACCAAGGAAGCCCTTTGAGGGTCAGAGAGGTTGTTACATAACGGGAGGTGTATGGGAAAAGCGGTTGACTGCTGGAAGCTGAGTTGTTCAGAGCCCTAAAGTGCTCTTTCCTTCTACTCCAAAGCTTTCCAATGCTGATCAAGAGATGGAAGCTGGAGGAGTCCACGGTATTGACCTTGCTGTTAGGTATACTACTTGAGGACTCACTTTTGATTATGTGTCCGTTACTATAATTTGATTAAAAATACTTAGTACTGGTTTATTGTACCAATAATTATATTTTAGAGTTAGAAAGAAACTTAAAAGTTGTCTAACTCAATTCCTCATTTCTATGAGAAAATTGAGGCCCAAAGAAGGAAGGCTTAGATTATTTATTTTTTGGCAAAGTTGAGAGTAGAATTCAAGACTTCTGGGCCAAAATTGCAACAGAAAATTGAGGACAGATATTTATTCTGGAGAAAACTGGACTTGGAACAGTTTCTGCATTAGATATTCTCCATGTTTGCCAACTTCTAGAGAAGTACAAAGGTAGATTAGGAGAGCATTTTAGATGCATTTAAAAATTTTGAGATAATTGTTGATTATCTCAACACCATCATAAGAAACAATATAGAGAGTTACCTTCAATTAATGAAATAAAAGTACTATAAAAATAAGGCCATTTTGAGATGACAGCCATATTAAATTCTTAAACTTTGGTTAGAATTTGGATATTAAATAGGTATTTACAAAAAATACACATAAAATATTTAATCGTAAGAATGTGATAAGAAAATATGGGGATATGAATTTGATCAACACAATTTTAGTTAGAATTCTTGCAGGTACTTGACATCAATTGTTATTTTATAGGGAGTTCCTAAGCAATAGGCATAAAGATTCAGCTAAGCAAGATGAATAAGCTCTAGAGTCCTCTATACAACTAATTGTACTGTTAGTCAACAGTGATATATTGTTCCCTTAATTAGATCTCAAATGGAGTCTTCTCAATACAATAAAAGACACTGTGCTTTAGACAAGGCTAGCAAACTATGTACAAAAGACAAACAAAATTTTGAACAACAATGTGAGACACCAAGCAATTCTTGTTGATAAAAATGAAGGGAATATTTCATTTATTAGAAATTTCAGTTAAAATTTCAATTTTTAATAGAAAAATATGGAAAATAACATTTCCAGAGGATGACAAATTAATTGCATCTAGATTTATCAGGATATTTTCAGTGAAGATATAGAGAAATTAAAATTTATGATTACCCATAATTGACAGTTAACAGGTATGAGACAGTTCTTTCTAGAATTCCCGTTGAGCCAAAAATAACAGAAATATCCGCAGGGCCAATTCCATGTCTTGAATAGTTTTTATTAGTAGTGATAACTCAGGATAGCTCTTCTTAACTAAGTTAAGGAAAGTATCAGCAGACCATAAGTATGTAATTTTTGAGTCAGATTTAGAGTGAAAGAGACCCATTCTTATTTTTATACAAGCAAACAAACAAATCAATAAGCGAAATACTCTTTTAATGGATTCTGGTGGAGGACCAGGTCTGACCTTGTCCAGGATAAGGCTATCTTTTCACATGTCATTATTTTATTGCTTGCTCCACTGCCTGACATCAAGGTTACTGGCAGCTTAATCCTAATTTCTAAAGCACTGTCAACAGCTATTTCTTTTCCTTCAAAATGGGATTGAAGTTCTGTGAAATGATTTAAAGTTATAAAAAAAATGTTGTTATAAAACCAAACAAAAACTAAGAAATAAAATCTTTCCATCTTTCTTTGGCAATCTTAGAATGGTATAAATTTATTATTAGCCACATTAAACATTCAGGAAATATCCAGGGATGTAATAGAATTGGAATCTCACACAGCTCAGTGAATTTTTGCTAACCGAAGATTTTGGAAAAACATATTTTTTATTGATTTAGTCTTTTCCAGTTTTCTGACAATCAAGAATAGTAGTTGTTCATTTTCTGATTGCCTATACTGGATATTTTAAATCCTACCCTCCAAACACACAAAACCTTCAATATTTCACATGTTCGTTACTCTCACTTTGTCATTGGTTAGGAATAAAGGCTGAACCATCAAAACTTCATTAATTGCATAAAAAATTTAGCTCTAGTCATTGAATTATTAATCAGAAAATCAAAGTGACAGATAAGTTGTTCAAGTTAGAACTACTCCCTGGGGGGCCAGGATGGAGAACTATTTAGATGGGTTAAGCAAATCCTGCGTATGTGAGATAGCAGGACATTGACCCAGACATTCATTGCCTTAGACAATAAAGAGCAGCAGGCACAGGTAAGATTAGGAAGCTGATGAAGCAGAGGTTTAACTGTTATGACACACAACACATGACAACCTGGACCTTGAGAAGGTGAGGTTGCCAGAAAACATTAGTATTTTTAAAATGAAACCCTTGACCTGTGTATAATTAGGTAATAAGCCAGAAATCATAAAATACTATATTTTTCAAGTAAAGTGGTTTGAAAATGTACCCTTATTAGGGTAATTCCATGTTTCATAATCCCCTTAATTGATAAGCCAAACTAAATTTTTTTTTTAAAATTATAGTCGATTTACAATGTTGAATTACTTTCAGGTGTGCAATATGGTGATTTAATATTTTTATAGATTATACTACATCTAAAGTTATTTTAAACTATTGGCCATATTCCCAGTGCTGTAAAATATGTCCTTGAAACTTATTTATCTGATACATTGTAGCTTGTGTCTCTTAATCCCCCATTCCTCTCTTGCCTCTCTGCTTTCCCTGCTCACCATGGGTAACCACAAGTTTCTTCTCTGTATCTATGATTCTGTTCCTGTTTTATTAAATTCATCTGTTTTATTTTTTAGATTCCTGATACAAGTGATAGCAGAGTTTTTGTCTTTCTCCTGACTTCACTTAGTGTAATAATCTCTAGATTGACCCATATTGTTGCAAATGACATAATTTCATTCTTTTTTATGGTTGAGTGATATTTCACTGTATAAATATATACCACATCTTCTTTATCCATTCATCTATTGATGGGTGCTTCCATATACTGACTATTATAAATATTGCTACTATGAACACTGGGGTGCATGTATCTTTTTGAAGTAGCATTTTTCAGGGTTTTTTTCCCCACTTCTGGATGTATACCCAGGAGTGAAATTGTTGGATCATATGGTACTCCTATTTTAACCTTTTGAGAAACCTCCATACTGTTTTCCAATTTGCATGCCCACCAACAGCACACTAGTGTTCTTTTTGCTCCATATCCTTGCCAGCATTTGTTATTTGTAGACTTTTTAACTATAGCCAAAATCACTGCAGATGGTGACTGCAGCCATGAAATTAAAAGATGCTTACTCCTTGGAAGGAAAGTTACGACCAAACTAGATAGCATATTCAAAAGTAGAGACATTACTTTGCCAACAAAGTCCGTCTAGCCAAAGCTATGGTGTTTCCTGTGGTCATGTATGGATGTGAGAGTTGGACTGTGAAGAAGGCTGAGCGCCGAAGAATTGATGCTTTTGAACTGTGGTGTTGGAGAAGACTCTTGAGAGTCCCTTGGACTGCAAGGAGATCCAACCAGTCCATTCTGAAGGAGATCAGCCCTGGATGTTCTTTGGAAGGAATGATGCTAAAGCTGAAACTCCAGTCCTTTGGCCACCTCATGCGAAGAGTTGACTCATTGTAAAAGACTCTGA
>NW_011495022.1:669556-671665 GCF_000754665.1 Bison bison bison | reverse complement strand
AGGAGAAGGGGACGACAGAGGATGAGATGGCTGGATGGTATCACTGACTCGATGGACGTGAGTCTGAGTGAACTCTGGGAGTTGGTGATGGACAGGGAGGCCTGGCGTGCTGCGATTCATGGGGTTGCAAAGAGTCGGACATGACTGAGCGACTGAACTGAACTGAACTGAACTGAACTAACTATAGCCATTCTCTCTGACAATTTGCCATGTTAAGCATCTTTTCATATGTCTATTGGCTATCTGTGTATCTTCTTTGGAAAAATGTCTGTTCAATTCCTCTGCCCATTTTTAAAATCAACTTGTTTGCTTTTTAAATAGAAACTAAATTTTCTTATGAAAGCCAAGAGTTTCTCAGCTACTCTTTTTTCCCCAGAGGTAATACTCATCTAAAGTAAGACAATACAATCTGTTCACTGATGTGAATCACCTGTTCTGCCATTATGTGAGCCCAGGGGCTTGTCTTTGAGAAGTGGACTGCTTCTCCAGATCAAGGTTACCAACACTGAATTATTCTTCTATTTTAGCTTTTTTCTCTGGGGGAATAATAATAATAATTGAATATCTATGTTTTGCTTTGGGAGGAAAGATAACATGTTTAAATTTACTTTCCTTT
Organism: Bison bison bison; assembly: GCF_000754665.1. Classification (NCBI taxonomy): domain Eukaryota; kingdom Metazoa; phylum Chordata; class Mammalia; order Artiodactyla; family Bovidae; genus Bison; species Bison bison. The sequence goes on along the minus strand of NW_011495022.1, from coordinate 671,049 downwards.
CATTAACTGTTCATAATTGTACTTTCTGAATTTGTACACACATAAACACATACCCTCATGTAATCCTAGGTTGTGTTTCTCTTATAGTCTGTGAATAGAAACCTTTAAAATTCTGTATCCATAATTTAGGGACTTAAATTTGTTATTCAAAACTTTTCACCACCTCTTTTGACTATTTTAGCTTATTGCCATGGTAGCCATATGCTCTAAATGTTAACCTGAAAATAATACAAATTAAGAAGATATATTTTACCTCCTTTTCTACTATATCACTGTCTGGTTGATCAGTGGTGGAAGTATAAGGCCAGATTACAGACTCTCTGTTATTTAATATTAAACACGTGGATTTGAGAAATTAAGTAGATTTTCCACCTTTTTCCATCTGGTGCCTTGGCTACCAAGAAACTATGTGAAGGTAGTTTGAAGAACAAAGGGAATTTTGAAGCAAGAAATCACTCTTTAGTTCTCAATAACTTATCTCTGAGTGAAATGTAATTTTACACAAAAGTTATATGAGGATCATCAATTGCACAGTGTAAATGGTTCTTGTTGCCTTCTCTTGTTATTCCAATTGGGATCATGAAAGATAATTTTAAAATGCATCTAATATGCACCTATAACTAATTCATTATAGACGCATTCAGGCAATGGATCTATTGTTTCAATAGAATGACAATGTAATTCTGGTCCCTTTTCAATCTATATCATTTATAAAATTTGCCTGATGTTGTGAATGACCCATTTAGGATATGATGGTTCAAATCTAGTCATGACTTACTGTGACTTATTGATGATTCAGAAAAAAATAATAGCTTTACTCTCAGTTGAGAGTGCAAGTTTGAAGCTATTTCATAGGTCAATGGTTCCCCAATTTTTTTGTAGAGTTCTTCTTAGGTTGGACAAGTGAGCCTGTGACCTACCTACTCTATATGTCCATACTTTTGGTAAGGAAAACCAAAAATGCTTTGTAGTTTCAAAGCATGCGTGTGCTTCCTTTCATGTACTATGTTTTTATCTGCTTTAGAGCCAGAAAGATGGATAATTCTGCATTTGAGCTGTAACTCCTATTAATCTTAAACTCTAAAATCTATTGATTGGAAAGGTATAGCTCATAAGTACCATTAACATTATGGGGTTAGTGAAAGTGGAGAGTGAAAAAGTTGGCTTAAAGCTCAACATTCAGAAAACGAAGGTCATGGCATCTGGTCCCATCACTTCATGGGAAATAGACGGGGAAACAGTGGAAACAGTGTCAGACTATTTTTTTGGGGCTCCAAAATCACTGCAGATGGTGACTGCAGCCATGAAATTAAAAGACGCTTACTCCTTGGAAGGAAAGTTATGACCAAACTAGATAGCATATTCAAAAGCAGAGACATTACTTTGCCAACAAAGGTCTGTCTAGTCAAGGCTATGGTTTTTCCAGTGGTCATGTATGGATGTAAGAGTTGGACTGTGAAGAAGGCTGAGCACCGAAGAATTGATGCTTTTGA
>NW_011495022.1:664905-669424 GCF_000754665.1 Bison bison bison | reverse complement strand
ATGCTTTTGAACTGTGGTGTTGGAGAAGACTCTTGAGAGTCCCTTGGACTGCAAGGAGATCCAACCAGTCCATTCTAAAGGCGATCAGTCCTGGGTGTTCTTTGGAAGGAATGATGCTAAAGCTGAGACTCCAGTCCTTTGGCCACCTCATGCAAAGAGCTGACTCATTGGAAAAGACTCTGATGCTGGGAGGGATTGGGGGCAGGAGGAGAAGGGGATGACAGAGGATGAGATGGCTGGATGGCATCACTGACTCAATGGATGTGAGTCTGGGTGAACTCTGGGAGTTGGTGATGGACAGGGAGGCCTGGCGTGCTGCGATTCATGGGGTCGCAAAGAGTTGGACAGGACTAAGCGACTGAACTGAACTGAACTGAATAACTCTAGACAAACTTAATTGAAGATAGACTAACACTAATTTCAAATTGAGAAGCAGGAATGACAGTGACTAAAAATCTTAAGTGAATTAAAATGAATGATGCATGGAAAAGATAATCTATCTGAAAATAGTGAGCAGTCCAGCCATATATTTGTATGCAAGCATATCGGAAAATTGAGTTTGGCCATTGCCTGGCAGCTAGGAAGTTCCAGATGTAGGATAGGCAGGGGAGGTCTTTCCTATCTCCCAGCATCCTATTGTGTGATTTCATGCTGAATTTCTTTTTCCTTGCTTGTTACATCACTCCTGAAGCTTGCTGTTTGAGTTCTGCCTGACTTTGCCAAAGAGTTACTGTGATTCTCTTATATTCCCCAATACTTCACTTATATAAAGTACACTTTAATTGAAGATTTGAAATCATGGTGGCTGTCTATAGCATAGCAGACAACAGAGAATAATCTAAAACCACTGTTCTTACAACTCCCTGCCATCTCTACCTTGAGGATTCCTTGTTTATGTCTTTCCTTGACCTGGAAGTATTAACAGAATCTCCCTTACTCTCAAAACCATTCCTTCCAATCACATTCAAAATTTTGCAAAGGTCTTAAAATAAGATTCAAAATTATATTTCATCACCATATTCTAGTTCAAATTCTTAGGCAGTCCTTGATCTCTCACTAACCAAAGAAAAATCTAAGCATTTCCCCCTTTTTTCCCTCTCTATTATACATAAGTAAAAATGAAAATTACGGAATTACTTGACAGTGACCCATGACATCAACTTTATTTTTGGTGTGTTCTTGGCAGTTCATCAGAAGAATTTTGTGTGTACTCCTGACTATTCTTTGTTAATAATTATTTTTGTATCTGTTATTTATATATTATTCAAGAGTAGTCAATACTATCTGTGCAAATTCAAACTATTTTCATCTGTATATAAATATCACTTTTGTGTCATGGGATAGTCCTATTAAAATGTACTTTAGATTATATTTGAATGTAGAATTTCATAGCCAGTGAGTATCATTCTCTAATTTTTACTTCTAGAAATTCCAAATTTTCAGTGTTTTAATGGAGCAGTAAAAATAGGATAATTTTTTATCTTGATGGTAGTGAAGGCCTGTTTATTTTTCTTGTGGATTCAGATTTCCTGCTACAGTCTGATAAGTTTTTCTAAGGAAGGAAAACTTTATAATAGTATATAATTTAAAGAAATATATAAATTTTTTGAAATTCTATAGGACTTAATGAAATAAGAGAGAGTTGTAGTTTAAGCTTAAGAGTTTTAAAACGATGATCAAATTAATGCTCTTCGAACCTCTTCCATTTTATTAAAGAAGCACTAAGAAATTTTAATACTGCTTTTCCTTTGAAGGCAAAGTCTCTTTCTCCCATGCTTTATTCCTTTCTGATCCTCTCTGATTTTTACTCCTGTCCTGCCTTCTTGGCTTTCTTCTCCAAAGAATGTGTGCCTATAAGTATATGTTCAGGCTCAGTTAACCTGGATATTTATTTAAGCCAATGTTAAGACACTTTGATATCATTCCTATATACAAGTTATGTCTAATCTTTTTTCTCAAATTTGGAACGTCAAGGTCCCAAAGTTTGGTTTGCTTATTTATTTATATATGTATTCTTTGGTTAAGAAATGTCTTTGTATCACAAAAATTTAAGGTTTGTATGCTATTATCTGGGGCTTCTCAGATAGTGCTAGTGGTGAAGAAGTTGCCTGCCAATGCTGGAGACATAAGAGATGTGGGTTTGATCCCTGGGTCAGGAAGATCCTCTGGAGGAGGGCATGGCAACCCACTCTAGTATTCTTGCCTGGAGAATCCTCATGGACAGAGGAGGCTGGTGGTCTGTAGTCCATGGGATTGTAGAGTCAGACACGATTGAAGCGACTGAGCATAGACACACACGCACACACAAACACACACACAGGCTATAATCCACCCAATCTTAGCTGTTGTGTTTTATAGGTTTCAGTGCCACCTCCTTGGCTACGTGCTGTTGTGTCTATCAGACAGCTTCTAGTAAAGCATTATGGATGACTATGCCTAAACCTAAAATTGCATTGAACAGCCACTGTAAATCTCTTTCTTGTTTAATGCTGTGCCAATATCAATAGCAATAGTAACAGCTAAAGCTGCTGCTCTTGAAGATATCTGTCAAACACATGATGATTAATCCCACTTTTCTCCCTCTGAGTTTGGATTCAGTAAAAAACAGTATATATGATTTGTATACAGAAGCATGATACTAGTTTGATTTTTTTTCTGGTAAATCTGGACTGTAGACCTGCTACTATAATCAGATTTCTTGAGACTTGCCCTTCTAGCATATTTGGGGTGGCCATTTAACAAGAGACTTAAAGCAGACATGTGGCTAAATGCACGGGGAATCAACATACCTTATTTTCCAAAGGAAGAGGTAGGCTTCTGGTTTAATTTCTAGAAAGCAAACCATGAGCTATGATCTCACTGTACTTTTTATAGAGCAGGGGAAAGAATGTATTTCTCCTTCTTGATGACAGGGTATTGCAAAAGGGAAATCTTGACAGAGTGAGTCCTTCTTGACTACTGATTTTCCAAACCTCACCAATGAGATAAATCACTCTTCTCATCGAATGGAAGGAAGTGAGGAGATGAGGCGAGGGAAGAGAAAGGAAAAGAAAGGCTGAGAGAGGAAAATGCCTTCTCATTATTTCTGAACTCAAAAGGTAGTCATTCTTGGAAATTCCGTGGTGATCTGGTGGTTCAGATTCCGTGTTTCCACTGCAAGGGGCATGGGTTCATCCCTGGCTGTGGAACTAAGATCCCACATGCTGCATGGCATGGGCAAAAAGAAGTATTCTTACTTCACAGGCAAAAGTGGGAACATTTGGAGTGGGAGAGAGAGTCCCCATCTTAATAACTAACGTTAAAAATGACCCCTTCTTATGTACCAGGTACTGTGCTAAATACTTTGCATTTGTAGTCTTATTTAAAACTTCATAGTAAACCAATAAGACACCTACTTAATGTCTAGCATTCCTATCTTCTGCTAATAACTCTGTTTCCTTAGGAGAACTGATCTTACATGATCAATAGATTTCTAGTAGAGATTCTGAATATGTACACACCGGAATAAGACATGTCCCACTGGACAGAAACACAGATACATTCATGAAGGGTTGATAGGTTATTTGATAGATGGTTTAGCTATTCCCTGGAGGCTCAGCTGGTAAAGAATCTGTCTGCAATGTGGGAGACCTGGGTTCAACCCCTGGGTTGGGAGGATCCCCTAGAGAAGGGAATGGCTACTTAACTCCAGTATTCTGGCCTGGAGAATTCCATGGGCAAAGGAGACTGGCAGACTACAGTCCATAGTGTTGCAAAGAGTCAGAAACGATTGAGCGACTTTCACTTTCACTTAGCTATTGTATGTGGAAATTAGTTATGACTGTAAAAGTGTGCTATAAACCTATTAATAAGAATAGAAACTCTCTTGAAAATCTTGGTCAAAGATTTTTCAGTTGCAAAGATGTTATGTTTTTACCTGAAGATGTAATGTTTCTTTATATTTAAATACTTTATTTCATTTTAATCATCATTGTCACTGTTACCACAGTTTAACATATGTTTCTGGAAACCCTTAGTTCCTCTTTCTGATGATCCACCCATGTTCTGTTCTTTTATTTAATTCCCATTGCATTACTCTTTACATTCAAACCATTAAAACTATATAAATGTGGCAGGCCTGGAATTTTATTTGCCTTTCAGTTCAGTCGCTCAGTCATATCTGACTCTTTGTGACCCCATGAACTGCAGCATGCCAGGCCTCCCTGTGCATCACCAACTCCTAGAGTTCACCCAAACTCATGTCCATCAAGTTGGTGATGCCATCCAGCCATCTCATCCTCTGTCGTCCCCTTCTCCTCCTGCCCCCAATCCCTCCCAGCATCAGAGTCTTTTCCAATGAGTCAAACTCTTTGCATGAGGTGGCCAAAGTACTGGAGTTTCAGCTTCAGCATCAGTCCTTCCAAGAACACCCAGGACTGATATCCTTTAGGATGCACTGGTTGGATCTCCTTGCAGTCCAAGGGACTTTCAAGAGTCTTCTCCAACACCACAGTTCAAAAGCATCAATTCTTCGGCGCTC
>NW_011495022.1:619979-664805 GCF_000754665.1 Bison bison bison | reverse complement strand
TCTTCACAGTCCAACTCTCACATCCATACATGACCACTGGAAAAACCATAGCCTTGACTAGACGGACCTTTGTTAGCAAAGTAATGTCTCTGCTTTTGAATATGCTTTCTAGATTGGTTATAACTTTCCTTCCAAGGAGTAAGCGTCTTTTAATTCATGGCTGCAATCACCATCTGCAGTGATTTTGGAGCCCCCCAAAGTAAACTCTGACATTGTTTCCACTGTTTCCCCATCTATTTGCCATGAAGTGATGGGACCAGAGGCCATGATCTTCGTTTTCTGAATGTTGAGCTTTAAGCCAACTTTTTCACTCTCCTCTTTCACTTTCATCAAGAGGCTTTTGAGTTCCTCTTCACTTTCTGCCATAAGGGTGGTGTCATCTGCATATCTGAGGTTATTGATGTTTCTCCTGGCAATCTTGATTCCAGCTTGTGCTTCTTCCAGCCCAGCGTTTCTCATGATGTACTCTGCATAGAAGTTAAATAAGCAGGGTGATAGTATACAGCCTTGACGTACTCTTTTTCCTATTTGGAACCAGTCTGTTGTTCCATGTCCAGTTCTAACTGTTGCTTCCTGACCTGCATACAGGTTTCTCAAGAGGCAGGTCAGGTGGTCTGGTATTCCCCTCTCTTTCAGAATTGTCCACAGTTTACTGTGATCCACACAGTCAAAAGCTTTGGCATAGTCAATAAAGCAGAAATAGATGTTTTTCTGGAACTCTCTTGCTTTTTCCATGATCCAGCAGATGTTGGCAATTTGATCTCTGGTTCCTCTGCCTTTTCTAAAACCAGCTTGAAAATCTGGAAGTTCACGGTTCATGTACTGCTGAAGCCTGGCTTGGAGAATTTTGAGCATTACTTTACTAGCGTATGAGATGAGTGCAATTGTGTGGTAGTTTGAGCATTGTTTGGCATTGCCTTTCTTTGGGATTGGAATGAAAAACTGACATTTTCCAGTCCTGCGGCCACTGCCTTTAGCATTTAGCCTTCTTGTTTTTTTTCTCCTTTTAATCTCTCAGGTTTATTGAAATATAATTGACTAATGACATTGGGTAAACTAAGGTGCACAATGTGACCTGCATTCTTACCATCACTTCTCCACTGTCAGTATTCAGTAAGTTTATGGACACTTCATATCAGCCAATTTATTAGAGATCTATTATCTCCATAGAGTAACTATAAATACATATAAAATTTACACTGGAAAATAATGCTACCTTAATACAATTTACATGGAATATTTCATCTCAGAATTTAGAGTGTAGATGGATAAGATAATCTTTTCATATCTTGGCATCCCCATAAAACTTGGCAACTATCATCATTTTTATTTTATGGAGGTGGGAAAGGGGTTGAGAACTAGATACCAATCAATTTACCTGAAGTTACATGGACTTTATCTGTACTTGAGTGAGAGAGACACAAATACGTGGCTCTTCTGCTCCCTGTATCATCTTCTTGATTTATCTCGACTCAAGATATAATAGTACATCCAGGACCTTCAGAGGTTAGTCATAGGTAAGTGCCCATTACACAGTCATGTGTTTGATCTGTGTAGAATATTTTTTATAAAATCTTATGCTATTTTATTAACCACAATCTACTGGCATGTGATCCTGGATATCAAGATAGAATGCCTTATAGACTGAGTGTACATTGTACAAAATAATTGTGCAGAATTCCTTTGGCTAATGGCTTCTGCCTTAACACTGCAACCACTGTGCCTAAATGGCCTTGAGTTTAAGAAAATTAGGAGCTGTACCCTCCAATGTTCATTGCAGTACTGTTTACAATAGCCAAGACGTGGAAGCAACCTAAGTGCCCGTAGACGGAGGAATGGATAAAGAAGATATGGTACTTATATGCAATGGAATATTGCTCAGCCATTAAAAAGAATGAAATACTGCCATTTGCTGCAACATGGATGGACCTAGAGAGTGCCATATTGAGTGAAGTAAGTCAGACAGAGAAGAAGAAATATCATATGTCATCTCTTATATGTGGAATCTAAAAAGAAATGATGCAAATGAACTTACAGAACAGAGAGACTCACAGACTTAGAAAACGAACTTATGGCTGCTAGGAGAAAGGGATAGTTAGGGAGTTTGAGGAGGTCATGTACACACAATATATTCAAAATGGATAACCAGCAGTATAGCACATGGAACTCTACTCAGTGTCGTGTGGCAGCCTGGATGGGAGGGGGGATTTGGGGGAGAGTGGATACATGTATATGAATGGCTGAGTCCCTTTGCTGTTTACCTGAAACTACCACACATTGTTAATTGGCTATACCCCAATACAAATAAAGTTTAAAGTTTGAAAAAAAATATTTTTAATAACAAAAAAAGAAAATTAGGAGCTGTAGTTATTAGTTTGTGGGCCTCACATCTCATTAAGAGGTTCTATTAAAACTGTGAAAAACAAATACAATGTCAGTCTCTGTACTTAGAAATCCTGGTCTCTCTTCACTTAATTATACGGCTAGGCTGTCGTAACATTTTCAGAAAAGAAAAAAAAAACTTTGTGAGCAAATCTGTCTTCAGGTTGTTGGTCAATATTTTTATTTCAAAGGGATAAATGCTCTCTGTAATCATTGTGTGATCTCTGCCCATATTAAACAAGTTTCTTCTTTCTTTTAAGTAAGAACACTCTTGTTTTATTGAGTTTTCTATATACTAAATGATACAATGTCTTGGAAAGCACCTCATTGATTTTTGTTGAATGAGGTTGCTGGTTTAAACTTTGGAATGTAAGATGATTGCTAATGCTTACATGTTGGAATAGTCACTGTGAGACAAGTTGAGGACAATTAAATAAAATTGCAATTGAAATCAGGATGAATTGATATTTGCACAAGATATCAGTAATTCAGAGAAAAATGTAACAAAACATTTGTATCCTGATTTTTTTCTTCAGTCATATTGAAAACAAGCATTTGCAATAGGAAGGCATTGATTTTTGTCCCCAAAGAGCTCTTTCCCAAATCATAGCAACTCCAAGATAAAAAAGAAAAAAAAAAAATTCCTTAAAGTATTTTTCATTAAGGGAACAAGTTTTCTTTTTTAGGTATCCAGCTCCAACAGAATTAGATTATATGTAAAGATGTCAAAGAATTTTCCAGGTGTAAGATATTTTATATAGCTATAAAGCAGTAAAGTGGAAAATGAAAAATGAGACAAAATGAATTTATATATAAAATAGTTTATCATCAGTTATGTTAGCTGATATCTTGAAAATAGTGTTTGAAGTAATATTATATGATTTAGCTGCAGGTATGTGTGGCAATAAATTCAAGTCTCGAGTTATCCTCCAGTCATATAAAATATTGAACACAGCATATCATTTTAAAATGATGTGTAGTGCACCATGTAGAGAGCAAAATGACAATCTACGATAATACTTTCTGACCCCGGCTCTCTGACAAAGCCACAGTTTAACTGGTTTATTGACAGGGTAGATTATTATAGATTAGAGTGGTTCACAAAAGATGGCAGCTCCTATTCTTCTGTAATAGTCCAACTGAGCTGTTCTTGAAAACCCTTCATCCAAGGAGCTCAAAACATTACTAGAAGGTACTCTTATGTCTAAACATTTGTCTTTTAACTTTTTATTTGCGAGGAATTTGGAATCTTAATTAGTATTCATCAGTTATTCCTATGAGACATTCTAGCATATTCAGATAATTTAAAAATGAGTCTCTAAGGCCTAGGAACTCTGATTAACCCCTCTAGAGAAACACTGTTAGAACACTTGGCCTTCAAAGCTCAACTCTGTCATTGCACAATTGATGCATATTTATGTCTAAAATAAGGGGAACACATCAGTTAGCCTTTTCCCAGAGCCATTTACTTTGTGAAGCTACCTTCATTAGTTTCTCTCCTTACATGATTATAAGTAAGAATATCACTGATTTTCATCATTCCACTTGCTTTACAGAAGGCTTGATCTAATTAATGTATTATTTTTTTTTTTAGAAAAGATCTATGTATATCAAAGATAATTAAGCACTTCTTTGTTATAAACACTTTGAAGAAAGGGTTTCATTGTGCTTACAGGATATTATATTTTCTTAGAAACCCAAACCTTTTGAATTCTCTTCATATGTTTCTGTGGAATATTTAGCAACTGAAATCTCCTTTATTTTAAGTGTCATGAACAACAGATGGTGACCCTAAAAAGACTACTTTCATATTCAAGTCATTTCTCAATAGCAACTGCCTTGAATTGTACTCAAAGTAAACTTACTGCTTGTGAGTATAGATCAGAAATCCAAATGCATCAGAAGATAGGAATGGAAGATAATAAATAGTTCTTTTACATTTAAATGGCTTCATTTTTCTGAAATATCAAAACCTGGTCAAAATTATAGTGGTGGAATTTTGATATCTGTAAATTCATCTCCTGTCCATAAACTTTGAGACTTGAATGAAAGCTTCCTTTGTGACTTAAGGTAGATATGTCTTTATGATCCTTGTGTGAATTTCCCTTAACTGTGCCCACACTGCAGATTTTGGACTTGCCAGCATCCACAAAATTCTGAGCCAATTCCTAATAATAAATTTCTTTCTATATATGAATACATCCTATTGATTCTGTTTCTTGGGAAAACCCCAATTAAGACAAATTGATTCCCGGTTTGACTACAGAATATGATGGATTATGAAATGTACGAAGTGGGGAGTAGCAAAAATGTAGTGAGGAGATTGTGGCTTTACTTTAGATCTGCAGCTAACCCACCTGTGTGATTCTGGATGAGTCTCAACGAACTTAAAGCTTTTCCTGTATCAGAATGAGAAGGTTCAAATAGATAAACTCTTACAACCTTTCCAGTTTTAATATTGATGACTACATCCCGTATGATCTTGACCTTGGAGAAGCCTATAGTTTCTCTGATACTTCTTTCATCACTACCATGGTATTAAGGATTATGGGGAAAAAATGTACAAAATGGCATTTACTGAATATAAAGGAATGATTATCTACTATTAATGAATTAATGTAAAATGGCAATGCCCATTCATCATGCCCTGTACTCAATCAAAATCAAAGTAATCAAGTAATCCATTCTCAAAACAATCAAATTCTTATTCCAAGCAATTTCTTGCCCATGATAGACATTTGTTTTAATACCATTGATAGAGTTTAATAATTCTGAAAGAAAAAAGGACAAGACAAGAGGCAAACCAACCTTCAAGAATGATGTCTCCCAGGAATGTGAGCTGAGGCTCCCTGAGGCATCAGATAGAATGTTAATGGAAAATGTGGGTCTAATTGCTGTTGTATCAGTGCCTTAGGCATTTCCTGGTTCTTATTTCATGTTTTACTGAATGGTTTTGTTAAGTGATTTCTTTCTTTGCTTCCTTTTCCATCTTCCTTTTGGATTTTGCTTTTAAAAATCTGATAATTTTTTTTTTCTGTTAACTATTCTTCTTTCGTTCTCCTTGTTCCTAGATACTCTTTAATAATGAAATGGAAAAATTTTCACTTAGCTATGCATACTTTTTATCTACATATCATTCATTGTCATCAACACTATCATTTCCATTACCTTTACAGATTTTTGTGCATTTGCCATGTGCTATTCTTGTAGACACCAAATAGTTTATGGAGAAGATGTAACTTATGAGTATTTTAAGATGAATATAGAGAAGAAATAAATGAAGAATTATAGTAAAATGAAGCAGGTCTTCCAGTTAGTAAAATAGTATGTTTTTCCTTTATCATAGTTGTGCCTGAGTTCAAGTTTCAAACACTGAAAATGCAAATTTAAAAACCTCTGCTACGTTTTATGAATTATCATTAAAATATTCTCAGACTATTGGCTGTAAACTGTGCTGCTTGCTCTAAAGGAATGTCATTTGGTGATCCAAATTGGTATAGTAAGCTCTGTCCCAGTCCTTTCACAGTTTTAAGCATTTGCTTCTACCACCAGCTATGCAAATCTCTGTCTAGAGTAACTGTCCATTCCTGTAGGACCCAATTCATAGCCTCTCAGCATCACCAGTAGCGGTTTCACATGGTCTTCTTGTCAGCTCTATTCGGGGTCTTTCCTCCCAGAGAAATTCTACAGTCGTCTGTGATTGTTCAGTAGAGAGATGGGTCTTGCATCAGTTCAAACATGCTTCTCCATTCTGCAACATACAAAACCAAAAAACTGCCCCTAAGTTTCTCACTCTCATTATCAATTTAGTAAATGTTTTTCAGGAAGCTGATGACATTGATTCATAAAATGAGACAATAACTCCTTCATATTACACTTTCTGATTTCAGTAGTCTTTTGTCCATCTCCCCCAACTATCTTTTTGGTAACCAGAGGTTGTGTGTGTGTGTGTGTGTGTGCTCAGTCATGCTCAATTCTTGAGGCCCCATGGACTTTAGCCCACCTGGCTCCTCTGTCCATGGAATTTTCCAGGCAAGAATACTGGAGTGGGATGCCATTGCCTTCTCCGTATAATAAAATGAACCCCCAACAAACCCAAAAGGATATTTCTTCAATGTTAAGACATCTAAAAAAAAAGAAAAAAAACAAAACAAAACTTTGTCCTTCCTCTCCTCCAACCTTGCAATTAGCTTCGTGTTGTTGTTGTTCAGTCCGAGTCATGTCCAACTCTTTGTGAGCCCATGGGCTATAGTCCACTAGGATCCTCTGTCCATGGGATTTCCCAGGCAAGAACACTGGAGTACTCCTTCTCCAGGGGATCTTCTGATTAGGGATTGGACGCATCTCTTGCATTGGCAAGCAGACTCTTGATTGCTGAGCCACCAGAGAAGCCCCAATTAATGTGTGTGCTTAGTCACTCAGTTGTGTCGACTCTTTGTGACCCCAGGGACTGTAACCCACCAGACTCCTTTGTCCATGGGGATTCTCCAGGCAAGAATACCGGTGTGGGTTGCCATGCCTAATGGTTACTTCATTAACTTCATGAATGTTCTTCCTCTAAGATCAAGAATAAAATGAGGATGTTTACTGTGATATATATCTAGTCAAACTTTCTGCTACTGTATTTTACATTTCTAGCACCCCTTTTGGCTTGCAACTCAAGGCTGAAATTCTGTCTTCGTGCACGTTGTCCACATTTCCCTTGGATCTGTTAATATTTTTATTAGATATGAAAGTCTCTGTCTAATAATTCCAACCTTTGAGCAGTCTCTGGGTCTCCTGTAGATCTTTTCTATCTTGATCGCAGGCTACATTTTCATGCTTTTTTGGTGTGTCTCTGAATGTTTAATTGCGTAGAAGGCATTGTGCATAAAAGGATACTAGACACTGAAGTTAATATTACCTCCTAAATGAGCATGCTACTTCTTTGGCCATATTGCTAGAGTGGCACCAAAGTAAGTGTGGTCTTTCATTGTTGTTGAGCTAATCTGTTACTAATGAATTTTTTTAGTTTTTGATTGATTCAGTTCACCAGTGGCTTCAACATCTTAGAGTAGGATCAAGACTTTCCTTTCAAAAATGTTTGGAGATGAAGCACTGGCAAGAAATTTAGTGCTTTATGGGTGAGCCACCAGTTTTCCAAACTCTTGATGATTTTTCTCTCCTTTATATTCTGAGTACCAGCTTTCTGAATTGCTGGGGAATTGTTTTTGTATCAAGAGAAGAACTGTGGGAAAAGGTTGGCATATGGGTTTAGAGAGACCCTGTGGCAGAGGTTCCTTTGCATTCTAGTGTATTCCATGTGGAATTCCTCCTTACACATCAATGGCACGTCTGTCCTCATTGTTGCCACTATGCATGAGATAAAAGTGGCTGTGGTCTCCTTTCTCCTGTGCAGAGCTTTTTCATTTCTTAACTTATTTAGGTATCTTTATATCCTTAGATTTCTGATTGGCTTAAAAATTTTGATTTCTTTTTAGCTTATGTGGTTTGTTTTGGTTGTTAGGGTGAGAGGATGGACTCTTTCAACTTTCTATAGTCTAACCAGACCTATTTTATTTATGTTCTCTTTCATCTTTCTATCTGGAATTGAATACTTTGGTTATTAAGTTTTAATATTTCCTATTTAATAATGAATCATTTAAGACCATAGATTGACATCTGAGTTAAATTTTTCTGTACCGTCCATGTTTTTTATATGCAATGCTTTCATTGCCACTAATTTATAGATATTATTAATTGCAGTTTTGATTTCAGTTCTTCTCTGCTGCTGCTGCTAAGTCGCTTCAGTCGTGTCCGACTCTGTGCGACCCCATAGAAGGCAGCCTACCAGGCTCCCCTGTCCCTGGGATTCTCCAGGCAAGAATACTGGAGTGGGTTGCCATTTCCTTCTCCAATGCATAAGGTGAAAAGTCAAAGTGAAGTCGCTCAGTCGTGTGTCTGACTCTTAGCGACCTCATGGACTACAGCCTACCAGGCTCCTCCGTCCGTGGGATTTTCCAGGCAGGAGTACTGGAGTGGGGTGCCATTGCCTTCTCTGTCAGTTCTTCTCAGGAGTATTTAAAAAATGGTGTGTGTGTGTGTGTGTGTGTATTTAACTATAGTTTTGTTACATTGTGATCAGAGAGTGTAGTAAAAATGACTGTTGCTTTGGGGGAGTCCTGGAGTCCTTTTTATGACCAACCCAATGGTATTATCTTTGGCTCAGGGTACCAGGGTTATCTTGCACATAAATTATAATTAGTACTTGTTGAATGAATAAAAAATCTTTTTCTGCTGGTAAATGTTAACTATATAGCTAAAAAAACTATTTGTGGATCCAAAGTTTGATCTATATTATTGTTCTGTTCAGATTTATTTTTTTCTAATTGATCAATTGAAGACTAAGTTTGATTGATGGTTGAACAATCTAATGGTATGTTGGTTGAACAACTTATGGTATGTTGCATGTGTGTGTGTGCTCAGTTGTGTCTGACTTTTTGCGACCCTATGGACTGTAGCCCTCCAGACTCCTCTGTCCAAGGAATTCACTCCTCTGTCCATGGAATTCTCCAGGCAAGATTACTGGAGTGGATTGCCATTTCCTCCTCCTGGGGATCTTCCCAGCCCAGGGATAGAACATGGTCTCTTGCATCTCCTGCATTGACAGGCAGATTCTTTACCACTGAGCCACCTGGGAAGCCAAGAATTATATACCACCTCCCATTTGATTGTGATTTTGTCAATTTCTCCTTGTATTTTCTAAAAAAAAAAAAATTACTCTTGTGTTACTGAACCAAACGTGGGTCCTGTCTCCCATTCAGAATAATGCCAATCTTTGACATGTGTTATGAAGGAAAATGCAGCATTTACTGTAGGTGTCAAACAAGGAATGCAGGCATGAATGCAGAAAAACCACATACTCTGCAGTGGGTTTCAGGGAAGTTTTTAAGGGCAAGATGAGGGAGGAGACCATGGGGTATGTGATCAGCCTTGTGCAAAATTCTCTGCTTGGCTGATGGTAAGGTAACAGGGCAGTGTCATGTGTTAACTTTATCAGTCCTCAGGCTTCAGCTGATCTGGGGTCTATGTGTTCATGGTCACCATATGGTTAACTTCTTCCACTTGTAAAATCACTCAGGAATGTGTGTCAGACACTGTTATTTGTGTATTTCAAGGAGAAATTAAAGATTCTGTGACTGCTATATGGCTGATTTACTACTTAAATTGTTACCAGTTCTCCCCACTGTTACTTTTGTTCACATCTTTTCAGTAATTAATTCTTGAGTCAAATTTTGTGATTCAGGGGAGGCCTGGGAGACTAGTTTTTCTACCAAAAAAAGGTAGGCAGAAAACTTGGGGTAGGGGTCTGTCCTGGGAAGGCCACATAGGGTCTTGCTCAGTTACACTTGTTCTTTTTCTTGCATTTAAACGATGCATAATGGTTCATGATATAATTTTTTCTTGTTTCTTAATATATCATCTCATTTGCTGATGATCTTTGTATTTGTATCACTTTGATATTAATTTTGTATCCTTTTGTATTTGTTTGATAAACATTTCCATATATGTCTAAAATTTTTATGTCACATTTTCTTAAGTGTGATTCTTATAAGCAATGTGTAGTTGTATTTTGTTTAAGGTTCATTACTGGAGACTTCGTTTTTAACCCATTTTTATTTATTGCCATAATTGAGTTTTTTACTTGCCTGTTCTTCCCATATTGCTTTACATTTTCTGTTTTTGGTTCACTTTTTCTCTCCATCCCACCACTCCTCTTTCTCCTTCTTTCTCTCCTTTTCCAACTACCTTTTGCTGTGTGGACAACTTTTGTGTTGTTTCTATTTTTGTTCTCTTTGAATTATTTTCATACTTTGCATTGTCTTACACTTTACTAGTTTTTAACCTTTAATTTTAAAATATGCCTGACCCTATATTTTTATAATTGTTTAAGGTAAAAAAAACGAAGCACCGTTGCTTGACTGCTATGAATAATGAACATATGCATATGACTTGGCCACAAGACTTAGCCATTTGATCTCAATAGTTCTTGTAATTAGTGCCAAATTTTTTCAGTTCCTACAGCAGTTTGGCCTATAGTCTTAATTTTCAGCATTGTTAAGACTGTTCATCTTTTTCTGAATTTTTGTTATCTGTTTCCTTTGGAAGCTGCACAAGGCTGATTCATGTGTTATTAGCCAGGTGTCATCTCTCTGATTTTGCTTCTGTTAATATGTCTAATGGTGGCTGACAAAATACAGAAAAGCTATTGGTTTTTATTTATCTTTTATTTAGCTAATTTACTGAACTGCTTTATTAATTAAAATGAGTTTCAATTGATTATAACTATCTGATTACACAATTATATCATCTGGAAATAATGAAAAATTTGTATTCAATTTTCCAGTTTTATTATTTCTAAATTATCTCTTCTGTCTTGTTTCACTGTTAGGTATGATTTGGCTGTTGGTTCAAAATATTACAATTGCTTTAGCAGTCACTGCATTGTTTATAGTGTTCACAAACTAACTTTATAATAATCAGTTATTGGGTATTTAAATATCCACATCTGTAGCTTCTGTATTCTTTCCTTTTTCTCTGATTGAACATTACCATTTCTAGCCACCTGGATTCTTTCTCTTTCAAGATTTCTCTAAATCACTAACCTGGCTCTGAGACAATTTTAACA
This sequence comes from Bison bison bison, assembly GCF_000754665.1. Taxonomy (NCBI): domain Eukaryota; kingdom Metazoa; phylum Chordata; class Mammalia; order Artiodactyla; family Bovidae; genus Bison; species Bison bison. Next base: position 653,755 of record NW_011495022.1, on the reverse strand, counting down.
TTTCTTAGTACCTCAAGAATTATTATGAATCTGGTATTTTATACTCATGTAGGGTAGCTACATGCTCCCTTCTACTACAGTCTCCCCTGACATGTTTCTGTATTCTTTCCAAATTACTTGTCCTACCCTTCTGTTCTAGAGGCTGAAGCATATGAAGTTCTCCTTATATGAAAAAGGGCGTCTATGGAGAATCTCCCTTAACCTACACACAAGGGTTAATCTAATATAAACAGTCCTAATACATGGGCTTTTAAAAGTGATTTCGTGTATTGTGGGTACAACTGACAAATAAATAACTAGCAGAATCAACACTGGTCCCAGGGCATGATATTCTTTTGTGTTGGGCATTCTCCCTCGCATGGAGTCAGCTGGCATTAAATGTGATAGTGGTGATGCTATTTGGATAATGGTTTGCTTGAGACCCAGTCTCAGAAGAAGCCCAAAGCATCCACTGGGTTCTACACCACTGTAACAGTCACACCCATGATCAGGGTTTAGTTCTCTTTCAGTTTTGCCCACGCCATCCCTCCGCTCCACAAGTTCCCTTCATTGGTTTATTAGTACCAATATTGCTCTGCTAAAAACTTGGATTTATTTTATCATTCCTACACCTAATTCCTTAGGAGATACTGTTACTTATGTCTAGCTTTCCTCTCCCTCCCTGATAGGAGCTAATAGCTGCTTTCTAATGAAAGTCTCTTCTCTCACCAGCTTGTTCTTTCCTGTTGGTGAGAAAGCACTGTGATAGAGTCCGCTCTCACAGGAAGTCAATTTTCATTTTCTAATTCCAACTCTGCTTCTCATATTTTGTCAACCTTTGACAAAAGCCAGCAGAAGATAAGATGGAGTAATAAAGTATGTTATAGAGCGATACCTGGGGAAATCAAGGACATAATCCTTGAGCACTTAAGTGAGTATAAAAGGATAAATGTAAGTGGCCAAGTGGAGGAAAGGAACTCTTATTCTTTCCACAGATCACAAATTCAATGTTAATTTAGGGAATTCAAGTATTTGGATTTCTGTTTAATCACCTCAGTTAAATAGCACCTAGTGCTAAATTCTTTATTTCTTTTTTCGATTGTATAATTTTTCAGAAGTCAGAGTTAGAAACTCGGAAGCTACTACTCTGAGACTAATTCTAGGCCATGAAGAAGAATTGGCTGTTGGATTGGATTGTTCTGGGACTTGGGGCAGAAGGAATGCTGCCATCCAAGTCCTTGTGCAGTCCTGGAAAGGGCACTGTGGACCGAAGCATGTGTCTTGTTGGTTTTAGGGGGACAGATTCCAAACAAGAGATAATGATGACAATACTCTTATAGCCTGAAAATATAGAAAGCAAAAAATCTTCAAAGCTTGAGTGCTATCAAAAACAACTTTCAAAATATGAAAGAAAAAGATTCATGCAAGTTAAAAAAGATGGAAACAAATGAAAATGATGCTGCTGTTTTCAGAATCTTCTGATGAGATTTGAAATAGGTATAAAATGAGAGAGATACATAAGTAAAGACTAATATAAAAATCAGTATGGTCCCATTAGAAAATGATTAGGAAGGCTAGTAGCTGAAATTTGCAAACAGGGGAAAGAGGGTCAGAGGGCAAAGGGTCAAGGGCTCAGTTTTCTTTGTAAACATGCCCAGTATGTTGTCAGCTCCTGTGCCATGGATGAGAGCTGTCCAAAGAATGTAAAGACCACTGGGTTATGTGCAAGCATCTCGGGGCATCACTCTAGGTCTCGCGCTTTCTTTTTCTGAATCTGTTTTCTCTGCTTATTTTTTGTGGCTTAGTTGGATTCTGTCCTTCTAGTGTAAACCCTTATATCAGTGCTCTGGTAAAGCTGCTATATGGCTTTCCCCTCTTTTGCCCAGAAAGACTTTTTTGTTTGTTCTTTTCAAAAAGCATTTTGTGGTAAATTTTTCAATAATACAGAAAAGTTGAATTAATACACATATAACTACTACTTGCATATAAATATAACATTGTTTCCTCTCTTATATAAAGCAAGGGCTAAACTGGTTTAAAGTAAATTATAGATCTGGAAGAATTTACCTAAACATTGTAGTATATGTTTCTAAATTTAAATAAAGCACATTCTCATACATAACCACATATTCAAATTTCCCTCATTTTCTCCCAGAATATCTAGTTGTATCTTAAAAATCAAGATATAATTAAGGACTAAACATTGCCTGTAAATCTCTTAAATTATATCTCTTCAACTCCTTTTATTCTAAAATAGTTCTCTTCCTCCCCTCCACCCTGCCCCAATATTGTCTTTTCCATGAGAGTCCAATTTCTTATTGAAAACTTTATATTCTGATTTTGTCAGACTTTTTCTCTTCATTATTCTCTCTTTCCTGTGTTTCTTCATAACTGAAAATTAGATGTTAAAAGTTTGCTTAGGGTTAGTTTAAACATTTTTGGCTGTGGTAAGTGCATCGTATCAGGAGGCGCTTGACGTGTGGTTATTCCACCTGGGCATTGTTTTCTTGAAATCTCTTGACTCCTGGAGATTTTCTGTAGTTTGAGTTCTGTAGCTTGGGGTCACTTCTGCTTATCCCTGTCCAGGCCCCAGCTACTGGAGCTCAGAGCCAGGTGTGATCCCATGAGACGATCACGTTCTATCCCCGGCCTGTCACTCTTCTTGGGTAATCACATCCGCTTTTAGGCACTCAATAGCCAACTCTGAAAAGCTGTTGAATGATTGATTTTCTATAGAAGATAAAATCAGAATGTCATTCAGGATAGATTAAATTCAGTCTAGTTTAGAGATGAGAGACTGCATTTTTTGTGTCTAAGCTGCTGTGCTTGTGTCGTTTACCTTATGATTAGATATGCCTTTTAGATGGGGAATGCAGGCTAAAGTTTCTTGCTGGCATCTATTTCTATAGTTAAAGAGAAATGTATACAGTCGCATGTTCCACCCTCATTAGTCCCTGGTTAAAACTATAGTTTGTGGTTGAGTTACCTGTCAGCACATTGATCCTCTGCTAGTAATAGCCTAAAGAACAATAGAAGCTATGCTGCAAGGAGCACATGGCTTTTGAATAATTTACAGTGTGGTATTAAATAAATAAAAGAGTAAAATGGAAAAAACACCCTCAGCTTTATTCTCTCTGAACTTTCATATCTGTGGCACACACACATTCATGAAAAATCTTATTATGGCCTCTGATTTGTAACCATGGAAAATTGACTTATAGTTATTGAAGATGTATGTTGGCGTTTGCAGCTTTATATTAGCAGAGTGTCGTAGATGTGCAGGGCAAATATTCCAGCATCATAGCTATAAAATCAGGAAAGAAAACTTTTATATTCTGTCAACCAAAAAAAAAAAAAAAAATGCAGAAGACTGCAAATAAGAAAAAGAGTTTCATTTAGTCTTAAGAACTGTAATTCAAAAGACACAGATTCAAGTAAAACTGAAAATGTCCTGAGAAAGAAAGAGTCAGCGACTTGTGAAGGCAAAACCATGAGCTTGTACTCTGAAACAAGAAGAGAAACGTTGGTGCTTAAGTGATGGTTATCATGAGCTGTTTTAGGCTAAGGGTCTGATAATTATCTCAAGTTCCTGTCAGTTGTTCTGGATGCTTCATTTGAACAACAGTAGTCAAAAGGTCAAATTCCATCTATGGAATGGATGGAATATCCATGGATATGATGGATATCCATGGATATCTATGGAATCTGCTATGTGCAGAAGTCACACTTCTGAGATGGCCTCCTGACTCCATCCTAGGACACTCTCTTAGCAATACCAATTCCATTTCGATTTTCCTTTCACAACTTCCATTAGTTTACTAAAACGTTGACAAACATCCTTATCAGCATTATAATGGATTCTGAGTGACCCTTTGTGTTTTATACTAAGAATAAAAACTGCACCTATCATCCCCATACTCTGATTCTCATTTAGTCTCAATCAGGGCTGGTCAACTTCTGCAAAAAGTCAGATAGTAAAATATTCTAAGTGGTATGGGTCACATGGTTTCTGACACAACTGCTTGACTTTGTTGTTGTAGCACTAAAGCAGCCATAGGCAAGTTGTAAATGAATGAACTTGGCTGTGCTTCAATAAAGCTTTATTTATAAACATTAAAATTTTAATTTCTCTAACACGTCATTAAACATTATCTTTATATTTTCAAAAAATATTTTAAAATGCAAAAATCATTCTTAGCTCACAGGCCATACAAAAATATAAAAACAGGCAGACTGATTCGGTCTATATAGTTTGCCAACTCTTGGACCAAATCATTTTAATCTTTACATATTTCTCTCCTCACTTTTCTTTCCCTCACTTCTTTTTCTCACAGAAATATACAATGTTGAGCAATTAATATCATGATTTACAGTAGCAAATGTGTGGTTAGTCTTCCTTTGTTCCCTGGCACATAGCTCCTATGGAATTTCTTACATGTCAAGAGTTGTCTTTTTTAAGGTTGATGAGGTGACTTTTGGAAGCCCCTAGGTAACCTAATGATGTGGGCTGATTGTCAGGGAAACCAACCATATAACTACAGGCTTATGACTTGCAGTGCCACCCCCTCACTCCTGGGAGCCAAGAGGGACTGGGGATTGAATTAATCATCAGTGGCTAATGTAATGTAAGCCTCCATAACAATCCCAAAAGGTCAGGGTTCAGAGAGCATCCAGAGAGCACATGGAGATTTGGGGAGAGTGGCACTCAAGGAGAGGGCATGGAAGCTCTGAGCCTTTCCCCATACCTTGCCCTATGTATGTCTCTTCTACCCAGCTGTTTTAGCATCACATTCTTTTACAATTAAAGGTAATCTAGGAAGCAAAAGGGAGAAGGCAATTGCAGCCCACTCCAGTACTCTTGCTTGGAAAATCCCATGGACGGAGGAGTCTGGTGGGTTGCAGTCCATGAGGTCTGGAAGAGTCAAACACTTGACTGAGCGACTTCACTTTCACTTTTCACTTTCAGGCATTGGAGAAGGAAATGGCAACCCACTCCAGTGTTCTTGCCTGGAGAATCCCAGGGATGGGGGAGCCTGGTGGGCTGCCGTCTATGGGGTCACACAGAGTTGGACACGACTGAAGCGACTTAGCAGCAGCAGCAGCAGTAGCAAATTAATCAAATCTGAGGAGGAAATCATTGGAACCTCTGATCTATAGCCAGTAGGTCAGAAGCTCAGGTGAAAACTTGGACTTGAGACTGGCATCTGAAGTGGGGTGAGAGTGAGGGTGTGTATAGGAGAAGCACAGGCTTGTAGAAGTGAACCCTTATTCTGTGGGAAATGATGCTATCTCTAGGTAGATAGTGTCAGAAATTAGTTGAATTGTAGAACACCCAGCTCCTGTCCTATCATTTCACTTGCTTAGTGGTATCTGGAAAAAAAAAAACAAAGTGGAATTGGGTGCAAATTGTAAATGACAACTCATCAAGATATTCATTTCCCCTCAGAAACACAAATACAACCTGCTAGCATAAAAAAAAATGATAAGTAAATGTAGTAATTGTCACTAATATCTATACTAATGCAAATTTTACTGTTACTGATTTTATATTTCAATGTTGATTATAAAGATTTGACTCAAGGTTAAGTTGTGTCTTCCATGATAAAAGTTTTTCTACATGCATGCATATAAGTTCAGTTCAGTTCAGTTTAGTCGCTCAGTCGTGTCCAACTCTTTGCAACCCCATAAATCCCAGCACGCCAGGCCTCCCTGTCCATCACCGACTCCCGGAGTCTACCCAAACCCGTATCCATCGAATCGGTGATGCCATCCAACCATCTCATCCTCTGTCCTTCCCTTCTCCTCCTGCCCTCAATCTTTCCCAGCATCAGGGTCTTTTCAAATGAGTCAGCTCTTCGTTATCAGGTAGCCCAAGTATTGGAGTTTCAGCTTCAACATCAGTCCTTCCAGTGAACACTCAGGGCTGATCTCCTTTAGGATGGACTGGTTGGATCTCCTCGCAGTCCAAGGGACTCGCAAGAGTTTTCTCCAACACCACAGTTCAAAAGCATCAATTCTTTGGCGCTCAGCTTTCTTTATAGTCCAACACTCACATCCATACATGACCCCAGGAAAAACCATAGCCTTGACTAGATGGACCTTTGTTGGCAAAGTAATGTCTCTGCTTTTTAATATGCTGTCTAGATTGGTCATAACTTTCCTTCCAAGAAGTAAGCGCCTTCTAATTTCATGGCTGCAATCACCATCTGCAGTGATTTTGGAGCCCAGACAAATAAAGTCAGCCTCTGTTTCCTCATCTACTTGCCATGAAGTGATGGGACCAGATGCCATGATCTTCGTTTTCTGAATGTTGAGCTTTAAGCCAACTTTTTCACTCTCCTCTTTCACTTTCATCAAGAGGCTTTTTAGTTCCTCTTCACTTTCTGCCATAAGGGTGGTGTCATCTGCATATTTGAGGTAATTGATATTTCTCCCGGCAATCTTGATTCCAGCTTGTGCTTCCTCCCCAGCATTTCTCATGATGTACTCTGCATATAAGTTAAATAAGCAGGGTGACAATATACTGCCTTGATGTACTTCTTTCCCGATTTTGAACCAGTCTGTTGTTCCGTGTCCAGTTCTAACTGTTGTTTTTTGACCTGGATACAGATTTCTCAGGAGGCAGGTCAGATGGTCTGGTATTCTCTTTGAGAATTTTCCACAGTTTGTAGTGATCCACACAATCAGTCAAAGGCTTTGGCGTAGTCAATAAAGCAGAAGTAGATGTTTTTCTGGAACTCTCTTGCTTTTTCAACAATCCAATGAATATTGGCAATTTGATCTCTGGTTCCTCTGCCTTTTCTAAATCGAGCTCGAACCTCTGGAAGTTTGTGTTTCACACACTGTTGAAGCCTGGCTTGGAGAATTTTTTTATTAAAATTTATAAATTTATAAAATTTAATATAAAAATTTATAAATATTATGAAATTTATAAAAAAATTTATAAAAAATTTATTAAAATTTTTATAAAAAAGTTAACAATTATGAAATGGCTTACCTGGGGTGGATTGGCTTGGTGTCTCTTATGGGGTTACAGTCCAAATGTCAGCAGGGCTGTCAATCATTTGAATTCTGCTTGGGCTGAAGGATTTAGTTGTGAGGTCACTCATGTGGTTGTTAGCAGAAAACCTCAGCTCTTTACCATGTGGACGTCTCATGACCTGGCAGCTTCTCCAGAGCAAGTGATCCCAGACAGACAGGCAGATCCATAATATTCCTATGACCTAATCTGGGAGGTGCATATCTGTTGTATTCTGTTGGTCACACAGAGCAATCCTCATACAGTAAGAGCAGAGACTACACAGAGGCAAGAGTGCCAGGCGGGGAGGCTCACTGGGGGCCATCTCGGAGACTGGCTACTGTGGAGGTCACACTGTAACAGGACACTCTCAGTACCTGTGGATATCTCCAAAACATTGTGCTACCCCCTGTGCAAAACTTCATCTTTAAAAGTTGGGGCATGTACGAAATTCCCTGGCAGGCCAGTGGTAAGGACTCTCGTGCTCTCACTGCTGGAGTTTGGTCCCTGGTCTCGGAAATGAGCTAAGGTCTTGTAAGCTGAGCAGTGCAGCCAATAACTAACTAAACAAAAATGTAAAGGAAAGTTGGGATGTAAAAGTTAGCTGAAAATAAATAATTTGGGGTTTTGAAGGTGAATTGCTCAAAGGGATTTTTAAAAGATTAGTTGTGTCACTTTCCCCCCCTCTTCTCTATTCATAGGGAAGTAAACTACTACAGAACAAATTAATCTACTCACTCTTTAATTATACAAGTAGTGAGTAAGGGCTTTTGTTAAATTGTTAATGATTGGCCTATTTCCCTAGAGTTAGTGTCATTTAGAACTTCTTGTGAAAATTCTATCAAACATACTATGCAGTGTGTCTAACTAAGATTGACCCACATTTTAGAGGAGGGCATAGAAGACTTGAAAGTGGATAAGACTTTTAGTAGCCAAATTTTTGTCAGTACTCCATACCAGTTATGTTTTCTTGTGTAATTTACCCAAACTCTTTGAGGCTCCTGTGCCACAACTGTAAAATGGGGGAAAAAAACTAAACTGTAGCCTTGTTGTAAAGATTAAATACGAAACCTAATAATCCTTCTACAAATATTGGTTCCATTTTCCCATTAAGAAGATACAGAAATGGGTTTCCAGGGATTGGAACGAAAAGAGAGAACTGTACAAGTGCAGGCCTTTATTAACGATAAATATTAGCCTGGAAACTCTCTTCTTGCTATTACAGAATATTTGATTATAGAATAGTTTGCCAAGAGGAATATTGTCCTTTTGACCTGAAAGATTTTGCTGTTAAGTAGCTGATTTGAGACAATTTCTTTGATACAGTAATATGCTCTGGCCAATCACATCTATAAATTGACTCAAGTTTAACCAGAAAGTTAATTGAATTTTCATCTTAGCTCCACTGTTGGTTATTCCTTTGCCTCCGGTCTTGCCATTTGCAAATCCATCCTATACTCTGCACCGTATTAACCTTCTCAGGACACCACTTACAGGCACTCTGTTCCTAAATGTACAACTTTTAGAAGTCTTCCATTGTGTGCAGGATTAAATTATTTAGCACATAATTAAATGTCTTCCATAGTCTGACCCCATTTTACCTTTCAGCTTATTTTCAACTTCTCCTTTATACAAATTTTCCCTTTAGTTGTCTTACCTCCTTATTCTTCTATTTTTTCTCTTACTATTAATATTCTCATAATCTACTTTGCCTACCCAAACTCAACCCACTGTTAACACCCTTTCTAAATTTACTTTAATACAGTCTTCTCTAGAAAATATTTTATTAGCACACTGGCCCAAACTGTGACCATATGTATACACATAACTATCTGTAAAAAAGAATGTGATTCCACATTTTATGCCACCAGCACAGTTAAACTGCTAGGGTGAGAAGAGGGAGAAACCACTTCCAGCCTGGGGTTGGAGAAAGGATTCCCTGAAGGAATGAACATTGAAAGAGTCCTTGAGAAATGGCTTAGAATTTCCCAGGAGATAAGGTGAGGTCACCCTTGGAAGGGGAAATAGTATAAAAAATGAATCAAAGTTTGGAAAACATAGAGTATCCTCAAGGAATAATGAAAAATTCAACTTGGACAAAGCATGCAATACATATAGAAATATTTTGGGGTACTTCGTGGATTGGAATCTGACTTACAAGACATTACCACATTAAGAAATCTGCACTTGAATTCTATTTCAAAAACACTAAACCAGCAGAAGAACTTCAGATAAAACAAGGAGGATGGTGTGCAGAGTGGAGTTGAGTAGACTGGTTAGGAGACAATGGCAATCAATTAAAGGAATTTAATTAGGGCTGATTTTAGGATACCCAATAAAAGTATATAAAGGAAAATAGAGATGTGAAATGAAAAAACAAATATGAAAGAGGCAGAATCAACATCAAACACTGAATGAAGGGAAGAACAGACGTATGAATGCTATACTTTGATGGGTATTAAATGCTTATTATGAGCATGAGCCTTGAATCAGCTTGGGTTTACATATTGACCATTTTCAGGCTGAAAGACGTAGGGAAGTTTCTTAAATTCTGTTTCATTTTCCTCATTTGTTTAATGGAAATAAAAGTATGAGAATTTAACGCTAATATCTGTAAAATACTCAGAACAATACCTGGCATTTGTTAAGCTCTGTAAATGTGTGTGCTATTATTGCAATGTGGACTGAAATAGGAGGCCGCTTAGTAGTTGGGGTAGTGAGAGCCTGAACCAGGGTAGCTGCAGCGTAGGCAAGAGATGGGGTTAGAAAGTCTTTTTGGAAGTGCCAAGGCCAGAGTTTTCATGTCTTACTCATAGAAGCAGCATAATAAATATGTGATGATTTAATTATTACTGAATATTTTGGGAGCAAATAATTTTTACTTAAAAATAATATTCTCCTTTAATAGATACTTAAAACTATTGAAAGCGTCTAAAATTTTCCAGGAGAGAGAAGTGTATAACATTTATTAAATGCATACTGTGGCCTAGGCCTGTTAACTGTATCATACTTTTAATCTCAGGACAACTATATGAGGGAAGTGTTTTAAAATTAATTTTAAGCTTATAGAATCTGAGAATCAAAAGTTAGAATTTACCCATTCTCCTTTTCCTTCCTGGAGTTAGGATTTTATTTAGTGTTTTATAGAAGCACAAAGTAATGCAATTAAACAGGAAAATAAAGTAAATACTGAAAAGGAGACAAATATTATTTGTGGATGATGTGATTGTGGCTTGAATCACTTAAGAGAATCACCATAGAAACTATTATAAAATACAAAATTCAGCCAAGTGGTCACTCACAAAATCAGTATTTTCAAATCAATAAATGTTCAATCAACTAACTTTAATAAAAACAAATTGACAAAAAATATTTCAACTTATAATGCCAGTTAAAAATAATCACAAAGTATTTAGAAATAAATCTAAGAAGAAATAAGTACTATCTTAAGAAAAATAATTTGGAGGGAAATTAAAAGATTTTTATATAGAGTGGAATAATTTTTCTTGTATAGAAGATTTGGTTTGGTAAGGATATTACAGTTTTCCAACAATGTATATATCGACATATGTATCATGCTCATGCTCAGTCGTGTCTTACTCTTTAGCAACCCCATGGACAGTAGCCCACTAGCATCCTCTGTCCATGGTCTTCCTGGCAAGAATACTGGTGTGGGTTGCCATTTCTTCCTCCAGGGGATCTTCCTAATCCAGGGATTGAACCTGGGTCTCTTGTGTCTCCTGCATTGCAGCTAGATTCTTTCCTGCTGAGACATTGGGGAATAATTTATACAAATTTAGTGTGAACTCAATCATAATTGAAATGCTATTTTTTTAAAATTAAAGAGGGAGATGAGATGGGAAAGGGAAATTGATCAGTTGATTTTTAAGTTTATTTGCAATAATACACATATAAAATGTCTGAATATTATTTATCGTAGTTATAATGAAGAATGATGAATTCTATAATTATAAAGACAAAATGAATTAGAAATAAGAGTTCAGTTCAGTTCAGTCGCTCAGTAGTGTCCAACTCTTTGCGACCTCATGAATCGCAGCATGCCAGGCCTCCCTGTCCATCACCAACTCCCGGAGTTTACTCAAACTCATGCCCATTGAGTTGGTGATGCCATCCAGCCATCTCATCCTCTGTCATCCCCTTCTTCTCCTGCCCCCAATCCCTCCCAGCATCAGGGTCTTTTCCAATGAGTCAACTCTTCACATGAGGTGGCCAAAGTATTGGAGTTTCAGCCTCAGCATCAGTCCTTCCAATGAACACCCAGGACTGATCTCCTTTAGGATGGACTGGTTGGATCTCCTTGCAGTCCAAGGGACTCTCAAGAGTCTTCTCCAACACCACAGTTCAAAAGCATCAATTCTTTGGCGCTCAGCTTTCTTCACAGTTCAACTTTCACATCCATACACAACCACTGGAAAAACCATAGCCTTGACTAGACGGTCTTTTGTTGAGAAAGTAATATCTCTGCTTTTCAGTATGCTATCTAGGTTGGTCATAACTTTCCTTCCAAGGAGTAAGCATCTTTTAATTTCATGGCTGCAATCACCATCTGCAGTGATTTTGGAGCCCCAAAAAATAAAGTCTGACACTGTTTCCACTGTTTCCCCATCTATTTCCCATGAAGTGATGGGACCAGATGCCATGATCTTCGTTTTCTGAATGTTGAGCTTTAAGGCAACTTTTTCACTCTCCTCTTTCACTTTCATCAAGAGGCTTTTTATTTCCTCTTCACTTTCTGCCATAAGGGTGGTATCATCTGTGTATCTGAGGTTATTGATATTTTTCCCGGCAATCTTGATTCCAGCTTGTGCTTCCTCCAGCCCAGAGTTTCTCATGATGTACTCTGCATAGAAGTTAAATAAGCAGCATGACAATATACAGCCTTGATGTACTCCTTTCCTATTTGGAACCAGTCTGTTGTTCCATGTCCAGTTCTAACTGTTGCTTCCTGACCTGCATATAGGTTTCTCAAGAGGCAGGTCAGGTGGTCTAATAGACAGATTCAAATAAAAAAAAACAAACAGAAATTGACCCAAATATTCATCATATTTGGTTTTGTTTAAAAATCATTGGAGAAACAATAGTTTATACATCAAATAGTATCGAGATCTGGATAACCATTAAGCAGTAGTAAACAGATCTGATACTTCACTTACATTATGAAACACTTTTTGATAAAACGGTTTCACTGAATATATAAGTCAAAATTTAAATGTAAAAACTAGAACTGTAAAAGATGTTTGTGTTTACTTTCAATTTAAAAGTACAAAGACATCTCCAAATAAGACACAGACTCCAAAAGCCTTATAGGAAAGGTTTGACTAATTTGGCTATGTAATTACATAAAATATTATAATGATATAAAAGAATTAGTATAAAGAGCTTTCATGAAATTAAAAGACAAATTAGAATCTGGGAATATATTTGCAACATATGTAACAAACTGACCATTTCTTTTGTTTACAACAGCGTGTACAAATCAATAATAAAAATGCATAATTCAGTACAAAAATAGGCATAGAATATGAAGATATTCTATGCCTATTGAAGCTTAGGCCAAAAAAAAAGGAAAATTATGAAGGACCAGTAATAATATAATCAGATGCTCAAGTTCACTCATAAAACAAATGTCAATCAAAACAATAACCTACTATATCACCTATAATTTTTGTCCTTTTACTAGTCTACCTTTTATAGCATGTAATTATTCAAGCAAATTATTATCAACACCTGTTGCATGCAAAATACTACACTAGGGTGTTGGGAGAGACATAAAAATGGAAAAGCTTGAGGGTAAGTGAAGAGAAAGTATAAATTAGGGGCAAATAAAAAATTAGACCCAGACCACCTTACCTGTCTCCTGAGAAACTTCTATGAAGGACAAGAAGCAACAGTTAGAATCAGACATGGAACAACAGACTGGTTCAAAATTGGGAAAGGAGTACATCAAGGCTGTATATTGTCACCTTGTTTATTTAACTTCTATGCAGAGTACATTATGAAAATGCCAGGCCAGATGAATCAAGATTGATGGGAGAAATATCAACAACCTAAGATATGCAGATGATAGCACTCCTCTGAAGAGGAAATAGAGAGCCTCTTGATGAGGGTGACAGAGGAGAGTGAAAATGCTGGCTTAAAACTCAACAAGCAATAGTAAAGTTGCAGCATATAAAATTAACACACAGAAATCCCTTGCATTCCTATACACTAACAATGAGAAAACAGAAAAAGAAATTAAGGAAACAATTCCATTCACAATTGTGACAAAAAGAATAAAATACTTAGGAATATATCTACCTAAAGAAACAAAAGACCTATATATGGAAAACACTGATGAAAGAAATCGAAGAGGACACAAATAGATGGAGAAATATACCATGTTCATGAATTGGAAGAATCAATATAGTGAAAATGAATATACTACCCAAAACAATATATAGATTCAATGCAATCCCTTTCAAGTTACCAATGATATTTTTCACAGAACTAGAACAAATAATTTCATAATTTGTATGGAAATACAAAAAACTTCTAATACCCAAAGCAATCTTGAGAAAGAAGAATGGAACTGGAGGAATCAACCTGCCTGACTTCAGGCTCTACTACAAAGCTACAGTCATCAAGACAGTATGGTACTGGCACAAAGACAGAAATATAGATCAATGGAACAAAATAGAAAGCCCAGAGATAAATCTACCTTATCTTTGACAAAGGAGGCAAGAATATACAATGGATTAAAAATAATCTCTTTAACAAGTGGTGCTGGGAAAACTGGTCAACCACTTGTAAAAGAATGAAACTAGAACACTTTCTAACACCATACACAAAAATAAACTCAAAATGGATTAAAGACCTAAACATAAGATCAGAAACTATAAAACTCCTAGAGGAAAACAGGGAAACACTCTCCGACATAAATCACAGCAGGATCCTCTATGACCCACCTCCCAGAGTAATGGAAATACAAGCAAAAATAAACAAACGGGACCTAATTAAACTTAAAAGCTTTTGCACAACAAAGGAAACTATAAGAAAGGTGAATAGACAGCCTTCAGAATGGGAGAAAATAATAGCAAACAAAGAAACTGACAAAGAATTAATCTCAAAAATATACAAGCAACTCCTGCAGCTCAATTCCAGAAAAATAAACTACCCAATCAAAAAATGGGCCAAAGAACTAAACAGACATTTCTCTAAGGAAGACATACAGATGGCTAACAAACACATGAAAAGATGCTCAACATCACTCATTATCAGAGAAATGAAAATCAAAACCACAATGAGGTACCATCTCACACTGGTCAGAATGGCTGTGATCCAAAAGTCTACAAGCAATAAATGCTGGAGAGGGTGTGGAGAAAAGGGAACCCTCTTACACTGTTGGTGGGAATGCAAACTAGTACAGCCACTATGGAGAACAGTGTGGAGATTCCTTAAAAAACTGGAAATAGAACTGCCATATGACTCAGCAATCCCACTGCTGGGCATACACACTGAGGAAACCAGAATTGAAAGAGACACGTGTACCCCAGTGTTCATCGCAGCACTGTTTATAATAGCCAGGACATGGAAGCAACCTAGATGTCCATCAACAGACAAATGGATAAGAAAGCTGTGGTACATATACACAATGCAATATTACTCAGCCATTAAAAATAGTACATTTGAATCAGTTCTAATGAGGTGGATGAAACTGGAGCCTATTATACAGAGTGAAATAAGTCAGAAAGAAAAACACCAATACAATATACTAAGGCATATATATGGAATTTAGGAAGATGCTAACGATAACCCTATATGCAGCACAGCGGAGTCACAGGTGTATAGAACAGTCTATTGGACTCTGTGGGAGAAGGCAAGGGTGGGATGATCTGAGAGAATAGCACCGAAACATGTATATTATCATATGTGAAACAGATAGCCAGTCCAGGTTCGATGCATGAGACAGGGTGCTCAGAGCTGGTGCACTGGGATGATGCAGAGGGATGGGATGGGGAGGGAGGTGGGAGCGGGGTTCAGGATGGGGAACACATGTACACCCATGGCTGATTCATGTCAATGTATGGCAAAAATCACTACAATATTGTAAAGTAATTAGCCTCCAATTGAAATAAATAAATGAATAATTTAAAAAATAATATAAAAAATCCATTAACATTCAAAAAAAACACAAAACTCAACATTCAAAAAATGAAGATCATGGCATCCAGTCCCATCACTTCATGGCAAATAGATGGGGTAAAAGTGGAAAGGGTGACAGATTTTATTTTCTTGGGCTCCAAAATTACTGTGGATGGTGACAGCACTGAAGAAATCAAAGGACACTTGCTCCTTGGAAGGGAAGCTATGATAAAACTAGACAGTGTATTAAAAAGCAGAGACATCACTTTGCCAACAAAGGCCCTTTTTCCAGTAGTCTTGTACAGATGTGAGAGTTGGACCATAAAAAAGCTGAGCGCCAAAGAATTGATGCTTCGAATTGTGGAGCTAGAGAAGACTGCTGCGAGTTCCTTGAAAAGCAAGGAAAGCAAGGAGATCAAAGCAGTCAATAGGTAATCAACCCTGAATATTCATTGGAAGGACTGATGCTGAAGTTCCAATACTTTGGCTACGTGATACCAAGACCCAACTCTGGAAATGACCCTGATGTTGGGAAAAATTGAGAGCAGGAGGAGAAGGGGAGGACAGAGAATGAGATGGTTAGATGGCATCGTTGACACGATGGACATGAGTTTGAATAGACTCTGGAAGAAAGTGAAGAATAGGGAAGCCTGTTGTGCTGCAGTTCATGGGGTTGCATCAGAGATGACTTAGTGATTGAACAACAACCAAGATATATTAAGTAAAAACGCAAATCAACAACATGATAATTGTTTTGTATAATTCTTCAGTTGAAACATTTTTAAAGATTGGTGTAGCTGATATGTCGATTATTTTAGAGGATGGGCAGGAAACTGTTAACACTGTTCACCTCTGCAAAAAGAGTTTAGAGATGGGAATGAGGAGACTTTTAGTTTTATACCTTTCAGTGGTATTTGAAATTTCTTCTTATTTGCATGTATTATTCATCTTTTTTTTTCTGTTTTAAATATCACCAGAGTTTATGTGTATTATGGGATTGTGAACAATTTTATTTTTCTTTTCATATTTTCTGTATTAAAAAGGAATTGCTGCTACTGCTACTGCTAAGTCGCTTCAGTCGTGTCTGACTCTGTGTGACCCCAGAGACGGCAGCCCACCAGGCTCCCCCGTCCCTGGGATTCTCCAGGCAAGAACACTGGAGTGGGTTGCCATTTCCTTCTCCAATGCATGAAAGTGAAAAGTGAAAGTGAAGTCGCTCAGTCTGTCCGACTCTTCTCGACCCCATGGACTGCAGCCCACCAGGCTCCTCCGTCCATGGGATTTTCCAGGCAAGAATACTGGAGTGGGGTGCCATTGCCTTCTCCAAAAAGGAATTAATGGAAATTATTTTAAAATTTCTATTTACTTATTCATTTTTAAATTAATTAAGTTTTAATTGGAGGATAATTGCTTTACAATATGGTGCTGGCTTCTGCTATGCATCAGTATGAATCAGCCATAGGCATACATATGTCCCCTCCCTCTTGAACCTCCTTCCCACCTCCCACCCCATCCCACCCCTCTCGGTTGTCACAGAGCACTGGGTTGAGCGCCCTGCCATCATACAGCAAATTCCTACTGGTTATCTATTTTACATTTGGTAATGTATATGTTTCTATGCTATTCTCTCAATTCATATCGTCATCTCTTTCCTATACTAAGTCCCTAAGTCTGTTCTCTGTATCTGCATCTCCACTGCTTGCTACCCTGCAAAAAGGTTCATCAGTACCATCTTTCTAGATTCCATATTATGCATTAATATATGATATTCATTTTTCTCTTTTTGACTGACTTACTTCACTCTGTATATTAGGCTCTAGGTTCATCCACTTCATTAGAACAGACTCAAAATTCCAAAAGGAACTAATGAATGTTAAATCAAAATATAAAGGACTCCCCTCAACATACCACATGAGATAGATTTTTTCCTTGGGGAGAATTTTCTATGGAGCCACATTCCCAAAGAAAGTTGAACACTTCCTGGAGAGTTATATCCCATTGTTTATGGATGTGTGGCTCCATGACTATATTACTTCATTTTTAAGTATGGAAGAGGTAGGATTCTAGACACCTTCAGAACTCTATCCAGAAAACTACAGTTAGAAAGAGCAACGCATATTACTTTTAGGGAAGCTGAAAAACAAGAAAACAATCGCATTTGTTTTAGGATGAAGTCCAAAGACTAAACAACTGCAGTAATTTTTTTTTAAAGGTGCTTTCTTTTTCCAGAGGTTATATAGCCTGTTGTAGGATCTGCTTTTATTCGCTGTGACCTGACAGAGTCAACCCATTTAGTCAACTTCTTGTGGGGAAAACTGTTCATACGATCAGTCAGTTCATTTATTTCCTGGATATGTTACTAAGGCTAGTTCAGACACAAGTGTTTTCTCTATTAACACACTGGAGGAAGTATTTTAAAGTAGCTTTACATTTTGAATAATTTTAAGATAATTGTGCCAAGCTCATCTGAATTAAAATTAAAGAATGCAAAATATATGAAGTGTTTGGAAGTAGGCCAAGAGCCTATCTGCAAGGAACAGAAAAACGCTTTTACCCAGTAATTTGCCTTTACCAGCATTCCTGGAGGTTACCAAGTTGAAAATCACTGGCACTTTGTGAAATCACCTGGGGGGTTTTTTGTTTGTCATAGGTCTCTTCATGTAATAGAGGATTTCATCATTCAAATAGCTTCCAACCTAAGCTTGCTGCTGCTAAGTCGCTTCAGTCGTGTCCGACTCCGTTCGACCCCATAGGCAGCAGCCCACCAGGCTCCCCCGTCCCTGGGATTCTCCAGGCAAGAACACTGGAGTGGGTTGCCATTTCCTTCTCCAGTGCATGAAAGTGAAAAGTGAAAGTGAAGTCCCTCAGTTGGGTGTGACTCTGTGCTACCCCATGGACTGCAGCCTATTAGGCTCCTCTGTTCATGGGATTTTCCAGGCAAGAGTACTGGAGTGGGGTGCCATTGCCTTCTCCCAACCTAAGCTTACATCATATTATATTTGAAGACTCATGTTTTCTTTTAGCATGGGGAATTTGCAAGTTTTTGATTCATTTTTGGTTAGGTGGGTACAATACGATTTGTTCCTTAAGCAGCCAGGTTTTTCAAATCTGTCAAAGTCATTTTCTTGCACAGTCAGGTAATTCTGAACCAGCTGCGTGGTCCAAGGGGGCCTGCGCAGGTGAAGTTTTGAAAAAGTGCGTCTCATATAGTATCACTTTTGTTGAGCTTGTAATTTAATTTGCTTAAAATAGACCCATGGGATAAGGACTTTTATGTTCTTCCTATTTCTAAACATCTGAAAAATACTTGGTTAAATGCAAGATGGGTAAAAACTAGTGATGTCCTTTTCTGTAAACAGCAGTTCCCATCATTGGTTAATCTCCTCATCCTCCCACCTCCTTGTTTTTATTTTTATTAATTGGCACCACCAGCATCACCGTTTAATATACCTGTCTTCAAAACTTTCAAACTTGCCTCCTTTCCCCCTTACCTCTAATAAGTTTCAACCTCCCACAAATTTTGTACATTTTATTTCTATAATGTTTTTTAAAATGATTTCTCCTTCCTCTGCAATTCGATAGTGCTTTATTAGTTCTCTTCCTGTAATGATCATAGTCACTATTACAGAGCAGATTCTTGGACCTTGACACTGAGTCACATCATGTACATGTTACTTCATTTAGCACCATAACAATTATAAATGGTGTACACTGTTACACTCATTCTATAGCAAAAAGGAAATTAAACCAAATTGTTTAAGTAACTTGTCAAGAGTCACATTGGCAGAGCTGAAAATCAGATCCAGTGTTGGTTGACTTTAATGGCAATACTTCTTTTGTATATCATCCTGCTTCATCTTTTTACATTCATCATCTTTAACTTTATAGTATGCATGAGTGTGTGTGCATATCTTATTTCTGCTTGTAGGCTATAGGTCCATGCATGACTGTTCACATTTCTCCCCTTCTTTCCCCTCATCTCTTATCTCTTAGGACCGTATATTTATAAACTACCTAGAAACATTTGGTAATATTTTACAATCAAATGAAAATCTTTGCTGGGTAACTTGTGAAACAAAATAAAGGCCTTTATCTTTACAAGCCATCTCTTTTGTAAGAATTAACGAATGAGGATAGATTTGTGATCCGTTTTATTCTCTAAAAACATAAAAAGAATCTGTGAACACATAGCATTCATCTCTTCAAACACATGAAATTCAAATGCAAGTGACTTGGCATTAAGTATTTGAATTTATATGCAAGATGTCATAGTTATTTAATTTTTCTGTCAGAGATGGTTGGATATGCTCACTGACTTTTCAAATCCCCTCATGTATAAGTAGATGTACTTGTAGGGGCAAATATACTTCTAATATATGGGAAACTTTATTAGTTTATTTTGAACAGAAAAATTACCTTCCTGTATTTGGGCCATATATAGGAGAATGAATGTTGTATTACCCAAATAGAGATGTAGAACAACTTGGAATAAGTTGGCCGGTGATCATAGTAGTTTTTTCTTCAAGATTCCAAGCTTATATTCCAGGATTTACAGTGTATCATAATAATGATGGAAATTACAAATCCAATGCCGGCAACATCTGTTTTAATCTTCCTTTTAATCTGAAATAAAATTGTAATTGCTGCAATTGATAAGGATTTCAAACCCTGCTCTTATCTGGGCTGATTTTTTTCTGTCTAATGTTGCTTCATAAAATTCCAAAATTATTAGTTCTCGTCAGACTATTTTGGTCCCTCCCTTGGTCTCATACTATGCTCATAGAGGATCTATTAGATCCTATCCATCTTGTAGTGCCTATTTTAAGCCATTTATTCCACAAGGCACTTTCTCTTATTCCTATAACTTATGTCTCATGTGCACCTTATATATTTCTCTTTGATCCATTGCTTGAAATAGTTTGTTATTCTACAATTTCTAGGCTGTTTCTTTCTATTTGCAAGTGGCTGTAATGACTGGATGGAGCTTGGGTCACTCCATCTGAAAGCATCTGAACTCACTTCCTACGTGTTTCCCTCGTGTTCCTTCTACTATTTGCAGATTTTATTGGGCAAGCCAAGTTGTTGAACATAAAATACGAATGTTTAGTAAATTGTCCCAAAGATTTTGCAAATGAATTAATTTAGTTCAGAAAATCAGAAAGGAAGGAAGGAAAAAGGGAAACAAGGAAGGAGGAAGGGAAGTCTTAGAGGCATTCATTTTTCTCAGTTTCTAAGAATGACATAAAAATATAATTTTATGCATTAGGACACATTAGTTGAACACAAGGGTTTGGATTGATCAGAATCCATCACTAAATGTTGCCTGTCTCACCACTTGTGGCTTATAATATTCCCAACATGTTTTGGGTGGTAGTCTGCTTCAAGAATGAGAAATAGTGCAAATAAGCCCACAGATCCCTTTAACATCTCCAGTTACCATGCAGTTATTAAGTCATGGCTCTCTTTTCTCCCCTAGATTTTAAGGGTCTGGAACAAGGTTTCCTATTGTAGGAGAATCCATTCAATCTCTTTTGGATTTGATAAGTCTTCTTCCTGTCTTCAGGGAGAAGGGTAAGTCACACTGTTGATTTGATAGCAGCTACACAGAAAGTAAATAACTGGAACACCTTTTCTTGTCCAATCAGGGAATATCAGTTTGGGGACTTCAAATACCAAAGATATTTTTCTTAATTGGAACTACACTACTTGAACAGAAGTACAGAAACCTTAACTTTTTCTTCTTCTTCTTTTTAAATTGATACTTGTGTTCCTTACAAGAATAGCCTAAAGATAAATATGACAAAATCTTCAGTAGATTTAAGGCAGGAGAAAGGCAAGGTATAAATATTAATATTCATGTTTCTTTTGCCACAGCTTGCCTACCAACCCAAATCGCTGTTATCAGCACAATGTGAATGAGTGACTGCTGGCCTTTCTCCCTACGGCTCTGTGCCTGAAGTCACAGTGAGCATATGTGGAAATAGCCAGATTTAATACTAGCACAAATGTTTGCTCTAGCTGTGCCTAAGACTTGTTATAACAATCTTTGAAAAGTGAATTGTTTTGCCAAGTAAAGACTTAAACTGTAAACCGATAATTAATAATTCAGGCATGTTAGGTTTTCTTTCTTTCTTTTTAAAATCTTAGCTGTGACACTTCATATTTGATAACCAAGTGAGTTTCCTTAAAGTAAACAAATTAAGCTATGAATTTGGATGTTCTGAATATGCCAGGGGCTTTGGAAGGTCTGTATGTGTGAGCTCAGACTAGATCATTCCCTTTCTGTGCTGACAGTCATGCCTGGAATTATGGAAAATGGCACAAACGCAGCTCTGAGAAATGGAACGCGGAGGACAAAGCACTCTTTATTTTTATTGCTTTTCGAGGGCGCGCGTCACTCTTGCCAACTTTACTGCAGTTGTCACCAGGTGCACTCATTGCGTGTACATCTTCTGTGGTCTCAGGCAGACACACAAGGTTAAACACGAGTTAGTTTCCCTGTCTACTCTGAGTTTAAGATCTGAACCATGTGATGGTCTTGTGGATTTGAGTTTGATAAGTAGAATTTACAAATAAATAATGGGGCAAAAATTGGGGTGACTAGTGAACAGAAAACTGTTAGAAAGATGTTAACTTCTAGTTATGTCTTCCTGAAGTTTAGAGGTACTTTGTGTAAGAGATGAATTCTGGCAGTGTTCAGGATATTCACAGAGTGTACAAAATAGTTTCTGCTATGTTGGATTCAAATCACATATATATGAAATTATGTGTGAAAAATATATGAAATACATATAAAACATATTTACTGAATTTAAGGATTATGTTCTATGAGTAGGCAACATCATTAAAATGTATGCTTTTCTGTGTTTCTTAATATCGCTTTTGTTCTTTTAAAGAATCCAGTTCTAAAGTCAGTTATTCACTCAATTCAACTGCCTCCAAATACAAAATATTTCTTATTAAAAAATATAAAGAACACTTGCATAGAAAATGTCCCTTAGAAATAGATTTATAAAAGTTCAGAAACATAATTTGGAGTTATAGTCACATGTTATGTTACATTTACACAATGATGTTTTTCTGTTATGTATACTATTTGTGTGTGGTACTGTGACTCAGCTGGTAAAGAATCCGCCTGCAATGCGGGAGACCTGGGTTTGATCCCTGGGTTGGGAAGATCCCCTGGAGAACGGAAAGGCTACCCACTCCAGTGTTCTGGCCTGGATAATTCTGGGGTTGCAGAGTCAGACATGACTGAGTGACTTTCACTTTCACTTTTCTTTCATTGTGTAAAGTTTTGGAAATACAAAAAAATTAAAAGTAGCAAATTTAGAAAAAAAATCACCTGTAATCCCACCATCCAGCATGGATGGAAAATATTGATATATTTTCTTCCTGTTTCTTGTGTGTGTGTTATGCTCAAATACAGATACATAAGCTGTACAAAGCTAAAAACATACACAGTGTCTTCTATAAATGGAAATCTTTAGAATAGGGATGTTAATGGGGCTACATAACTAAAATCCCCCTTTCGCACTCATCAAGATTCAACAGCACAGCTGCTGAAGCTGTGCTCTCATGGCTTCTCGGGTGGTGCTAGTGGTAAAGAACCCGCTGGCCAATGCAGGAGACGTAAGAAGCATGGTTTTGATCCCTGGGTTGGGAAGGGAGGAGGAGGGCATAGCAACCCACTCTAGTACGCTTTCCTGGAGCATCTCAGGGACAGAGGAGCCTGAAGGGCTACAGTCCATGGGGTTGCAAAGAGTTGGACACGAGTGAAGAGACTTAGCACGCACACACTGCACTCTCGTTCAACAATTTCCTATCATAATAATGCTTCTGCTGGACGTAATCTCTTATGTTTCCAGAAGACAACATCTTTTCTTAACTCTGGGTCTATGCACAATTCTATTCCCTCTGCCTGAAACACTGTTCTCCCGGCCCTAAAAACTTTTGTTTAACACACTATGCTCATCTTTTCTGATCCCCCAGCCCTGGAGTAGAGAACCCTATTGTATGCTCCCATGGGACTTCATATTGCTTCTAAAATACATCACACTAAATGTAACTACTTGCATGTCCGTATTTACCATTAGACAGGAGGCTCTGTGAAAGCAGAGATTGCATCTTTTTTATTTTACATTGTGAAGTCGCTCAGTCATGTCCAACTCTTTGCAACCCCATGGACTGTAGCCTTCTGTCCATGGGATTTTCCAGGCAAGAATACTGGAGTGGGTTGCCATTTCCTTCTCCAGGAGATCTTCCCGACCCAGGGATTGAACCCAGGTCTCCCGCATTATAGCAGACGCTTTACCATCTGAGCCACGAGGAAAGTCATTTTACATTGTATACCCAGCCAAAGCTGGCACAGAAGTGCTCAGTAAATATGTATTGAATTAATCAGTAAACCAAACCCTCCAGCTATCATTCATATCCTGTGGAAGCTGACCACCTCACTTTGTAGTAACCTACAGAGGACTTTTCTGTGTGAAATTTTTGTCTTTCGAATCTCTGATCTGCAGATGAGAAAACTGTGCCTGAAATCATTCTTTAATTTAGAAACCTTTTATTGTTAAATGTCCTTATGTCCATCCAGCAGTTTTATTTGGTTTAATCTCACGTGAGGGTACTGAAAGCATTATAAATGAAAACTTTGATGAGAGGTCATATTGGCTCATATTACTAAAGATTCAAGAAAACAAAACCAGAGACCTCAAGCAGTATTTTATGCTTTCCTAGCTTTCTGAAACCTTGAAAAGGAGATCATATATTTTTATAGTCCCAATGGCTAGCATATTTTAGGACCTTGATCAGTGTTTTTATACAAAAGAACTAGGTCGACTCTCTTTGATTTATTTGTAAAAAATATTTTGTGTTTGCACTTATTAAACACTTATTAAATATAAAGTTACCTCTTGGTTACTCTTGTCAATTGGGAACATGATTGGTGTGGATAATTGAAAACTGGAGCTACTTTGAGTGAGATAGAGAGAGAGAAACACAGCCTGGCAACTTCTCAAGCTATGCAAAGCTCAGAGCTTTGACCTTCTGGATGGTTGATTGGTTTTGACTAGATTGAGTAGATCATACGTGTAAACAAATTATAAATTTGCCTTCAATTTTCATTTTCTGCTTGGTTTCAAATTGTATTCCAGGGGAAAATGTTAACTGAAGAAGAAAAGGCTAGTGAAAATTGGAAGCAAAGTGAGGGAAAGACAATAATTTTGAAATAAGAGGATTAATTTCAGTGTTAAAATTAGTAGATGTCCATTAAATATCACAGGCAGATTAATACTTGAATTTTTAACATATAGTGTTACATGAGCTTTAGACAGATGAATATTTTGGAAAAACCAATTATGGTCTAGTAGTGACTCAGGTGGTAAAGAATCTGCCTGCAGTGAGGGAGACCTGGATTCAAATCCTGAGTTGGGAAGATCTCCTGGAGAAGGAAATGCCTACCCACTTGAGTATTCTTGCCTGGGGAATTTCAAGGACAGAGGAGCCTGGTGGGTGACAGTCTATGGGATCGAAAAGAGTTGGACATGACTGAGCAACTAACACCACTGCCACATTGATAATAAAGAAGTCTGAGAGTACTTCTGGTCTAATTTTTAAAATAGACTCTTGAAATCTGAATTTCAGTAGGTGTGCTAGATAGTCCCCCTGCCTTTCTTCTATATTCATGTTGTTCTGCTAACCAAGAGGTAGAGTCTATTCCTCTTGAATTTGAGCTGGGCTTGTGACTTCCTTTGCCCAATAGAATGAGCTCAAGTGATGCTATGCCAACGATAGGACTAGTACTTAAGGAGACTGGCATCTTCCACTTTATACCTCTTGAAGCCAGCTGCTATGCAAAAGTCTACTATCCTGAGACCACCGTGTTCTGAGGAAGTCCAAGCTAGACATGTGGAACAACCACGGAGAGAGCATCAAAGTGCCAGACTTATGAGTAAAATCTTTCTTGGATCTTTCAGTCAAGCTCAGTCCTCAGCTGAACGCAGCTGAATGAGTGAACCCAGCCAATGCTACACAAAGCAGAAGAATGTCCCAGCTGCATCTGGTCAATTGAGAGACTTTAAAAAGAATAAACTGTTGTTTTAAACTGCTAAGTGTTGAATGGATTATTTTGTTTTAATGGATAATAGAACAGTAGATGACTCATTGCTCCTAATATTGACTTTAAAACTCTATTTTTTTATAGTTGAAATTTTCTAAGAGAGTAGAACTTATTCTCTCACATACACGGAGATTAACATGTGAGGTGACGGATATGCTGATTTACTAGGTGGAAGGAATCTTTTCTTAATGTATACGTAAATCACATAATGTACACTTTAAATACCTTACAATTTTATTTGTCAGTCAAACCTCAGTAAAACTGAAGAAAAGGAAACCTGGAAAAATTCTATTACCATAGTGTATATATATATGAATATCGTACCTAAGTAGTTACAGTAGTGAAAGTCGCTCGGTTGTGTCCGACTCTTTGCGACCCCATGGACTATACAGTCCATGGAATTCTCCAGGCCAGAATACTGGAGTGGGTAGCCTTTCCCTTCTCCAGGGGATCTGCTCAACCTAGGGATTGAACCCAGGTCTCCTGCATTGCCAGCGGAGTCTTTACCAGCTGAGCCCAAGTAGTTACATGTATAAATCTTTATGTGTTAATATGCACAGATAAACCAGTTTAAAGTACACAGTTTGTCTTTTAGCATCAGTTATGACTAATTATAAAAATGATCAATATCCACACATTTTCTAGGCTATGTATTTCTTTTGACTTTTATCATGATCAGGTGGCACTAGTGGTAAAGAACCTGCCCACCAACGCAGGTAGATGTAAGAGGATGGGTTCGATCCTTGGGTAGGGAAGATCCCCTGGAGGAGGGCATGGCACCCACTTCAGCATTCTTGCCTAGAGGATCCCGTGGACAGAGGAGCCTGGCAGGTTGCAGTCCATAGAGTCACACAGAATCGGATACGACTGGAGCGACTTAGCATGCATGCACGTGTTGACCAAAATATGCTTCTGATTTAAATTTGCCTATAATTTTTTCTCAGTAGTTTGAAATATATGGATAAAAATTTCAGCAAATTCCATCAAGAAATAAAAAAATTCAAACTGATGCCAATTTCAGACTTGAAATTCTAAATCATCATTTGTTTTTAGAAGTGTGTTCTAAGATTAAACTAAGATGTGAGCTTAGTTGAACATCAATGGAGGAAAAGAGAAAGAGTAAAATTTGAGATATGCAATTAATGCTTCCACTGTTCTAAAGCTTTCATCAAGTGATGACTAGCTTCAAATAATGGTAAAACATCAGTACTCCACTAAGCTCATGGACCTCAAATCAAATTCAGGAATGAAAATCAAATAACAGCACTTTGTCCACTAATTTTGTTAGCTTCAAGCCCAGACATAGCAGGGACCCTCGAGGATTTCCAAGAGGTTATTGCTTGCTGGCATCTGAATCTCTGGTGAAGATTCAGTGAGAAAACAGATGTTATACCAGAGCTTTGCTTCATGAAGAATAACAGATGAATAGATAGAGGCTTTCAATCTGAGAGCAAAACACAGGGTGATCAGAATTCCAATCACTCTGGAGAAGATGATAAAATAGAGCAGTGGAAGGATGAATTAAGATGACATGCTGTGTTTTATCAATAAAAGTAAAGGCAAGAAATATATTTCTTACAATTATTTAAACAGGAGAAAGCTCCCGAGAATGATACATTTTGCTTATAAAGCAGTGTGAAGTGGGATAGATCACACTGTCAATTTAATGGCTCAGTTTGCTGCATTTGTATTAGCAGCAAGATTATTTTTTGTATTCATTCAAAATGAATGAAAACATAAGAAACTGATTCTGACTATAAATCCGTTCCCGTTGGAAACCTTTTGTCATCTTATGCTGTCCTTATTTACTAGGCTGGAGCAGGTCAGACAATTGGACAAATGACTCTTTGTATTGGAGAGGCTGTGGTCTTATCCCCTATAGATCAGCTTAAGCATGTAGAGTGGTTTTCCTCTAGAAATGAAAAGCACAGCTTCCATTTTGAATGAAGGATGTGACACCTACTAGGTAATAACATTACAACTCAGTTTAGGGTAATGTGAATGACAGTTCAGTGTGATAATATTCTGTGAAGGAAAGTTTTTAAAATTATTTATTCCCTTATAAGTGATGTCATGCACAGTGCATTTACTGATCACTAGCACCAAAGTAAGAACACAAACTTCATTCATCAATAATCAGTGGGCAAATGCATTGCTACAAGTGTCAAATCTGCAAATGTATGTTTGCCTTGCACAAAATCAAATTAGAATTTTCTTCTTCTTCAAAATGTGAACTCCCTCATAAATAGACATAAAAGAATATTCAAGGGTAAATGAGAACAGTTTTTATCTTTTAGATGATAACTGTGTGACTATGTAGTATGTCACAATTGGGAACACTGGGACCTGCAATTATGGGCAGAGCCTGACTGCCTAGGTTCAAATCCCAGCTCTGCAACTCACTGTTGTATGACAAAGACACATTCTCTGACTGTGCCTAATTGCATCAACTTTAAAATTGAGATAATTATAGTATTTACTACACAGATTTTAAAATGAGGATTAAATAAGCTAATAGATAAAACATGTAAGGATGATAGATTGTATTTCCTTAATCAATATTAATTATTATTTTAATACAACATATTCTAGGTATTGAGTAGGATGAGGATGAAGACATGCATAGTAATATTTCTTTAGAATGTAAGCTATCTTCCCTTCTTTAAAATGAAGGATAATTTTTATTTTCAAGACCTTCATAAAGAGATCTTTTCATCTACCTTTCAAAACTACTCCATTCCTGTTAGGAAATTCTTCAGGGTATTTGCCCCAATCTTCCTCTATTCTTAGAGAGTGTATTTATTTATTTATCTTCTTTTCCACCATTCAAGAGCATTGGTGATGTTCAACATCTTTTTAAAATAAAAATAATGTCATTCCCCAGTCCTCCCCCGTCAACTCTCTTACAGGGTTTGTAGGCATGGTCTGTGCCCTCCTTTGCTTCCTTCCCCACCTTCCTCTCCATCTTCTCCCCAAAAAACATACATTCAATACACTTCAACTATTACAAGCTTTCCTCAGTTTCCCTAATAGGTCATGTTTTTTCTTTCCTCCTGGTCTACTCCTCTCTGCTTCCCTGGAGGTCTGACCTTAGACATTCTTTTCTGCAAAGTGCCATTTTTGATCCCTAAACTCTAGGACATATACCCATCTCATGCGTTCTCATAAAAGCCCTTATTATGTCAGCCATAACACTTTTTATAATTTCTTATTTACCTATTTTTTGAAGCAAAATGCTCTACAGGTAGGGACCATGTTTTAATCATCCACAGTTTCATCCCTATCACCTAGCAAAGTACATGTCACATAGTAAGCATTCAAAATTATGCTGAGTGACACATCAGATATATTAATGAATGATTCTATTTCCACTGCCAGATAAATAAAAGTTTACCAGAAGGGTCATCTCTATTTAAATCACATTTCCTGTGCTTTTAAAAACACAAAAAGGAAAAAACTTAATTTAAAGGAGGTAATATAAAGGAGGGGCTTGCTCTCAGCTAGTTACAGAGCTAGAGGGGAACTTCATAATCATTGAACTAAATTTCACTTGTATGTCATTAATGTAGCCTAGAGAAGCATTTCTTTTTGTTGTTGTTGTTCTATTGGAAGAAATGAAACACATTTATCTAGGATATAAGTAGTGAATTCTAAACTATTTCAAATGAAAAATTGCCTTGAAACTGATGATATATTAAAGGCTTAATATAAATGATGACTATATGTGTAGCTCATAGCTAAAGAACATGCTTGTGCTCATTACTCCATATTATTGTGTCAATTTAGTAGCTTTATGATACCTTTTTATTGAACATTGATGATAGTTTTGAATACTTAATAAATTCAATGGGAAAATTACAATAAAGTCAATTTTCTTCCAAAAAAATCCAAGTGCTTTCCCAGAAACTTTGCTAATTCTTTTTAAAGTGCTATATTTTAAACCTGAAGTTTTTTCTTTATCTTAGGTTAACTGGGTTTTAATGTGTCAGTAAAATAATAAACACCCACAGATAGCCTTGCCTAACATGTAAACAGTTTTCACCAACTACGAACTTCAAGCAGCTCCATCTCAAACCTGATTTATGGCCTATGTGCTCTTTAACCTCAAGATAAATCTGACAGCCTGTCTTCAGATGAAATATTCATGAAGTTTCATAACATTCATTACCATTTTATGATTCTTTTAGTTGGTATAACAACAATCCTTTCTAGCACTCTATTAAATCAGGAAGCAAGTTCGTAAATCACTAGACCAAGTGCATGAAACCATCACTTGTTAATATCTTAGCTGTGCTGCAAAACGTGCTCAAGCATAGGGGCAATTCATGCTGCCATTTACATCATCCTCCAACATGCTAATTTGTTTGGGAAAATTCCTGTCTGATCTCTTCCAGCTCTGGGTTTTCTGAACCTGACAACTAAGTGAGAAGTCTCTGAAAGCCTTGGATAAAAATATGTTACTTTATGTAAAATGTGCAAAATATGTGGCAGCACAAAGCCTCTTCTGCAGGTTACCAGCAGATCATGTTTCCCAGGCAGGCAGGATAGGACTTTAAGGAGTAAGCTGGAAGGGGGAAAGTAAGCATCTTTTCTCAAATCCTACCTCACTTTACTCTTTACTTTCAGCACAACTGCTCAGACTTTGCTTCCAGCCCTTTGGAAAACTTTGATCTATTATTGAACTGGAAATTGACAGAAGTCTTAGTCAATGGTACTGTTTATATATCTAGGTAAATGTAGATATTATAATAAATACCTTTGAATAATTTTAAAGAGATCAAAGGTATAATTCCTGGTCTAAAGGAGCTATGTCTTTTCAGTTTCAAGAATCAAAACTTTCTTCTGTGTTTTGTTGTTTAAAACTATCCTAATAAAATACCTAAAGTTTATCATATAAAGATTAAGCCCAGAAACTTAAAAGCCAGTGATTCATATTATGTTGTTTTAAAAGTATTACTCTATTTTTTGGAATCAAGCCTTAGTCATTTTCAAAAGAGAATAATATATATAACTGGGCATGTAGTAGCTTTTAATGGATTTTGTGGTTTGTCATGACTGGGGATGTTATGTTTTGTCATGACTGGGGATGTTATGTTTAGGACAAAAGGAAAATCCAAGTCCAGAAATCTGGAAGAATCATGGTGGGAAAGGGAGATTGAGAAATAAAGAAATAATCAAGGCATCAGACAATTTTTATCATGATGGGAAATGTGCTGACAAAGAATCAGCAATCCTTCCATTACCTGATATATCTTTGTCATGGGATAGTTCAGAAACTAATGGGAAAACCATTTTAAACCTCTTAATTGCTTGTTGCTTTTATATCTATCCTACTCAGAGGGTGCTACATGCAAGCCAGATGGCTGCAAATGTTATTCTGGTTAACAAGCATGGAGATTTTTGTATCACTGCCAAAGCCATTGTCAAAATGTCCTATATCAAAACAAAACAAAAAATAAAATTCTCTGTTTTCCAAACTTCTGAAAATTCTACAATAGCAGTGAAATACCAACCTCTTGCCCTGTGGGTTTTGGCAGCCAAGAGGAAAAATTATCCATCCCTAAGCAGCTTGTTGTCTGAACGAACCCAGCAATGGGGCAGCCAAAAAAGGAACTGCATCATTGAGAACCTCATGAATTTTCAAACAAGCAGCCTTTGGAATTTAGAACCTCTCATAAGGGTCCAAGCCGAATGAGCTTGGCACAGAAATCAGCCGCTCGGAAGGGTCGCATGATGACTAGAGGGGTTTTGGAAAATGTTAACTATATTCACCCTCAGGCAAAGGGGAGGCGGCGCCTGTGCATGGTTTTGGATCTACATAAGGTGCTGCAGTCCATGGGGTCGCTGAGGGTCGGACACGACTGAGCGACTTCACTTTCACTTTTCACTCTCATGCATTGGAGAAGGAAATGGCAACCCACTCCAGTGTTCTTGCCTGGAGAATCCCAGGGACGGGGGAGCCTGGTGGGCTGCCGCCTATGGGGTCACACAGAGTCGGACACAACTGAAGTGACTTAGTGAGTGAGTGAGTGAAGGTGTCTCCCAGATATTAGATACATTGGTTCAAAGAAAGTTTTACCTTGAATAATATAGGGAAATATCACAATGAGGGGTGTAAATAAATGATTGCTAACAGAAGCTAACAGAAGGTGGTACAAACCAGTGGCAGAAATATTACCAAGTTCATTGTATCTTAGAAGTGAAAAAGGTCCACTCTATTCTAAAATTGTTTTAAAACTGAAAGGCATTTAGTTGAAAGTAAATTTTTGACAAATGAATGTTGCTAATATAAGGATATCAGGATGGTGTTCTTATAAATTCTATGAGACAGTAAGTTTAGTTTTCCTATGTCCTGATTCAGAACGTAAATCATATTTTGATCATCTCCAGAACTGATGGGTTTTCATTTTTTTTAGAACTTAAAAAAAAGGTTTATTTATTTATTTGATTTTTGACTGCACCAGGCCTTTGTCGCTGTGTAAACTTTCTGTGGTTGCTGTGGAGGGTTGCTCTCTGATTGCGATTCATGGGCTTCTCCTTGTGGAGGCTTCTCCTGTTGCAAAGCACGCACGGTAGGGTCCTCAGGCTTTGCTAGTTGGGACATACAGGCTTAGTTGCTTTGCTGTGTGTGGAATCTTCCTAGACTAGGGATCCAACTAGTGTCACCTGCATTGGCAGGCAGATTCTTAACCAGAGGACCACCAGAGAAGTCCTGTTTTTTTTTGTTTTTTTGTTTTTGTAAAAGAATTATCAACTGAAAGGAAGATTTTCCAGAGTGTGAGTTAGAAGAAAGTTTTGGCTCAAAGTCTTAAGAAAGCAAAGTAGCTTTCTTATATTATTAGCGGATGTTGAGAATGCAGAATACAATGAGGACTCTTAAGTGTTACTAGCATGGTTTCAGTGGTAGGTAAGTCTCTCATGTATAATATACTGCTCTCTGAGTAACACTCATGTATGTTGTACTTCACTTTCTACCTCTTCAACTTTCTTAATCTTGACATTTCTATTAGCTGAGAATGTTGGAGGTTATTATTATTGGAGTCTCCAGAAGTAGATATTGAGATCATGTGTGGAGACACATGATGATTATTAGAGATCAATGCTGATGAAGGAGAAAGAGGAGGGAGAAGAATTGGATAGAGGGAGAATTTGGCTTGTGATATATGCTTGACAACACCTTGGCCAATCTACAGGGAGTCTGGAGCAAGAACTGCTCCTTAGTGGGTCCATCATTGGGCCGTCATGAAGTACCTGCTGTCTCACGGAAGCCTGTTACCCTGGGCAGATGGTCCTTTGCAGCTGAAGCAGTCCCTGCTGGGGTTGGGAGTGGAGACTGCCTATTGCCTGCACTTGTCACAGCTGGTCAACAAGTATTCTGAGAAGGGGTATCTGTGTGATACATCTCTATATTTATCATTGCTGTTCAGTCTTCCAGTCATGTCCAACTCTTTGTGACCCCCACAGACTGCAGCACACCAGGCTTCTCTGTCCCTCACCATCTCCTGAAGTTTGCCCAAGGTCATGTCCATTGCATCGGTGGTGCCATCCAGCTATCTCATCCTCTGACGCCCTCTTCTGCTCGCAATTTTTTCCAACATCAGGGACTTTTCCAATCAGTCAGGTGTTCACATCAGATGACCAAAATACTGGAGTTTCAGCTTCAGCTTCAGTTCTTCCAACAAGTATTCAGGATTGATTTCCCTTGAGATTGACTGGTACTGGTTTAACCTCCTTGCTGTCCAAGGGACTCTGGGGAGTTTTCTGCAGCACCATCATTCAAAGGCACCAATTCTTTGGCCCTCCACCTTCTTTATGGTCCAGCTCTCACAATCACAGATACCACTGGGAAGACCATAGCCTTGACTATATGGATGTTTTCAGCAGAGTAATGTCTGCTTTTCAACACACTGCATAGGTTTGTCTAGCTTTCCTGCCAAGAAGCAAACGTCTTCTGATTTCATGCCTACAGTCACCATCTGCAGTGATTTTAGAGCCCAAGAAGAGGAAATATGTTAATACTTCCACCTTTTTGTCCTCTATTTGCCATGAAGTAATGGGGACAGTGAAGAAAGCTGAGCACAAAAGAATTGATGCTTTTGAACTGTGGTGTTGGAGAAGACTCTTGAGAGTCCCTTGGACTGCAAGGAGATCCAACCAGTCCATTCTAGGGTGTTCTTTGGAAGGAATGATGCTAAAGCTGAAACTCCAGTACTTTGGCCACCTCATGTGAAGAGTTGACTCATTGGAAAAGACTCTGATGCTGGGAGGGATTGGGGGCAGGAGGAGAAGGGGATGTCAGAGGATGAGATAGCTGAATGGCATCACCAACTCTATGGACGTGAGTTTGAGTGAACTCCGGGAGTTGGTGATGGACAGGGAGGCCTGGCGTGCTGCGATTCATGGGGTCACAAAGAGTCGGACATGACTGAGCGACTGAACGGAACTGAACTGAATGGGGACAGAGGCCATGATCTTAGGTTTTTTAAATATTTAGTTTTTTTTTTTTTTTTTTTTATT
>NW_011495022.1:608943-619879 GCF_000754665.1 Bison bison bison | reverse complement strand
ATGGACGTGAGTTTGAGTGAACTCCGGGAGTTGGTGATGGACAGGGAGGCCTGGCGTGCTGCGATTCATGGGGTCACAAAGAGTCGGACATGACTGAGCGACTGAACTGAACTGAACTGAATGGGGACAGAGGCCATGATCTTAGGTTTTTTAAATATTTAGTTTTTTTTTTTTTTTTTAGCTTTTTGAATGTTGAGTTTTATTTATTTATTTTTTTAAATTTCTCCCAAATCTTCCCACCCTCTCCCTCTCCCACAGAGTCCATAAGCCTGTTCTATACATGATGGTAACGATAACCCTGTATACGAGACAGCAAAAGAGACACTGATGTAAATATTTAGTTTTAAGCCAGCTCTTTCACTCTCCTCCTTCACCCTCATCATGAGGCTCTTTAGTTCCTCTTCACTTTCTGCCGTTAGCGTGGAATCATCCACATATCTGAGGTTGTTGATGTTTCTCCTGCCTATCTTGATTGCAGCTTGTAAATCATCCAGCCTGGCATGTCTCATAATGTGCTCAGTGTATAGATCAAACAAATAGGATGACACAGACAGCCTTGTCATACTCCTTTCTCAATCTTGAACCAATCAGTTTTTCCATACAGGGTTCTAGACTGTTGCTTTTTGACCCACATACAGGTTTCTCAGGAGACAGGTAAGATGGTCTGTTATTTCCATCTCTTTAAGAACTTTCCACAGTTTATTATGATCCACACAAAGACTGCGATAGTCAATGAAACAGAGGTAGATGTTTTGCTAGAATTCCCTAGCTTTCTCTGTGATCCAGCGAATGTTGGCAATTTGATCTCTGGTTCTTCTTCCTTTTCTAAACCCAGCTTGGACATCTGGAAGTTCTTGATTCACATAATGCTGAAGCCTAGCATGCAAGATTTTAAGCATGACCTTACTAGCACAGGAGATGAGTTCGATGGTTAGCACATTCTTTAGTACTACCCTTCTTGGGGATTGGGATGAGGATTGACCTTTTCCAGTCCTGTGGCCACTGCTGGGTCTTCTAGATTTGCTGACATATTGATGCAACATCTTGATGTCATCATCCTTTAGGGTTTAGGGTTTTGAATAGTTCTATTGGAATTCCATTGCATCCACTAGCTTGTATTAACAGCAGTGCTTCCTAAGGCCCACTTTGCTCTCCATAATGTTTGGTTCTGGGTGGCTGACCACACCATCATAGCAATCCAATTCATTTGGATCTTTTTTATACAGTTCTTCTGTGCATCCTTTCCATCTCTTCTTGATCTCTTCAGGGACTGCTGCTGCTGCTAAGTCGCTTCAGTCATGTCTGACTCTGTGTGACCCCATAGACGGCAGCCCACAAGGCTCCTCTGTCCCTGGGATTCTCCAGGCAAGAACACTGGAGTAGGTTGCCATTTCCTTCTCCAATGCATGAGAGTGAAAAGTGAAAGTGAAGTCGCTCAGTTGTGTCCAACTCTTAGCGACCCCATGGACTGCAGCCCACCAGGCTCTTCCGTCCGTGGGATTTTCCAGGCAAGAGTACTGGAGGTCTCTACCATTTATGTCCATTTATTATCCTTTAATTGCCATCTTTGGGCAAAATGTTCCCTTGATATTTCCAGTTTTCCTGAAGAGATCTCTAGTCTTTGCCCTTCTGTTGTTTTCTTCTTGTTTTATACACTGTTCATTGGAGAAGGCCTTCTTGTCTTTCCATGTTCTTTGGAAATCTGCATTTAGTTGGATATATCTTTCCATTTCTCCCTTGCTTTTTGCTTCTCTTCTTTTTTAGCTGTTTGTAAGGCCTCCTCTGATAACCACTTTGCCTTCCCACTTTTCTTTTTCTTCAGGATGGTTTTGTTCACTGCCTCCTATAGAATATTACGACTTCCATTCATAGTTCTTCAGGCACTCTGCCTACCAGATCTAATCCCTTGAATCTATTTGTTACCTCCACTGCATATTCATAGGTAATCTGATCTGAGTTGTACCTGGCTGGCCTAGTGGTTTTCCTTTCTTTCTTTAGTTTAAGCATGAGTTTTGCTATGAGAAACTGGTGATCTGAGCCACAGTCAATTCCAGGTCTCATTTTTTTCTGAGTGTATACAGCTTGTCCATCTTTGGCTACAAAGAATGTAATCAATTTGATTTTGGTATTGGTCATTTGGTGATGTCCATGTGTAATGTTGTCCCTTGTGTTGTTGAAAAAGGGTGTTTGCTATAACCAGTGCATTCTCTTGGCAGAATTCAGTTAGCCTTTGTCCTGCTTCATTTTGTTCTCCAAGGCCAAACTTGCCTATTATTCCAGGTATCTCTTGACTTCCTATTTTTGCATTCCAATCCCCAATGATGAATAGAACATCTTTATTTGGTGTTAGTTCTAGAGGTCTTTTAGGTCTTCATAAAACTGATCAACTTCAGCATGTTCGGCATCAGTGGTAGGGGCATAGACTTGGATTACTGTGATGTTGAATGGCTTGCCTTGGAAACGAACCAAGATCATTCTGTTGTTGTTGAGGTTGCACCCAAGTACTGCATTTCAGATTCTTTTGTTGATTATGACGGCTATTCCATTTCTTTTATGGGATTCTTGCCCACAGTAGTAGATATAATGGTCATCTGAATTAAATTCTCCCATTCGGTCCATTTCAGTTCACTGATTCCTAAGATGTTGATGTTTATTCTTACCATCTCCTGCTTGACCATGTCCAATTTACCTTGATTCATGGACCTAACATTCCAGGTTCCTATGCAATACTGTTTTTGCAACATCAGATTTTACTTTCATCACCAGAGACATCCACAACTGAGTGTCATTTCTGCTTTGGACTAGCAACTTCATTCTTTCTGGGGCTATTAGTAGTTCTCTGCTCTTCCCCAGTAGCATATCAGACACCTTCAGACCTGGGAGACTCATCTTTTGGTGTCATATATTTTTGTCCTTTTATACAGTTCATGAGGTTCTCAGGGCAAATATACTGGGGTGGCTTTCCATTCCCCACTCCAGTGGACCACATTTTGTTAGAACTCTCCACTATGACCCGTCTGTTTTGGGTGGCCCTACACGACATGGCTCATAGCTTCATCGGGTTATGCAAGCCCCTTCACCACAACAAGAAAGTGATTCATGAGGGGATCTATATCACATAGGTCAGTATTTGGAAAATCAACTAAGATTCTAGGGACAAACTGAGAGTATGAGTGAGCATAGTCTAAAAACCTAGAGAGCAAGGAGATTAGAAAGCAAGGACTAAAAAGCATCACTAGGAGACCAGGGAGTCTGAGTCAGAGTCAGGGGCCATGGTCAAGGTCATGTTGCCAGGAAAAGCTTCAGGTCCAGGAATGAGTTTGCTTAACTGACATATGCACTAAACAGCAGGAGAGAATTATGATACTGAACCAAGTTCTGGAGACAATTTTGATACTGTAGGAATATTCTAGTTCCCATGTCTTTGCACCAGAGAGTGGATAACTAGTCTGAGAGCAAAAGTGGATTTGTTATCCTAGATGAAGGCAATTAAAAAATGCTCTCCAAGTTGTCCATTCACTTGCTAACTCAAATTTAACCTGGAACCTTACAGCTTACCTATAAGCTTTGAGTATTGAAGGTCTTCCATAAATCTTTTGGGGGAGAGAGGTGGGGGTAAAGAAGTCAATGAGTTTGAAATCAGAGCGTGAAGTTTTTGATTATTCAGTAATTGTGAATTACAAATGCTTTGTTAACAATATGTTTTTTTCTTCAATAAAGAGCCAATTTACCACAATCAATTTATTCAACAAATTTAATGGAGTGTCTACCACACATATGCCAGGCACTGTTTTAGGTAATTAGTTCAGTTCAGTCACCAAGTTGTGTCCAACTTTTTGCAGCCCCATGGATTGCAGCACCCCAGGCTTCCCTCTCCATCACCAACTCCCGGAGCTTACTCAAAATCATGTCCATTGAGTTGGTGATGCCATCCAACCAGCTCATCCTCTGTCATCCCCTTCTCCTTCCACCTCAGTCTTTCCCAGCATCAGGGTTTATTCAAATGAGTCAGTTCTTTGCATCAGGTGGCCAAAGTATTGGAGCTTCAGCTTCAGCATCAGTCCTTCCAATGAATATTCAGGACTGATTTCCTTTAAGATGGACTTGTTGGATCTCCTTGCTGTCCAAGGGACTCTCAAGAGTCTTCTCCAATACCACAGTTCAAAAGCATCAGTTCTTCAGCACTCAGCTTTCTGTATAGTCTAACTCTCACATCTATACATGACTACTGGAAAAACCATACCTTTGACTAGACAGAACTTTTTTGGCAAAGTAATGGCTTTGCTTTTAAGTATGCTGTCTAGGATGGTCAAAACTTTTCTTCCAAGGAGCAAGTGTCTTTTAATTTTATGGCTGCAGTCACCATCTGCAGTGATTTTGAAGCCCAAGAAAATAAAGTCTGTCACTGT
Organism: Bison bison bison; assembly: GCF_000754665.1. Classification (NCBI taxonomy): domain Eukaryota; kingdom Metazoa; phylum Chordata; class Mammalia; order Artiodactyla; family Bovidae; genus Bison; species Bison bison. The sequence continues at coordinate 615,470 of NW_011495022.1, read as the reverse complement.
TCCCATTGTTTCCCCATCTATTTCCCATGAAGTAATGGGACCAGATGCCATGATCTTAGTTTTCTGAATGTTGAGCTTCAAGCCTGCATTTGGCCACCTCTTGCCATCTCCTGTTTGTCCACTTCCAATTTGCCTTGATTCATGAACTTAGCATTCCAGGTTCTTATGCAATATTGTTCTTTATAGTATCAGACTTTACTTCCATCACCAGTCACACCCACAACTGGGTGTTGTTTTTGCTTTGGCTCTGTCTCTTCTTTCTGGAGTTATTTCTCCACTGGTCTCCAGTAGCATATTGGACACCTAGTGACCTGGTGAGTTCATCTTTCAGTATCCTATCTTTTTGCCTTTTCATACTGCTCATGGGGTTCTAAAGGCAAGAATATTGAAGTGGTTTGCCATTCCCTTCTTCAATGGATCACATTTCATCAGAACTCTCCACCATGACCCGTCCATCTTGGGTGGCCCTGCATGGCATAGCTTATAGTTTCATTGAGGTAGACAAGGCTGTTGTCTATGTCATCAATTTGATTAGTTTTCTGTGATTGTGGTTTTCATTCTGTTGGCTCTCTGATGGATAAGGATAAAAGCTTATGGAAGATTCCTAATGGGAGAGACTGACTGAGGGGGAAACTGGGTCTTGTTCTGATGGGAGGGGCTGTGCTCAGTAAATCTTTAATCCAATTTTCTGTTGATGGGTGGGGCTGTGTTCCCTCTCTGTTGTTTGACCTGAGGCCAAATGATGGTAGAGTTAATGAAGATAATGGCGACCTCCTTCAAAAGGTCCCATGCATGCACTGCTGCACTGAGTGCCTCCAACCCTGCGACAGGCCACTGCCGACCCACACCTCCACCAGAGACTCCTGGACACTCACGTTAAGTCTGGGTCAGTCTCTTTTGCGGTCACTGCTCCTTTCTCCTGGGGCCTTGTGAGTACAAGGTTTTGTTTGTGCCCTCCAAGAGTCTGTTTCCCACATCCTGTATACTTTCTGGTGGCTCTATGGTGGGGTTAATGGTGACCTCCTCCAAGAGGGCTTATGCCATACCTTGGTCTGCTGCACCCAGAGTCCCTGTCCCTGTGGTAGGCCACTGCTGACCCATACCTCTGTAGGAGACACTCACACACAGTTCTGTCTCAGTCTCTGTGGGGTCTCTGGGTCCTAGTACACACAAGGTTTGTTTGAGCCCTCCGAATGTCTCTGGCAGGTATGGGGTTTGATTCTAAACATGACTTTACTCCTCTTGCCATCTTGCTGGGGCTTCTCCTTTGCCCTTGGATGTGGGGTATCTTTTTTGTTGGGATCCAACATTCTCCTGTCAATGGTTGTTCAGCAGCGAGCTGTAATTTTGGATTTCTTGCAGGAGAAAATGAGCGCATGTCCTTCTACTCTGCCATTTATAATAAGCCTCTTAGGTAATTCAGTTCAGTCGCTCAGTCTGACTCTTTGTGACCCCATGAATCGCAGCACGCCAGACCTCCCTGTCTATCACCAGCTCCTGGAGTTCACTCAGACTCACGTCCATCGAGTCAGTGATGCCATCCAGCCATCTCATCCTCTGTCATCCCCTTCTCCTCCTGCCCCCAATCCCTCCCAGCATCAAAGTCTTTTCCAATGAGTCAACTCTTCGCATGAGGTGGCCAAAGTACTGGAGTTTCAGCTTTAGCATCATTCCTTCCAAAGAACACCCAGGGCTGATCTCCTTTAGAATGGACTGGTTGGATCTCCTTGCAGTCCAAGGGACTCTCAAGAGTCTTCTCCAACACCACAGTTTAAAAGAATCAATCCTTTGGCACTCAGCTTTCTTCGCAGTCCAACACTCATATCCATACATGACCACTGGAAAAACCATAGCCTTGACTAGACGGATCTTTGTTGGCAAAGTAATGTCTCTGCTTTTCAATATGCTATTTAGGTTGGTCATAACTTTCCTTCCAACTTAGGTAATTAAGTGGGTGAATAAAACAAAGATCCCTGCCTTTGTAGCCCTCCATTGTAAACAGATAGTATCCAAATGACATAATTAATGATATGGACAAATGAAAATTAGATTAGGATTAAAGGAGTTGGAGGTACAGTAGAAAAAATAATTTTGATCTGTTATAGCTTGCTTGAAGCAGGTCTCTCTGAGATGTTAATATATGAGCAATCTTGAAAGCAGTGATGTCTATGAGAAAGTGATTACGGCAGAGGAGCCTCTGTTGCAGATGCCCCAGTACTAGAGACTACCTGGAGTTTTCAAGGAACAGCAGAGAGACTGTTGAGGCTTTAGTAGGGTGGGGAGTTTTGAGGGGGTAATAAATGAGGTCAGTGCAGTGTTGATACCATTTGAGGGTCAGAACTGTTGAATTTGGAGTGGAAGATTCTGATGTTTTTTAAAGGCTCCACTTTGGCTGCTCTTGGAGAATAAACTGGAAGGGATGAGAGAAGCAAGGGCAGAAGTTGGGAACCAGTAAGAGGTTGGTCCAGTAATCCAGGTAAACAAGACATTGCTTTCTTTTGGCTATAGATTGAAAAAAATAAAAAGGCAAAGTAATACCTTGCTACTGCTTTAGCTGGACTTAGATCTAAGTAATACCTTGTAACCCTCAGAGTCAGCAAAAGAGCTGCATTTTGAGAGAAATTGTCTGCTGTTTGGTAACCTTTGTTCTTTTAGGACTAGAAGGTGACATAAAATAGCAGAGAGCATGTCTGTCTTCTTTGTACTGCTCTGTGGCATTTCAGGATCTACGAAGGCTGTCCTAGCATTGAGGTTTATGTACTGTCATGCCCAGAATTCTGGTCAACCATTTTCTATGCAAGTTGTGTCCTCAGAAGTGATGTTTGAAGCAAAAATACACAGTAGGACATGGACCTTTTTTGTTTTTCTGTAAAAAAAAAAAAAATGCTTTCATGAAAGCCAAATAACTCCTCCATCAATGGAGAAGAAAGTAAGGGATGTGTCACATTTGGAGGAATAGGCAGGCAAAAGAATGCACTGAGTGTGCAGAAGGTAGATGGAGGTAAAGAAATAAGTTAAAGGAAATAAAGCTTCCTGGCTGGGAAGGTAGAACACATCTAGGTCAGATCAGGAAACAGTAAAGTGAAAACCAGGAGGCGTTGAGAAGTCAGGAGCCCTGCCAGGGCACATGCCCACAGCACCATAACTTAGCACCTTTCACTCTTGGTGCCTGGGCATTTCTGAAACTAGTTTTTGATTCTGGGACTCTTTCTTTCTGTGGAACTAGACATTTTTAAAAGCATTTTTTAAAAAATTTTATTTTATTTTTAAACTTTACATAATTGTATTAGTTTTGCCAAATAAAAGCATTTTTTTAATGAAACTTCTTTAGACCCCAGTTGTGCTAAACTTTATTTTTTACCACCTGTTTTAAAAGGTACTATATTTGATTGTCAAAAACCTTATATATTGCTCCTTAAATTTTTTTATTTGATTTGATACAAGCAAAGGAGTCATGTGTGTATGGAGGGGTTCTTCTTTGCATAAAGTTGTCTGAATTCTGGTAATTTAATGTTCTTTAAATACAAAATTATTTTTACAACTCAGAGTATCAGTGTCTGATGGGTAAATGGAAAGTTGAAGATTCTATATGCTTGAGGATTCTTTTCTCTGTTGTCAAATGCACTTGCTATGTTTTTGGTTAATCAACATGAGTTGTAGAAACCCAACATCTGCCATAGGACCCCTACTGTAGATATTATGGATACTGACTAATACCATAACATCTACGTGAATTTGAAAGAAATGAAAGGAATAAATATGAGGCACTTTCCACATGTGTTGGTTGATAAATCCCATCTAAGTTTCCTTATAGTGCACATTCCTACCAAGGCCACAGTTACATAAGATGTGATGTGTGGAACACAGAAAGATTTTGTCTGATTGTTTTTTTAAATTTCTTTTTGACATTCGAAACAGTGAATGAAATGTTCAATCACTGCCTGTTGGGGAGCTCCTGAAGACTTGGGGAAACAGAAATGGAATTAAAAATTGAAGAGGGAGAGGTCAGCTGAGAGGCTGGGAGGTTGTGGTAATGCTGATGGTAAGTCTGTAGAGCGTAGGACTGAATAAATTTTCTGGCTCCCTTGTTCTAACTTTTCTTTTTGGCCAGGAATATGTTCAGTTATATTATTTGATACAGGACCTTGTGAACTAACTATTTTTGAGCACATATTGTATAATCCAAACTTTGGCAAGCAATACAGAGGACAGAAACAGGAAATCTAAGACTTGATGCTTTCTTTCAAGAAGGTTCCTATCGTATCAGGAGAAAAGACATATGTTCACAAATTAATTTAAACGATGAGACATATAATTGTATCTGTGAATATGTGGTAAAGATGATGTATTCTGCAATACAACTAGAACTTTCATAAATGTCCTCCTCCCCTCAGAAATGGGCCATCATATTCAGGACTTAACAGAAAGGCACTGCTCTAATGACTACCTTAATATCAAACTCAAACTGTAGCAAATGAGGTATCTGCTCAAGGTATTTTTATGGAAACAGCAATCTATGATGAGATATAAATGTAAGGTTTTTGGAAATTGAAATGCAGAGATATAATGATAGAATTAATTCTATATGATGACTCATTTTAAAGTACCAAAATTAAAAAATAATAGAATAAGTTCTAGGTAAGTTTTATTTGGACTACAGTTTTAAACTTCATAGTATTTGTACATCAAAAGCAAACTAGTAAAGATATTTTGATTATTGGGAGATTTCATTAAAAAAGCCAGATTCTCGGCTTCTTTTGAAACTTCTGAAGACCTAGCTCCTCCAGGCCAGCATTCTGATAAGCAACCATCTTCCAGAGCTGAGGGGCAGAAGTGCTTTGGTTTTCCATAGCCTCATCCTTCTTATTCTTTCTTTTTTCCCTCACCATGCTTTAGTAGTTGATGTTTGTTACCTAGGTAGCTCCCTGTTGGCATTTCAATTTGTGACTCCCTGATGAGGCCCAGCCTCCACCAAATGCGGTCATGCCATTCTTCCTCCTTAAATGTGTCACCTTTAATTTGACTTCTTCTCCAGGCAACCCATTCCAATATTGGACACCCATTTGTTTACTGCAGAAAAGCTCTCTCCCTGCACTAAGCCTTAATCTGTATTCTTCTAACCCTTATAATTTCCCCTAGTTTTATCCTTTAAAGTAGGAGTCCCAACCTCCAGGCTGAGGACTAGTACCTCCTGTCAAATTAGTAGCAACATTAGATTATAAACAAAGTGCGCAATAAATGTAATGCACTTGTACCCTTCTGGAACCATCCCCCACCCCTGGTCCATGGAAAATGTCTTCCACCAAATCAGTCCCTAGTACCAAAAAGATTTGAGACCACTGCCAGTTTAAAGCAAACATCTTTTCTTCCTCCTTCATAGGATATACCTTCAAATGCATATAACTATCAAACAATGCCAAGAAACTCCATTTCAAGAAAATTCCTTGTTGTCCACCCTGACCCTAAACATTCCTTATGCTACTCTTTTTTTTTTTAAGTTCTGTGATTCTTTTCAATTCAGTTTACTATATTGAGCTGATTGTAAATTCACATGAAATTGTAAGAAATAAAACATAATGACCCAATGTACCCCTGACCCAGTTTCCCTCAATGGTAATATCTTGTAAAACCACAGTATGATATCAAAACCAGGATATTGATATCAATACTGTCAAAACACAGAGTATTTCCAGCACACAAGGATATATCATATTTCCTTTTTATAATCACACCGATACCCATTTCTTTCCTTTTCTGTCACTCTCTAGTGTATTTTCTAATTCTATAGTTTTGTGATTTCAAGAATGTCATATAAATGGAATTATATATTATATAGCCTTTTAGGATTTGTATTTTTCACTTAATGTATTATCTGGAGATTCATCTATGTGGTTATGTGTATTAATAATTCTTTATTATCATTGAGTAGTATTTTGTGGTATGTATATACCAGAGAATTTAAGTATTTACCATTGAAGGACATTGGATTGTTTCCAGTTTTTTTACTACTGTGAATAAAATTATACACATTCATGTACAGATTTGTCTGTGAATTTAACTCTTCATTTCTTTGGGATAAATGCCCTAGACTGCAACTGCTGATACTATGGTAATACAATATTTAGCCTTTTAAGAAATTGCCAAGTTATTTACCAGAGTGACTATGTTATTTACATTGCCATGAGCAATGTGTGAGTGATCCAGGTATTTCTTATTCTTGGTCTAGTCAAGGCTATGGTTTTTCTTGTGGTCATATATGGATGTGAGAGTTGGACTGTGAAGAAGGCTGAGCGCTGAAGAATTGATGCTTTTGAACTGTGGTGTTGGAGAAGACTCTTGAGAGTCCCTTGGACTGCAAGGAGATCCATCCAGTCCATTCTGAAGGAGATCAGCCCTGGGTGTTCTTTGGAAGGAATGATGCTACAGCTGAAACTCCAGTCCTTTGGCCACCTCATGCGAAGAGTTGGCTCATTGGAAAAGACTCTGATGCTGGGAGGGATTGGGGGCAAGAGGAGAAGGGGACGACA
>NW_011495022.1:606076-608843 GCF_000754665.1 Bison bison bison | reverse complement strand
AGATGGCTGGATGGCATCACTGACTCGATGGACATGAGTCTGAGTGAACTCCAGGAGTTGGTGATGGACAGGGAGGCCTGGCGTGCTGCGATTCATGGGGTTGCAAAGAGTTGGACATGACTGAGCGACTGAACTGAACTGACTGACCAGTTTTATTTATTTTAATTATTTTCATATGTGTAGTGATATCTCACTACAGTTTTAATTTGCAACCCTCTAATGGGTAATGATGTTGAACATCTTTTCATGTGTTTACTGACATCTGTATATTTTCTTTGGTGAAATGTCTCAATGTCTCTTGTATGTTCTCTAATTGGATTGTTTGCTTTTTTACTGTTGAAACTTGAGAGATTTTAAAAATATTCTAGATGGAGGCATAACTTGGAGATATTGCAGGTTTGATTCCAAATCACTGCGGGAAAGCAAATATTGCAATAAAGCTAGTCACATGAATTTGTTTGGTTTTGTGGTACATATAAAAGTAATGTTCATACGATACTGTAGTCTATGAAGGGTGTAAAAAGCATTACGTCTAAAAATACATCTTAAAATACTTTTAACTTCATTAAAAGTACTTTATTGCTAAAAATGCTAACCATCATCTGAACCTTTGGTGAGTTGTAATCTTTTTGCTGGTGGAGGGTCTTGGCTTGATGCTGATGGCTGCTAATTAATCAGGGTGGTGATTGCCGAAGGTTGGGATGACTGTGACAATTTTTTAAAATGAGACAACAATGAAATTTGCCATAAATCTGTTGGGCATGTTTGTGTGGGATTTATTTCTGCCTTCTCTACTTTGTTTTATTGATCTTTTGTCTATCCTTCCACTTATACCACCTAGTCTTGATCACTGGATAAACTAATTTCTGGTACTTCATCTTTCTTTTACAAAATTATTGTAGCTAATCCAGTTCCTTTGTCTTTACAAATGAATTTTAGAATAATCTTGTCAGTATCTACAAAAAAATCCTGTTGAGATTTTGACAAGTTTGTAAATCAATTTGGGGAAAAGAGACAAATTCACTATGCTGAATCTTTCAAGACATAAACATGGTATGTCTTTTCATTTATTTATATCTTCTTTGATTTTTTTCATTAGTGTTGTGTAGATAAAGCATGTACGTTCTGCATATGTTTTGTTAGATTTACAGTTAAGTATTTTACCTTTTGAGTATTGTCTTTTACATTCTGGTGTCCATTTTTAGTATATAAATATATAATTGATTTTTGTATGTTTATCCTGAATTCTACAACCTTGCTGAACTCACTTAGTTCTGTGTGTTTCTTCCTTCCTTCTTTTCTTTTTTGTTGATTCCTTGAGATTTTAAATGTTGTCAATAAGGCCATCTGTAATTAGGGACAGTTGTATTTTTTCCTTTCATATCTGTGTGCCTTTAACTTTTTTTTTTTTTTTGCCTTAATGCACTGGCAAGAACTTCCAGCACTATGTTGATAAGAGTTGTGAGAGCTGACTTCCTTACCTTGTCCCCAGTCTTGTGGGGGAAGTATTCAGCTTTTCACAGTCAAGTATAATGTCTTTCCCTGTGGTTCAGATGGTAAAGAATCTGCCTGCAAAGTAGGAGATCCAGGTTTGATTACTGGGTTAGGAAGATCCCTTGGAGAAGAGAATGGCTACTCACTCCAGTATTCTTACCTGGAGAATTCCATCGACAGAGGAGACTGGCAGGCTATGGTCCACGGGGGTCACAAAAAGCTGGACATGACTGAGCAACTAACACTTCCTTACAATGTCAGCTGCGGGGTTTTTGATAGATCTTTATCAAGGTGTGGAAGTTTCTTTCTATTCCTATTTTTCTTAGAGTTTTTATAGTTAATGAGTGTTTAATTTTATCAAATGATTTTTCTGCACCATTTATATGATCATGGGATTTTTATTCTTTAGCTCCTTAGCATGGTGGATTACATTGGATTTCAAAGATTGAACTTTTACAAGCCTGAAATAAACTCCATTGGTCATGGTGTATAATTTTTTAAAAATATATTTCTGAATTCAATTTGCTAAGAATTGTTCTATTCTTCCTTCCTTCTTCTCTCTCCCCTTGCTTTGTTCTTATATTCCTTCTTTAATTTCTTCCTATTTTCTTTTTTGCACTGTTTTTGTCTTTGGTATCAGCTTCATAAAATGAGTTGGGAACTATTTCCACCTCTTATTTCCTGAAAGAGATACTGTAGAATTGTGACAATGATGTCCTCAGAAAATGTGGGGCCTAGAAATTCCTTTTTTGGAAGTTTAAAAAAAGACAAATTCAACTTCCTTGATATCAGTTCAGTTCAGTTCAGTTGCTCAGTCATGTCTGACTCTTTGTGACCCCATGAATTGCAGTGTGCCAGGCCTCCCTGTCCATCACACTCCCCGAGTTTACCCAAACTCATGTGCATCAAGTCGGTGATGCCATCCAGCCATCTCATCCTCTGTCGTTCCCTTGACCTCCTGCCCCCAATCCCTCCCAGCATCAGAGTCTTTTCCAATGAGTCAACTCATTGCATGAGGTGGCCAAAGTATTGGAGTTTCAGCCTCAGCATCAGTCCTTCCAATGAACACCCAAGACTGGCCTCCTTTAGAATGGACTAGTTGGATCTTATTGCAGTCCTAGGGACTCTCAAGAGTCTTCTCCAACACCATAGTTCAAAGGCATAAATACTTCAGTGCTCAGCTTTCTTCACAGTCCAACTCTCACATCCATACATGACCACCGGAAAAACCATAGCCTTGACTAGATAGACCTTTGTTGGCAAAATAATATCT
>NW_011495022.1:604366-605976 GCF_000754665.1 Bison bison bison | reverse complement strand
GGCTGCAATCAGCATCTGCAGTGATTTTGGAGCCCCCAAAAATAAAGTCTGACACTGTTTCCACTGTTTACCCATCTATTTCCCATGAAGTGATGGGACCAGATCCCATGATCTCAGTTTTCTGATGTTGAGCTTTAAGCCAACTTTTTCACTCTCCACTTTCACTTTCATCAAGAGGCTTTTTAGTTCCTCTTCACTTTCTGCTGTAAGGGTGGTATCATCTGCATATCTGAGGTTATTGATATTTCTCCTGGCAATCTTGATTCCAGCTTGTGCTTCTTCCAGCCCAGCGTTTCTCATGATGTACTCTGCATATAAGTTAAATAAGCAGAGGACTACTTAAATTATTTCTTTCATATTGGATAAGTTGTAGCAGCTTGTGTTTTTCACAAATGGAATTGGCCTATTTCATCTAAGTTGTCAAACTATGGTATCAAGTTGTTTGTTTTATATCCTTATGGTCATTTTGTCTACAAAGTCTGCAGTGCCTTCCTATTTCATCCCTGATACTGATTGTTTCTGTCATGTCTTTCTCGTTTTGTTCTTTGTTAGTCCCGCTAGAGGTTTGGATATTTTCATATTACAAGGCTCTGGATCTTACTTGAACCTAATTTTACTGGATTTCTCTAACATTGCTGTGGCTGGGAAGGGAGGAAAGGACACTGCTTCATTACTGCCAAGAGGAGATAGGAGTCCAATTCCCCATTTTGTCTGTGTTGATACTGAGGTGAAGGTTACCAATTACTTCTAGGTGTTGAGGGGATTTCTGGTCCCCACATGGTCTCCACTGTACTGTGTGGAGGCCTTGATACCACTGAGGAATCATGAATGTCCTGACTCTCCACTAGGCCTCTGTTGATACCACCCCGGAAGCAATGTGGAAAGGTACCTCAGAACTTCCAGAGGGAGGCAGAAGTGCTGGTTTCCATAGACTCTCCACCTGCACTGTGGGAAAGTTACCTGCTTGAGGTAATAATGGTCCCAGATCTCCGTTTGGCCTCTCTTACACCACTCAGATAGGGGTCTGGGGACACCTCATTATAGTTTCATGAAGATAGAAGTCCAAACTTCCCACTTGGCCTCTAGAGCTCTGGATATGAAGGTAGGGGTGTAGTTTTTTTCTGTGGTGTTTGTCTAGATTAGATTAGTTATTGTTTAAAAGTCTTATCACTTGGTAAACTTGCTCTTTATTTGGCTAGACACAGGAGGTTTTACTAAGGATTTTTCTTTCCTTTTTCCTGTGCACACTGGTGTTTCTAGATTGTCAACTTCTTAAGTTCCTAGTCAGGAATATACAAGGCAAAAAGAAAACTCAGGGAACTCACCACCATGATATTCTTTGGGTCCTTAAGTCTGTAGCTGATCAGATAAATAAATGAGCCAATTAAAAAATGGGCCAAACAACTAAATAGACATTTCTCCAAAGAAGACATACAGATGGCTAACAAACACATGAAAAGATGCTCAACATCACTCATTATCAGAGAAATGCAAATCAAAACCACTATGAGGTACCATTTCACACCAGTCAGAATGGCTGCGATCCAAAAGTCTACAAATAATAAATGCTGGAGAGGGTGTGGAGAAAAGGGAACCCTCTTACACTGTTG
>NW_011495022.1:603900-604266 GCF_000754665.1 Bison bison bison | reverse complement strand
CTAATACAATTATGTAAAGTTTAAAAATAAAAAAAAAATAAAAAAAAAAAAAAAAAAAGAGTCTTCTCCAACACCATAGTTCAAAGGCATAAATACTTCAGTGCTCAGCTTTCTTCACAGCCCAACTCTCACATCCATACATGACCACCGGAGAAACCATAGCCTTGACTAGATAGACCTTTGTTGGCAAAATAATATCTTTGCTTTTCAATATGCTATCTAGGTCGGTCATAACTTTCCTTCCAAGGAGTAAGCATCTTTTAATTTCGTGGCTGCAATCAGCATCTGCAGTGATTTTGGAGCCCCCAAAAATAAAGTCTGACACTGTTTCCACTGTTTCCCCATCTATTTCCCATGAAGTGATGG
>NW_011495022.1:597899-603794 GCF_000754665.1 Bison bison bison | reverse complement strand
TAAAAAACTGGAAATAGAACTGCCTTATGATCCAGCAATCCCACTGCTGGGCATACACACTGAGGAAACCAGAAGGGAAAGAGACACGTGTACCCCAATGTTCATCGCAGCACTGTTTATAATAGCCAGGACATGGAAGCAACCTAGATGTCTATCAGCAGATGAATGGATAAGAAAGCTGTGGTACATATACACAATGGAGTATTACTCAGCCATTAAAAAGAATGCATTTGAATCAGTTCTAATGAGGTGGATGAAACTGGAGCCTATTATACAGAGTGAAGTAAGCCAGAAAGAAAAACACCAATACAGTATACTAATGCATATATATGGAATTTAGAAAGATGGTAACACTAACCCTGTATACGAGACAGCAAAAGAGACACTGATGTATAGAACAGTCTTTTGGACTCTGTGGGAGAGGGAGAGGGTGGGATGATTTGGGAGAATGGCATTGAAATATGTATAATATCATATATGAAATGAGTCGCCGGTCCAGGTTCAATGCCCGATACTGGATGCTTGGGGCTGGTGCACTGGGATGACCCAGAGGGATGGTATGGGGAGGGAGGAGGGAGGAGGGTTCAGGATGGGGAACACATGTATACCTGTGGCATATTCATTTTGATATATGGCAAAACCAATACAATATTGTAAAGTTAAATAAAATAAAATTTAAAAAATCATAAAAAATAAAAATAAAAAGAACAAATAAAAAAGATATTCAGTTCCTTTGTTGTTCTTGTCATATTTCAAGTGCTCAAAAGTCACATGTGGATAGGCTACCTTTTGGGTAGTGAATGGTGGAATTCTCCATTGCTGCAGAAAATTCTTTTGGACACTTTGGCTAGAGAATATTCTATTTTTCTTACTTCTTGCTCTCATCTTGCCTTCTAGGCCTTTGACTTTTTGGATGTAATATTTTTTATTTTACAGTTTTCCTATTTGATGCTGAAGATCCATCCCATTCACCTTTCATTCTTGACTCTGATACTGCCATCAGCCTTAGTTGAATAATTCCTGACAATCCTCACCAAAGAATTGACCTCTGACATCTTTTGATTTGGGTTTGGGATTCATCACTTAATACATAATGGCCTCAACCTGCTTACACCTGAGCTAAGACAGTTACCGCCCCCCCTGACTTGGCATTAGCAACTAGTTTGTCTCCTAGCAAATAATACTCTGAGTGAAGTAACCCTAGAATATTAGTCCATAGCTTTCCTATTCTGTCTTTAACTCACTGATCCTCAGAGTACTGCTCTTACCTTTCATAATCTGAAATTGTAGGTAGTAAGGTTTTATTACTCTGCTATAATAGGACTTCATTTTAGAGTCATTATTGTGAAAAAAAGTTTTCAAAATGTGGTTAATGCTAAATGAACAATATTTTTTGATATTGCAAGAGAGAAAATCGAAGCGGAGGCTTGCACTAACAGTTACTTGGAAGAAAGTTGGAACATAAATTCCAGATAGATGATAAATTTGTGAAGCTATTTGTACTATACTCAGAGCAATGATGCATGCAATTGGAAACCATCAACTGCTCTGCACTATTGCCCTAAATGCTAACTGGTAGTGTTTCCATCCACAGAAACATTTCTTAACTAAAAAGCAGTAAATTCAGCTTCATATATATATATTTTTAAATTCTAAGTTCTACAATTAACTCCTTTTAAAGCCTCCTGTGTGTGAGTCACTCAGTTGTGTCCAACTGTTTGAGACTCCATGGACTGGAGCACTTGAAATATGACAGGCCAGAATACTGGAGTGGGTTGCCATTTCCTTCTCTAGAGGTCTTCGCAACCCAGGGATTGAACCTAGTCTCCTGCATTGGAGACAGAATCTTTACCATCTGAGCCACCAGGGAAGCCATTTAAAGAAACAAGACCAATTAAACATGACTTGTGATTAATTATGTATAAAAATGTTAAGATTTTTTCCTTGATGTTAACTTGTCATGCACAGAGAAAGATTGCTAAGGGAGGAATTTTGCAATAAAGTGAAGATAGAGGCAAAGGAGAACAAATTAAGGTTGGCAAATTATTAGGAAATGTAATCAATCTTCAAGTATCTAAGGATTTACTAGTTTGTCTATGTATTTCTTCATCTGTTAGGGAATTGCAGGAAAAAAGAATAAAGTGGAAGCTTAATCATTGATTAAAACCAGTCTAAAACTTAATTGCATCACTAAGTATAGTCCTTTTCACAAAATGGGCACTTGATAAAACCATGGAATTGCAGATAAAGGAAAGATGGACCACCACAAATTAAAATCAGTGAATTTAAAAGGTCTTCTATGAAGAAAGTACACTACTAAGAATTCCACAGAGAAGAGAAAATAATTCATAGAGTCTAAGTGATGAGAAGTGTATCTGTCATGAATGAAAAACAGTGCCTATGACATTTTCATATAATTTTGTAAGATAGTCTATATAGTATTATATATGTATATGTTTTTATAGTTGAATATTAGAAATATATCCCAAAGGCATATTTATATTAGAAATTTTGATTTTTTTAATTAATAACTAATATTTTATGAGACATACTTTGCCAACAAAGATCCGTCTAGTCAAGGCTATGGTTTTTCCAGTGGTCATGTATGGATGTGAGAGTTGGACTGTGAAGAAAGCTGAGCACTGAAGAATTGATGATTTTGAACTATGGTGTTGGAGAAGACTCTTGAGAGTCCCTTGGACTGCAAGCAGATCCAACTAGTCCATCCTAAAGGAGACCAGTCTTGGGTGTTCATTGGAAGGACTGATGCTGAGGCTGAAACTCCAGTACTTTGGCCACCTCATGCAAAGAGTTGACTCATTGGAAAAGACTCTGATGCTGGGAGGGATTGGGGGCAGGAGGTGAAGGGAACAACAGAAGATGAGATGGCTGGATGGCATCACCGACTTGATGCACATGAGTTTGGGTAAACTCAGGGAGTGTGATGGACAGGGAGGCCTGGCACACTGTGAATCATGGGGTCACAAAGAGTCGGACACGACTGAGCAACTGAACTTAACTGAACTGAATATTTTATGAGTACATCTAATAAAACTCAATTTAAAATAAATCATATTAAACTATTGTCTTTTTGTTTGACCACAATAGAAATCCTACTGTAAGGATTCCATGAAAGTACTTATCAGACACCTCTCCTTTTGAAAATATGTATGTTAAAACTGTTCTAAGTTTAGTTGTATTATTTAAAAAACCATTGTTGTGTTAAAAAACCAACATAGATTTTAAAGCATTGTTAAACATGTTTCTTCAACTTACAATAATCTAAAATGAATTATTTTATTTTCTCCTATTTAAAAAGTAGAAGAAAAATTGAGCAAGTAAATTGGGGAAGTCTCTTTATTTTTTGTATTTGGGCAGATCCCATATGCCACCATAAAAATGTTCTCTTTTTACTCACTTGAACTTTAATTATATAGACTAAAGCCTGCATTTTATTGTTTCTGTTGCCCTTTTTGTAGTTGGAGGTAGCTGTACACTTTGGTGTTTTTTTTCTCTACCAAACTTTCTCTCCTTTAAAATTACCTTTCATGTGGGCCCATGCCACAGTTGATGTGCTTTGGGATGGAGACCTGAACCAAGAGCTAACAATCCACAGCTGATGCAACTGGGACTCATGTTCATTCAGTGATAGGTTGTTAATTGGCTATGTTGTTTAGTTGCTCAGTCTTGTCCAACTCTTTTGAGACCTCACAAACAAGCTGCCAGGCTCTTCTGTCCTTGGGGTTTCCTAGGCAAGAATATTGGAGTGGGTTGCCATTTCATTCTCCAGGGGATCTTCCCAACCCCCAATACAAAATAAAACTTTTTTTTTTTTTTTTTAAAGATTCTACCTCCAAAAAAAAAAAGAAAGAAAAAAACAGCCTGAGATGGGAGCTGGGATAACACAGCCAAGTTGGTCATGCCCATGCCTAGGAAGCTGGTCACAGGGAGAGCAGAGACCTGGGTGATATCTGAGAGTGACAGATGATAAGCCAAGCCTTAATTATACGTTTTTAGTTCCATTTCTGAAATGGTTGTGGTCTGCTGCTGCTGCTGCATCGCTTCAGTTGTGTCCGACTCTGTGCAGCCCCATAGACGGCAGCCCACCAGGCTCCCCCATCCCTGGGATTCTCCAGGCAAGAACACTGGAGTGGGTTGCCATTTCCTTCTCCAATGCATGAAAGTGAAAAGTGAAAGTGAAGTCGGTCAGTCGTGTCAGACTCTTCTCGACCCCATGGACTGCAGCCCACCAGGCTCCTCCGTCCATGGGATTTTCCAGGCAAGAGTACTGGAGTGGGGTGCCACTGCCTTCTCCATCTAGTTGTTCTTTATTCCTCTCTTTGAATGCCCATGACATATGCATATTTACCTTTAAGTCCTGTTTTCATTAAGCTAGGTTAAGAGAACTTCTGTTGCTTGTAACCAAATATAATATGCTTTTACTAAACATAGTTTTTTACATTCTTCCCTGAATATTTTTCTTAACATATCTCCTTCTTTTATTTAACCTACAATTCTTCCTTAATCCTGTTGGATATTATTGTTTTTATTAATTTATACCAAATTAAAATTAATACAACTATAACTTTATCATTTAGTAGTTACCTTAGGAGTTTTAAACTATATTTTGAAACAGTATATAAATTCTATCATATTCTTTTAAATACTTTTTCTGTATGAATAATATAAAACAATATGAAACAAAGGCATTTTCTGATTCTGAAGCTTTTAAGTGTCACAGGTCATAATTTTGATAAATCTAATCAGCAGGTTTTATTAGATGCTGGGAGCCAGCGTGAGGAACTCCACCCGTGGCAAAGGTCATGAAGAAGGAGGCTCGGCATACACAAAGGCGGGATCGAGCCTCAGGAGTCCCCCTGGAAATTCTCGAGCATCTACCCCCCAAACCAGAGTCTGCCTACTTTACTGCTTTGTGCTCTCACCTACACCTCTGACTTTACGGGGGGCTTTCCCCCACCACCTCTCTCTGAAAAAGAGTTAAATTACAGCTCCAGTTGATAAAGTTCCTGGGCGTGACAAGAGTGTTTCACCCTACAAACTTCTTTGGAAGTCCTCTAGCCTGCCTGAACAGGTTCTTCCGGCCACATGTGATTGTTCACAGCTTCCCAACCATGAGAGGCATGAGATGTTCTAAACTGTCTAAATACAGATTCCTTTGAGCAGTTAAAAGATTGATTAGAAATTGTATTGGTGAAGGGTTTTTCACTTGTTGGGCCAATGTTTGCTGCTGTTTCCACATCCCTTACCTACTGTGTCCCTGGGAGTGTATTGATTAATATAATTGGTGTATAGGAGTATAAGTAGTAGCTTTAATGTTTGTAACCTTGGACCCTTGAGTTAATTCTTTTCTTGTTATAGCCCACCACACCTTTGCCCTATAGGAATGCAACTTTATCTAATGCTTTTGGAGGGTGGTGCCTGACTTTAGAATAATCACCTTTAGAGAAAAATAAGTTTTCTGAAGAAAGGGTCATAAAATGTTAACAGGCCTCCTGGCTAGAAGATGATGTAAATCACTTAAAATTTTGCATATGATAAGTTTGCAGGAAGAAAGCCTGGCTTACTGCATGACTCTACCCCTTCCCCCATTATCCTCTATCCATAACTTAAGGTATAAAAACTACTTTGGAAAATAAAGTGCAGGCCTTGTTCACCGAAGCTTGGTCTCCCCATGCCGTTCTTTTTCTAACCTTCTGGCTGAATTCCCATCTGGAGCGTGGAGGCTCGTCAAGCCTACTAATTATGACTGGGCTTCTAAGATCTGACCGTGGAGGCCTTAGTGTCTCCTCTCCTTCGGGAGAACAGGAGGACTCCTGTGGCCTACGTAGGTGGTGCAAATTCCTTGCCTTGGAATTTTATTGGCTTTCCACGTAA
>NW_011495022.1:590853-597605 GCF_000754665.1 Bison bison bison | reverse complement strand
CTATTACTCTTTATATCTCTAATTAATATTTAATTAAAGCTATTGTATCCAGTTCACTGACGCCATCCCCGCTTTGAATTCCCTGGATCCACCGGGGCTGGACCCCAGCAATTAGTGTTGCTGACACTTTATTATATGAGCCAGAATTAATGTCTGTATTCCATCAATGCAACAATCAGTAACAACTGTCAGTTTCATGTCATACAGATATGTAATTAATTCATTTTCTGCTCCTCTTTACCCGATTTAGTGTAAGGTAAAGATAGCTGTTTTCTATTTAGCCATTACCTTCCAGATTAAAGGTTCAGTTCAGTTCAGTTGCTCAGTCATGCCTGACTCTTTGCGCCTCCATGGACTGCAGCACGTCAAGCCTCCTTGTACATCACCAAATCCTGGAGTTTATTCAAACTCACGTCCGTTGAGTCGGTGATGCCATCCAACCATCTCATCCTCTGTTTTCCCCTTCTCCCACCTTCAATCTTTCTCAGCATCACGGTCTTTTCCAATGAGTCAGTTCTTTGCATCAGGTGGCCACAGTTTTGGAATTTCAGCTTCAACATCAGTCCTTCCAATGAACACCCAGGACTGATCTCCTTTAGGATGGACTGGTTGGATCTCCTTGCAGTCCAAGGGACTCTAAGAGTCTTCTCCAACACCACACTTCAAAAGCATCAATTCTTTGGCACTCAGCTTTTTTTTATAGTCCAAGTCTCACGTCTATACATGAACTACTGGAAAAACCATAGCCTTGACTAGACGGACCTTTGTTGGCAAAGTAATGTCTCTGCTTTTTAATATGCTGTCTAGGTTAGCCATAGCTTTTCTTCCAAAGAGTAAGCATCTTTTAATTTCATGGCTTCAGTCACCATCTGCAGTGATTTTAGAGCCCCCCCCCCAAAAAATAAAGTCACTGTTTCCACTGTTTTCCCATCTATTTGCCATGAAGTGATGGGACCAGATGTCATGATCTTAGTTTTGTGAATGTTGAGCTTTAAGCCAACTTTTTCACTCTCCTCTTTCACTTTCATCAAGAGGCTCTTTAGCTCCTCTTCACTTTCTGCCATAAGGGTGGTGTCATCTGCATATCTGAGGTTATTAATATTTCTCCTGGCAATCTTGATTCCAGCTTGTGCTTCATCCAGTCCAGTGTTTCTCACGAAGTACCCTGCATATAAGTTAAATAAGCAGGGTGACAATATACAGCCTTGATATACTCCTTTCCCCATATGGAACCACTCTGTCGTTCCATGTCCAGTTCTAACTGTTGCTTTCTGAACTGCATACAGATTTCTTAGGAGGCAGGTCATGAAGTCTGGTATTCCCTTCTCTTTCAGAACTTTCCACAGTTCATTGTGATCCACACAGTCAAAGGCTTTGGCATAGTCAATAAAACAGAAATAGATGTTTTTCTGGAACCCTCTTTCTTTTTCGATGATCCAACAAATGTTGGCAATTTGATATCTGGTTCCTCTGCCTTTTTAAAAAACCAACTTGAACATCTGGAATTTCATAGTTCATGTACTATTGAAGGCTGGCTTGGAGAATTTTGAGCATTACTTTGCTAGCGTGTGAGATGAATGCAATTGTGTGGTAGTTTGAGCATTGTTTGGCATTGCCTTTTTTGGGGATTGGAATGAAAACCGACCTTTTCCAGTCCTGTGGCCACTGCTGAGTTTTCCAAATTTGCTGGCATATTGAGTGCAATACTTTCACAGCATTTTGAAATTTCACATCACTTTTCAGGATTTGGAATAGCTCAACTGGAATTCCATCACTTCCACTAGCTTTGTTTGTGGTGATTCCTAAAGCTACATGATTTCACATTCCAGGATGTCTGGCTCTAGGTGAGTGATCACATCTTCATGGTTATCTGGGTCATGATGGTCTTTTTTTGTATAATTCTTCTGTGTATTCTTGCTACCTCTTAATATCTTCTGCTTCTGTTAGGTCCATACCATTTCTGTCCTTTATTGAGCCCATCTTTGCATGAAATGTTTCTTTGGTATCTCTGATTTTCTTGATGACATCTCTAGTCTTTCCCTTTCTATTGTTTTCCTCTATTTCTTGGCAGTGATCACTGAAGAAGGCTTTCTTATCTCTCCTTGCTATTCTTTGGAACTCTGCATTCACATGGGTATATCTTCCCTTTTCTCTTTTGCTTTTCACTTCTCTTCCTTCCTCAGATATTTGTAAGACCTCTTCAGACAGCCATTTTGCTTTTTTGCATTTCTTTTTCTTGGTGATGGTCTTGATCACTGACTCCTGTACAATGTTATGAACTTCTGTCTATAGTTCATCAGGCATTCTGTCTGTCAGATCTAGTCTCTTATATCTATTTTTCACTTCCACTGTATAATCATAAGGGATTTGGTTTAGGTCATACCAGAATGGTCTAGTGGTTTTCCCTACTTTCTTCAATTTAAGTCTGAATTTGGCAATAAGGAGTTCATGATCTGAGCCACAGTCAGCTCCTGGTCTTTTTTTTTTTTTTTTTGCTGACTGTATAGAGCTTCTCCATCTTTTGCTGCAAAGATATAATCAATCTGATTTTGGTATTGACCATCTGGTGATGGCCATGTGTAGAATCTTCTCTTGTGTTTTTGGAAGAGGGTGTTTGCTATGACCAGTGCATTCTCTTGGCAAAACTCTATTAGTGTTTGTCCTGCTTCATTCTGTACTCCAAGGCCAAATTTGCCTGTTACTCCAGGTGTTTCTTGGAGAATGCAATGGCACCCCGCTCCAGTACGCTTGCCTGGAAAATCCCATGGGCGGAGGAGCCTGGTAGACTGCAGTCCATGTGGTCGTGAAGAGCCGGACATGACTGAAGCAACTTAGCAGCAGCAGCAGCAGCAGCCAGGTGTTTCTTGCCTTCCTACTTTTGCATTCCAGTCCCCTATAATGAAAAGGACACCTTTTTTGGGTGTTAGTTCTGGAAGGTCTTGTAGATCTTCATAGAACCATTTAACTTCAGCTTCTTCAGCATTATTGATTGTGGCATGGACTTGGATTCCTGTGGTATTGAATGGTTTGCCTTGGAAATGAACAGAGATCATTCTGTCGTTTTTGAGATTGCATCCAAGTACTACATTTTGGACTCTTTGTTGACAATGATGGCTACTCCATTTCTTCTAAGGCATTCTTGCCCACAGTAGTGGATATAGTGGTCATCTGAGTTAAATTCACCCATTCCAGTCCATTTTAGATCACTGATTCCTAGAATGTCAATGTTCACTCTTACCATCTCCTGTTTGACTACTTCCAATTTGCTTCGATTCATGGACCTAACATTCCAGGTTCCTATGCAATATTGCTCTTTAAAGCATCAGACTTTGCTTCTGTCATTGGTCACACCCACAGGTGGGAGTTGTTTTTGCTTTGGCTCCATCCCTTCATTCTTTCTGGAATTATTTCTTCACTGATCTCTAGTAGCATATTGGGCACCTACCAACCTGCCGAGTTCATCCTTCAGTGTCCTATCTTTTTGCCTTTCCTACTGTTCATGGAGTTCTCAAGGCAAGAATACTGAAGTGGTTTGCCATTCCCTTCTTCAGTGGACCACATTTTGTCAGAACTCTCCACCATGACCCGTCTGTCTTGGGTGGCCCTACACAGCATGGCTCATAGTTTCATGGAGTTAGACAAGGCTGTGGTAGATTAAAGGTGCATTGAGTTAATTAAGTATGTGATGTTTTGTCTTGCATGCTTGTGGGTGCTCAGTCACTTCAGTTATGTCTGAATCTTGGCGACCCCATGGACTGTAATCTGCCAGGCTCCTCTGTCCATGGGATTCTCCAGGCAAGAATACTGGAGAGGGTTGCCATGCCCTCCTCAAGGGACTCTTCCTGACCCAGGGGTCAAACACATGTCCCTTGAGTCTCCTGCATTGGCAGGTGATTTCTTTACCACTAATGCCACCTGGGAGGCCTGATGCTTTACCAGACATAACATAAAATACTGTCATATACACTAAGGCTGACCACAAGTGGTGTATTCTGACCATAAGATATAGAACCCAAAGCCGAAGTAGCATGGATCATTGTTATTAAAATATAAGCACAATTATTTTTACTTTTAAACATTTATGATAAGAAATGGATTTTTTTCATGTGTCAACATTCTGTGTAAATGGGACATGAACAATAACTCAACTCTAACCTTAGAGATTTCATTTAAGCTATGTGAATATATCCCTTATTTTAGAACTAGGTCAGCAATTTCACACCGGAAATGGTAGTACTCAGGAGAGTGACAAACCTTTCAAGCTTAGGTTGAATTTAAATTAAACCTAGACTTTGCAGAGATGGTCTTTTGGATGACAATAAGGCCAAGAAAATAACCAAAATAATTATTTTTATGTAGAGGTTCATCAAAGATTTGCAGTCATGAAAAATTAATAGAATTTATAGGAAAGAACTTCTTGCTGGGGGATGCATAGTGTTTATAGGTAGATGAACATTTTTGGAAGCTTGTGAATGTAAGAGGGTTGACCTGCGTATCAGAGAGCTGAGGACTTAAGTACTGAGCTTTCTTTCTTACTGTGTGATCTTGAGTGAATCAGTTAAGTGTCTCAACTCCAATTTCTTGCATCTGTGAAATGTAGGTAGTAATAGTTTTTCTTTTGTAAGGTTATGAGGGTTAAATGAGGTAAATGTAGCACTTAGCAAAGTGTCTAACACAGAGTAAGCTCTTAGTAATATTAGCTATTACTACTACCGCTGCTGCTACTACCATTACAGGAAATAGCACTGTAACACTGTGATTTCTATTATGGAGGTTTTAAGGACCAAAAGTAAAGTTGATGCACTGTATCACATTATGTTTCTTGAAACAGCTATGCTTTATTTTTTTTGTAACATATTTTCAGGTATAAGCCAGATTTCATCATTTTCACTGAAGCTTGGCAATGGACTATTTAGCTATGAGATTGTAGCTTGACTATTAAAGATTAGATTATGTTCTAATGTTTTTCTTAATTACGCTTTTTTCCTTTTCTTTCTTTGGAAATCAGCTTGGCCATTACAAAAATAATCAAATTAATGATGAATTTAGATAATTTCCCAACTAATGTATTGAGGTGATATGTTATATATACTCTTTTCTCCATCCCCCCAATTCTGTAAGGGTCACTTTCTGTTCCATGCAGTTACTCAAGAATTCTTTCCCTCCATCTTTCTTTGTGTCTAGGAGCCAGACAATAATGGCGGCAGCAGGGTTGAGAGCATCTCTGTCGGCATCATCCTTCTAATCTTGCAATAGAGTGCAGCTGTGCACAGCCCTTAGCATTCAGCTTTTTATGCCTATGTTTTCCCCATACCTTGCTACCAGGCAACATTTTGTAGAGACCAATAATCGTTGCATGGATCCCTCCCCCAAGCAAGCAACTGTCATTGAGTAACCATTAGTGATCCTGCTCAGCCATTGGTAAGCACCGCAGTGGGCCCCTTCCCCAAGCATGCAACCCGATCTCCGGCACATTCAGCCAAAGGTGTCTGAGCGGCGGTGCTGTGAAGCAGAAGGTGAGGTAAGAGGCAGATCCTGCCCTGACTGCCCTACTCCACCCCTTCCAGTTCACTTGGCTTCAGGCCAGTGGGTGAGCCAGGGTCCCAGGAAAATGCTGGGGGCTGTGTCCTTCAGGCTCCAGAGCCCTTGCCAAGGTTGCCCACTGGTGGGGCCCAGGACATGAGGCAGGAGGGAGCCCTTTCCCCCATCCCTGCCTCTGAGACTTAGTAGCAGTGGCAGTCCACCTGGGTCACAGTCTGCGGGATCTGATCTGCTGTGTTTGGGTGGCCTGAGGAGTCTGAGGGCCTGTTAGGTCTTGGGTACCTGGCTCCTTCATTGATGACAGCTAGGCAGGGCCTGGGGTCCCAACCCTGAGCAAGCTCAGCTGAGGTTTGTGCCCTTTTAGTCAGGACTGGACCTCAGAGGGGAAAAGTTGTGCCTGGGGACCTGGCCCTTTCTTGTCAGAACACAGAATAACTCTCCTTTGGTGGAGGTTTATAGGAGCATCATTACCTGACTCTGACCTGACCTCAAGAACAAAGGATGTCTGACACCCAGAAGCTTACAATTCACCAAGCCCCTCACTCACCTGTCCTAGAAAAGGACTTTGCTGAAAGCTTTTGGGGAGTTTCGGGTTTTTAAGGCATGATCCACCCCATCTCCTTGCGTGGCCCTCATTAAACCTTTCTCTGTTCCAAACTCTGAAGTTTTGGTATCATTTGGCCTCACTGTGCAATGGACACATAGACTTGCATTTCAGTAACAATCTTAATTTAGATTCAGCCGGGACATACCTCTATATAAGTAAGGCATATTTCTTTTTAATATTTGATTTTTTTTGATTATTTATTAGCTTTGGTCATTGGAAAAAAGCTTTCAGTGGGGGTAGGTGTATGTTGGGAGAGGAGAGAAAAAAGAAACTATACTTCTATCTCTATCAGAACTTTTTGACATCTCTGTTCTTGGTCTTCTGTCTCTCCCCATTGGCAGGGGATATGGGGACCTCTCATTTTTAAAGTACATTCTATGATTTTGAACTATGGTGCTGGAGAAGACTCTTGAGAGTCCCTTGGACTGCAAGGAGATCCAAGCAGTCCATCCTAAAGAAGATCAGTCCTGGGTGTTCATTGGAAGGACTGATGTTGAAGCTGAAACTCCAATACTTTGGCCACCTAATGTGAAGAGCTGACTCATTTGAAAAGACCCTGATGCTGGGAAAGATTGAAGGTGGGAGGAGAAGAGGACAACAGAGG
>NW_011495022.1:588697-590753 GCF_000754665.1 Bison bison bison | reverse complement strand
CAACAGAGGATGAGATGGCTGGATGGCATCACTGACTCGATGGATGTGAGTCTGAGTGAACTCCAGGAGTTGGTGATGGACAGGGAGGCCTGGCGTGCTGCGATTCATGGGGTTGCAAAGAGTCGGATATGACTGAGTGACTAAACTGAACTGAACTGAACTGATCCTTATGCTCTTCATTCCAGCCTTTCATCTTTACTGACCAATCTTGTTTTTTTTTCTCCTTTGTCAATTTGACATCATTCTTGGGTTCTGTAAATGTGTTCAGATTCCTCCATTTCAGAAAAATCTTCTAAGAACTTTATTGCTCTCAGATTGCTGTCCTATCTTCTCCTCAATCTACAGTTTAACTTCTTAGGATGCTCTTTGCTCTGTTTTCTTACCATCTAGTCCTGATTTTCACTTTTGTTCTTTTGTTGTTGTTTTTAACAAGGATGTTAGACCTTTTATTTTAAGAAGCATTTTATGGCCTCTTACTCCCCCTTGCAGTTTGCTTTCTCCTCTGACCAGTGATAGGTGTAGCAAGTAAATGGACTCTGTAGAGGAGAGTAATGTAACTTCAATCCAAGCCTTTTGTCCTGTGCCTTGTTATAAAATAAAGGACTCCTTTTAAATAGGATTATTGGGAGAGTGAAAAAGGGAACATCTTGACTTTTATAAGAGATAACTTTTATATTCCTGGCAGTTTTAAAATAACTAGCACATGGCTATTATCCTTTCTTTAAAATAATTAACATTTGAAAACAAAAAAGACAGGAGGGAGGGTTTGGGGGAGAATGGATACATGTATATATGTGGCCAAGTCCCTTTGCTGTTCACCTGAAACTGTCATAAGTCATTTATCAGCTATACCCTAATACAAAATAAAGAGTTTAAAGTTTGGGGAAATAAAGTATATTGACTACAAAGTGAAAAGCAAAAACAAAAAAGAAACAGTAAACATCACTACTGCTCACTTGTCTAAGTTTTCTAACATACCATGTTTCCTAACATAACACAGCTACCTGCAACTGAAAATGTGCTAACTCTGTATCCTCTCCCCAAAGAGGACACTAAGACTCTATCTCTGGGTGATGTTTACTCTTTTTCTAGCTGAGTCATACTTCCTCTTTGATATGTTAAATGCTATTAACACATGTTATAGAGTAGGGAAATAGAAAAATAATAAATAAAAAGATTGATTAACATATCTATTTACCTAAACATATGGATATATATGGGCTTCCTTGGTGGCTCAGCTGGTAAAGAAATCTACCTGCGATGCTGGAGACCTGGGTTCAATCACCTGGAGAAGGGAACAACTACCCGCGCCAGTATTCTAGCCTGGAGAATTCCATGGACTGTATAGTCCATGGGGTTGCAAAGAATCAGACACGACTGAGTGACTTTCACTTCACTTCACTTCATGTATATACATGGGACTTCCCTGGTGACTCAGACAGTAAAGAATCTGCCTGCAATGCAGGAGACTGGGTAAAATCCCTGGGTTGGTAAGATCCCCTGGAGAAGGGAATGGCTACCCATTTAGCCTGGAGAATTCCATGGATAGAGGAGCCTGGCAGGCTATAGTCCATGGGGTCTCAAAGAGTCAAACAGGACTGAGCAACTAACACTTTAGAATAATGGTGGTTATGGATATACATGCACAAATACATTCATATCAGAGGAGGAAATACTCATAACTACTATAGTCTTAAGTTTGTACATGGTTGCAGCTGGCATTTATAATTTCCTTCTTCTAATACACATTCCATATTCCCTTTGCCCTTAAAAGCAGCTTAGCTGATTATAGTTTTTGTATTTTTTAACTGGTGGGATATACCAAATCTGTACTCCTGAAAGGTCTATGCCATTAGCAGTTCTGATTATTTTAAATATTTGTACTTTTTCAGACTGAGCTACTTGACTTTCACTTTTCACTTTTATGCATTGGAGAAGGAAATGGCAACCCACTCCAGTGTTCTTGCCTGGAGAATCCCAGGGACGGGGGAGCCTGGTAGGCTGCTGTCTATGGGGTCGCACAGAGTCGGACATGACTGAAGCGACTTAGCAGCAG
>NW_011495022.1:585962-588597 GCF_000754665.1 Bison bison bison | reverse complement strand
CGTTCAATCCCTGAGTCAGGAAGATTTTCTGAACTAGGAAATGGTATCCCACTCCAGTATTCTTGCTTGGGGAATCCCATGGACAGAGGAGACTGGCAGTCTACAGTCTATAGGATCACAAAGAGTCAGATACAATTGAAGTGACTTTGGAGAAGGCAATGGCACCCCACTTCAGTACTCTTGCCTGGAAAACCCCATGGACGGAGGAGCCGGGAAGGCTGCACTCCATGGGGTTGCTGAAGGTCAGACATGACTGAGCAACTTGACTTTCACATTTCACTTTCATGCATTGGAGAAGGAAAAGGCAACCCACTCCAGTGTTCTTGCCTGGAGAATCCCAGGGACAGGGGAGCCTGGTGGTCTGCCATCTATGGAGTTGCACAGAGTCAGACACGACTGAAGTGACTTAGCAGCAGCAGCAGCAGCACAAGAGGTTAACCTATGCCACCTATGACATAGGTGGAGGATCATCTGTGTCACAGACTGCCTCTTCCCCTGTTGTAAGGAAGCAACACAAATGCATTAGATTTCTATTGTTGCAAACCAAGTTATAAAAATTCAGCGATTTAATATAATACACATTTATTATCTCAGAATTTCTTTGAGTCAGGAGTATAGGTATAGTTTAACTGGGTCCTCTGCTCAGGGTCTCCTCAGGTTGAAACCAAGTGGTCAGTTGCGACTTTGATCTCATCTGATACTTGGGGTTATTTACTAAGTTGGCAGAATTCCATTCCCAGTGATTATAGGACTGAGATCCCAGTTACTCTCTGTGTGTTGGCGGGAGGAGAGAGTCACTTTCAGGTCTTAAGAGCCTCTTTTAGATCCTTAGCACATGACAGCTTCATTCTTCAAATCCAGCAGGAGAAACTGAATCTTAGATAATGTAATCTAATCAAGAAGTGTCTATCTGACCATATTCACAGGTCTTGGGCACATTCAGGGGAGGAAATTATATTAGCATATATGCTAGGGAGTGGGAATTTGGGGAGCCGTCTTAGAATTCTGTCAATCACACAATTTCCCTTGGTAGTCATTGGTTATTCTTTTCACCACAATTAGTTCCTTCTCTGGCATCTGAGTCGTTGCTATGAGAAGTGACCAGGTAACAATTTCAACTTCAGTTTTTGGGAACTATGGTTGTGTTCCCCCATTAGAAGCATCCCTTCCTCTGGAGCAAAGATCTCTATAATAGTAGATCCTAAATTAGTGGAGACAGGAAGCCAAAATTTGCTAACAGATCATTAGGAGTAACAGGGGCAAGAGCTATTCCATATTCTATTCCTTGTTTCTCCAACCAATGAAGCTTGGCTGTGGAGAAGAAAAACCCAGAATCATATATTGGGCATTGATTCAGAGCATGTACTAAATGCTTAGGGACATTACATCAACTCCCATAAGTGATCATCTAGTTGTCACCGTATCAGAGTCTTTGAAAGACCATTTCATTGCTTCTGGGGAATATGGAGAGATGGGTGAATTCACTGAACAAAAGCCCATTTCTGTTCTTACTGTAAAATAAATTCCTGGAACAGAAGCAATGCAGTATGGAACACAATGCTGGTAGGTAAGGCATTCTATAAGTTTATCATTGGTAGTTTTGGTTAAAGACTTGTGGGCTAGGATTGCAAATCTGTATCCAAAATAAGTGTCTTCTCAAGTGAGAAAAAAATTGATGTCCCTTTCATGAAGGAAATGACTCAAAAAGTAATCAACCTGCCTTAAGATGTCTGGTTTCCCTGGGAAATCTTGTACAGTGTTGGAACTCAGTGTTAATCTGTTGTTCTCAGGTTGAGTACTCAGCAGTTGATAAAATGGAAGCCCATGTTGCTCAGATCATAAGTAATTTTCCCCCTTCTACTATAGCCACTTGATATTTCAGCTGTTGGAGCAAAGTCAAGAGAGGCTGACTGGCATCTATAGAGAGTAATCTTTTCCACCTGATTATTGAAACCTCTTCTGCTGGTGTTGCTATTTGGTGGGCATTGATATAGGATGCAAATATCTTCATATTCTGTTCTTATTTTCAGAGATCCACTCATACACTTCCCTAGAACGCCTCTTCACCAAATCCAGTCATGTTCCTTCCCAAGTCCCTGACCATCCAACAAACAAATTATCAGCCCTTGGTTAAAAACCAAGGCATCCATATACTTAGTAGTAATATACCAGGAAGCATGTTAATTTACTTTAGTAAAGAAATCACATCTGGAACTGCAGCTGCAATAGGAGTTGCCACCTGCTTAAGTTTACAGTAATCCACTGTCAATATCTTCAGATCCATCTGTCCTTTGCACAGGAAAAATAGGCAAGTCGAATAGAAATGGGGTAGAAATCACCACATCTGTATCTTTCAAGTAATTAATATTGATACTTAGAACTGCAGTATCTCCAGGAATGAAGCACTGACTTTACTGTATTATTTTGGTGTGTAAAAGTGGTTCTGGAGGTTTCTAGTTGCTCTTGCTCACTATACTAGCCTTTACTCCATTAGTCAAAAAACTGAGGTGGAGTTTCTACAGGCTTCCTATCTTGTCTTTTCCAGTAATGCTCTCTAAAAGTGGGGAAAGAACCATGAGTTGATTTTGGGGACACACTGGAATTATTATGAGATAGACCATGTCAACATTTCATT
>NW_011495022.1:579532-585862 GCF_000754665.1 Bison bison bison | reverse complement strand
CCACAGCGGTGTTTTGTTTTTCAAAAATTATCTCAATCCAGAGCCAGTGTCCAATAATTCCCTTAAAATTGGGTAATACTTTCCTCTCCAATGCATGGTTACCTGGTAAAATGCCACATGTCCCTTAGGAAAGGATAAGAAAAATATTTATAATATATTATTTGGTAATGTATTATGATCCTTCCTCAAGGGACTCAGCCTTCCTTTCATCCACATGGCTCTGAGTATTGGCTTGAACTGGTTCAAATCTTGAAATTGGTTAAGGAATTATGACTATTTTAATGATTCAAGTTAGACGTTCCTTCTGTTTCAAGGTAATTTCTGCTTCCACAAATTAAATAAGAGTTTAGTTGTCCTTCCTAGGTACACTGTGATAAATTGTCAAATGCTAAGGATCACTGTTGATCAAATCATTTTAACTACTACTTTGGCTCTGCTGTCTATTACAATAGGCTAAGTCGCTTCAGTCGTGTCCGACTCTGTGCGACCCCATAGATGGCAGCCCACCAGGCTCCCCCATCCATGAGATTTTCCAGGCAAGAGTACTGGAGTGGGTTGCCATTGCCTTCTCCGACAGTAGCAGCTATGAGTCCCAATTGCACTTACCATATCGACAAATTCAGCACAATCAACGTCATGTTCCATTTACCACAATTCAACATTCTTTCGAGCCATTGTCATACAAGTGAAAAAAGCCTTGCAAATATTTTGGGAGTATGGTATGTATTTTGAACCTGACCACTTGGAACTTGCCAGGACTTAGGTCTGGTTGTAAGTCTAGAAGCAAGGCGAGTTAGTGGAGCTGGTATTGATCAGGTAGATCCCTTCAAGATTACTACCTCAGAGGAGGCCATCTCTATATTTGGACAAGGCTGCTCTAGGGAGTCAGGGTTCTATACTTTACTGGAATCTTCCCAAAATATGTTTTAGGGCCCCGTTCTTTCTCACTACCTTTCACTATGAGGTTGGGAATTGGGGTTGTTATTCAGCCAAACAGGGCATTGGACTTCAAGCTTTGTTCTCAGAAATCTTGATGTACAACTAAAGAAATGTGGGTAACTTTTTGGAGCAGGCAGAGAAACTTTGTTTCTTTAACCATCATTGAGGTGGGAATTTAACATCCTGAGTCCATCAAATTCATGTTTTCTAGTGTACTTAGAACAAACAGCCAATCTGTTATGCTTTTATTTATATTAAAATTTCTTATAAGAGCAAACGCATGATCACCTAAAGCCCTGCCTTCTATCTGGGTATAGGAAACAATTTAAGTGACATTTTTGCCCCTGTATTTTGCAGAACATCAGACTTCCTTTTACTGCTGGCAACAGGATCATTAACACCTGTATTACTCTTTAGTCAGTGAACTCTTTTTCATCCTTAAATTTCTGTTCCCCTGGAACCGCCTTGGTACCAATCATTGTAGCAGGTCAATGTAGCAGTAAGTAAGTCAGAAAAGTAGAACCACTATGAGTATTGTGGATCAAGGGTTTTATTGTTGGATAAGAATTTACAAAATTGTAGGAGAAGGAAAAATAAAAGTGTAAAACGGCAATTGGCAGATCATTGAAAAACCATAAAGTAGTACTGCTGAAGCACTGACACAGGCGGATAAATTGGTGCTTGTCAGGGAATTTGTGAATCAGATGTGTCTACCCACTAGCGTGGGACTGTGAAGAAAAACAACTAAGGAAATCTACAGAGGGTTATTGCCTCTGTGACTGGTGGGGAGATGGAAATTACTGTTGATGAGAGAGGCTGGTGATAGAAGAAGCTGAAATCTTCTGCACCACTGCATTTGTCACTGTGGAAAGAGCAAAGACAAGGTGGAATCTGCTGATAGCTCTCCGTCTGTCTCTCACTGTATCTGGCCCATGATGACTTTCAGAGTATAACCACTACTATTTCACTTCTGCCTTCCAAATTTTGGACTATTCTTAATGTTGGCCACTTCTAATTGGGAAACTTAAAGGGGAAGGCTCTTCTGGGAAAAATAGTTTCAGGTTGGCCAGATTCATACAGTAAAGCACCATACCCATTGTGCAATCTCTCAGCTTCTTTTCATTTCCCCAGTGGGGAGCATACAGACCACATATTGAAACAGTGGTACCATAAGATCAAAGCTGCTTGGATTGCTGAGTGACTGCAGAGTGGACACGTGCCCTAGGGAGTCACACAAGTGACAAAAGACTGTAAGGGAAAGATAAAGTTTAATTAATTCATTTAGATTTGGGAGTTACTACATCAGCCTAGCCTATGTTGAGTAATACACATCTTCCTTAAAGCAAGATGGTTCTTGTCTGGAGGTTGATAGAGGGTGCATTTTGGCAATAAAAAGAACTTTTGCTTTTTGAAGTGGACAGTCATTAGGAGGCCTCAGTGGAAGAAAACCTCTCCCTATGACCAGTGTGCTTATTTGGGGTGCAGTGTTTTGGGAAAGGAGCAACATCTTGGCATCCCTTTTACCATCAAGTAAAAGGGGTCACCTCTTTATTGTGTGTGTGTGACTCCAGGAAGAAAAGTGGTGTTTTAATATTTATTGTCATTTTGATATCCTACTGAAACATTTGATTCAGGACCTTTAAGCCAAACTCATTAATTTCTAATAAATTTTCTTCTTCCTCATTTTGATTTTCCTGTTTATCTATAGTTACTCTATGTGACTAGTCAATCAGGCTAGAAATCCTTCTTTAAAAAAAATTTATTATAGTTGATTTATGGTGTTGTGTTTATTTCTGCTGTACAGCAGTGTGGTTCAGTTATGCATATATATTGTTTTTCGTATTCTTTTCCATTATGGCTTATTACAGGATATTGATTATAACTTCCTTGCCAAACAAGCTACCTTGCTGTTTATCCATTCTATGTAAAATAGTTTGCATTTGCTAATCCAAACTCCCAATCCATTTTTCCCCCACCCTGAAACCTTTTTTTGACCTCTCATAATCAACTAATCATATTCTATAAAGTTTCTGTCATTTATCTTTAATTCTTTAAATCTCTCTGAACAAGAGGTAGGCCAGTGAAAATGCTATGGCCTTTTAACATATTTGTGCATTTTTATTGACTTACACATCTAATTGAAACATAATTAAAGCTAAATATTACTACTTATGTATTGTAATACTATATATGTTTGCCATTCTGCCCTCAAACACAGCATGCTTAATCTTTTCTTTAATAGCTATATATAAGAACAAACAAGACAGATTTAGAATATTTTTATGAATGAATGCTGACAGTTGAGTATATATCTAGTAAAAGAGAAAATTTAAAGTGCAAACAAATTTATGAGTCATTAATAAATAGATTTTTATCTTTATTGAACAAACCTGGACAACCTATTAAGTGTAGCAATAAAATTGAATGGTAATTGTGTAATCTGTTTGTTTATATCTGGAAAATTGGGGAGGGGATTATAGCTTGATTTCAAAACTGTACTCCTGTAAGAATTTTTAAGACATAGTAATATTTAATACAAAAAGTTATAGAATCACAGTTATAAGGTTGTGATATATTTTGAAATAATGGAAGATGCATTTACAATTCCATAAGGCCTATGAATAATAATACTAGCAGTATTTCATTGAGTTTTACTCCTTTATGAATCCAACTCTGGCTCAGAGAAATTCACTCTTAATGATACATAAAAGGACTCCAGTTACTTGTCAGAACTTGCAAATTTGACTTGAGAGATGCCCTGTTGCAACTGCTTCTCCTCTGTCTTTCAATCCTTGTTAGCTTTTCTGTCCTATTAATGCCTACTTCATTCAGCTTGATGAAAAATTTAATTTTGGACATATGGCATTATGTGAGGTTTTTCTCAGAGTAGAATTTACAGTGATCAGATTTTCAAAGGGACCATTGCCTAGAACTTAACACCTATACCTACCATCAGTTTCTTACATTTATTCCTTCACATTCATTTTCTCAGCAACTTCTGTGCTTAATAATTGGCTAGGTTCTTGGAAGATTAGACCAACTAAACCAGTGTGCTTACATTCAAAGTGTTAATAATGAATAGAGTGGATATATTATAAATCAAGTACTCCAGTGCAATGTGTTAAATGTTAGAAGTAGGGGCACAGAGCAGAGACAGCACATGGCACACAAGTATTTAAAACATTTTATTATTTAACAAATTATTAATAATTATTAAGTAGATACTTATATTGAATAGATTAATGGATGAATGGGTCCACAAAATCATGGTTATAATTTGACTATGAATTGAAAGAGGACTCATGGCATGTGTCCTACAATAGAGGAGGCTTAAAATGATTTTCAAAGAATGAAAGTGTCAGGAACAAAAGAGGCACAGTATACTGAAGGCAGAACAGGTATGAAATACACAGAAATTCTAAAAATCACGTGTGTGCATGCTAAGTCGCTTAAGTTATGTCCGACTCTTTGCAACCCACCCCTCCCCGCCATGGACCATAGCCCACCAGGCTCCTCTGCCCATGGGATTCTTCTGGCAAGAATACTGGAATGGGTTGTCATGCCCTCCTCATGTCATGTCAGGGCATCTTCCTGACCCAGGGATCCAACCCCTGTCTCTTAGTCTCCTTCATTGACAGGTGGGTTCTTTACCACTAGCGTCCCCACACATAAAAGTAAGCTATTTCAAAAGGATTGAACAAACAATTCATATTGGGCTGTGGTTGGAAATGTGCAACCAATATTTCTAAAATTGAAGTGTGAACTCTTAAAACTGTTCTTCCTTGTGATCCTCTTGAAAAATACTACTACCAACTAAAGAAAAGAATCTGGCTATCATCTCCCCTCCAATCTCCTACCTCAGTTTAATTACTCACCCTTCCTGCTGATTGACCAACTTATTATCTCTGAGTCTGTCTTCCTTCTTCACTTTCCTCAACACATCCTTCAGTCAGGGTTCATATTCTCACACCTTCACTCTTTCATTCACCAATATTTACTGGGTGCCCATTATATTCATCTACATTGCTATCAAGGTGTTATTTCAAATCTGTAAATTTGATCATGTCTCCACTCATTTATTTATGGAGTTGGTGATGGACAGGGAAGCCTGGTGGGCTGCAGTCTGTGGGTCGCAAAGAGTTGGACACGACTGAGTGACTGAACTGAACTGACCAGGAACTAGATTCTGAAGAGTTTCACAGACCAAACTAAGTAGTTTTTTAACTCTGAAAGTTAAAGGAATCCATTGAAAAAATTTTAAGTGCTGGAGTGACATGTCTCCACTTGCATTTTAGAAAGATCACTCTGAAAGCACCAATGATAACACACTGGAGAACACACTGAAGGGATGTGTGGAAGGAGGGAGCTGGTGAAAGACAATAAGGAGTAGACAGAGAGATGGGAGAAATATTTGAAGAGAATGACATCACAATAGCTAAGGGAAGATGGTATTTTACAAAAAAGGGAATTTACAAAAAGACTTTTATATTAACTCTCCCCAAAAGAAGGTAGACTCTCACACATATTTGTCAATCTTTTAGTTGGGAGCAGTGCTCAAAATTCTCCAAGCCAGGCTTCAGCAATACGTGAACCATGAACTTTCAGAAAATGGAGAGATCACAACAGACAACACAGTAATACAAAGGATCATAAGAGACTACTATCAGCAGTTATATGCCAATAAAATGGACAACATGGAAGAAATGGACAAATTCTTAGAAAAGTACAACTTTCCAAAACTGGACCAGGAAGAAATAGAAAATCTTAACAGACCCATCACAAGCACGGAAATTGAAACTGTAATCAGAAATCTTCCAGCAAACAAAAGCCCAGGTCCAGACGGCTTCACAGCTGACTTCTACCAAAAATTTAGAGAAGAGCTAACACCTATCCTACTCAAACTCTTCCAGAAAATTGCAGAGGAAGGTAAACTTCCAAACTCATTCTATGAGGCCACCATCACCCTAATACCAAAACCTGACAAAGATCCCACAAAAAAAGAGAACTACAGGTCAATATCACTGATGAGCATAGATGCAAAAATCCTTAACAAAATTCTAGCAATCAGAATCCAACAACACATTAAAAAGATCATACACCATGACCAAGTGGGCTTTATCCCAGGGATGCAAGGATTCTTCAATATCCGCAAATCAATCAATGTAATTCACCACATTAACAAATTGAAAAATAAAAACCATATGATTATCTCAATAGATGCAGAGAAAGCCTTTGATAAAATTCAACATCCATTTATGTTAAAAACTCTCCAGAAAGCAGGAATAGAAGAAACATACCTCAACATAATAAAAGCTATATATGACAAACCCACAGCAAACATTATCCTCAATGGTAAAAAATTGAAAGCATTTCCTCTAAAGTCAGGAACAA
>NW_011495022.1:578180-578483 GCF_000754665.1 Bison bison bison | reverse complement strand
ATCACTTCATGGCAAATAGATGGGGAAACAGTGGAAACAGTGGCAGACTTTATTTTTTTGGGCTCCAAAATCACTAGCAGATGGTGATTGCAGCCATGAAATTA
Source organism: Bison bison bison (assembly GCF_000754665.1). Taxonomy (NCBI): domain Eukaryota; kingdom Metazoa; phylum Chordata; class Mammalia; order Artiodactyla; family Bovidae; genus Bison; species Bison bison. Next base: position 578,379 of record NW_011495022.1, on the reverse strand, counting down.
AAAGACGCTTACTCCTTGGAAGAAAAGTTATGACCAACCTAGACAGCATATTGAAAAGCAGAGACATTACTTTGCCAATAAAGGTCTGCCTAGTCAAGACTATGGTTTTTCCTGTGGTCATTTATGGATGTGAGAGTTGGACTGTGAAGAAAGCTGAGCACTGAAGAATTGATGCTTTTGAACTGTGGTGTTGGAGAAG
>NW_011495022.1:577420-578080 GCF_000754665.1 Bison bison bison | reverse complement strand
TATGGAAATACAAAAAACCTACGAATAGCCAAAGCTATCTTGAGAAAGAAGAATGGAACTGGAGGAATCAACCTACCTGACTTCAGGCTCTACTACAAAGCCACAGTCATCAAGAGAGTATGGTACTGGCACAAAGACAGAAATATAGATGAATGGAACAAAATAGAAAGCCCAGAGATAAACCCACACACATATGGACACCTTATCTTGGACAAAGGAGGCAAGAATATACAATGGATTAAAAACAATCTCTTTAACAAGTGGTGCTGGGAAAACAGGTCAACCACTTGTAAAAGAATGAAACTAGAGCATTTCTAACACCATACACAAAAATAAACTCAAAATGGATTAAAGATCTCAACATAAGACCAGAAACTATAAAACTCCTAGAGGAGAACATAGGCAAAACACTCTCCGACATACATCACAGCAGGATCCTCTATGACCCACCTCCCAGAATATTGGAAATAAAAGTAAAAATAAACAAATGGGACCTAATTAAACTTAAATGCTTCTGCACAACAAAGGAAACTATAAGCAAGATGAAAAGACAGCCTTCAGAATGGGAGAAAATAATAGCAAATGAAGCAACTGACAAACAACTAATCTCAAAAATATACAAGCAACTCCTACAGCTCAATTCCAGAAAAATAAATGACC
>NW_011495022.1:575750-577320 GCF_000754665.1 Bison bison bison | reverse complement strand
CAAAACCACTATGAGGTACCATTTCATGCCAGTCAGAATGGCTGCGATCCAAAAGTCTACAAGCAATAAATGCTGGAGAGGGTGTGGAGAAAAGGGAACTCTCTTACACTGTTAGTGGGAATGCAAACTAGTACAGCCACTATGGAGAACAGTGTGGAGATTCCTTAAAAAACTGGGAATAGAACTGCCTTGTGATCCAGCAATCCCACTGCTGGGCATACACACTGAGGAAACCAGAAGGTAAAGAGACACGTGTACCCCAATGTTCATCGCAGCACTGTTTATAATAGCCAGGACATGGAAGCAACCTAGATGTCCATCAGCAGACGAATGGATAAGAAAGCAGTAGTACATATACACAATGGAGTACTACTCAGCCATTAAAAAGAATACATTTGAATCAGTTCTAATGAGGTGGATGAAACTGGAGCCTATTATACAGAGTGAAGTAAGCCAGAAAGAAAAACACCAATATAGTATACTAATGCATATATATGGAATTTAGAAAGATGGTAACACTAACCCTGTATACGAGACAGCAAAAGAGACACTGATGTATAGAACAGTCTTTTGGACTCTGTGGGAGAGGGAGAGGGTGGGATGATTTGGGAGAATGGCATTGAAATATGTATAATATCATATATGAAACGAGTCGCCGGTCCAGGTTCGATGCCCGATACTGGATGCTTGGGGCTGGTGCACTGGGATGACCCAGAGGGATGGTGTGGGGAGGGAGGAGGGAGGAGGGTTCAGGATGGGGAACACATGTATACCTGTGGCAGATTCATTTTGTTATTTGGCAAAACCAATACAATATTGTAAAGTTTAAAAATAAAATTAATAAAAAAAGAAAAGGCAGAGGAACCAGAGATCAAATTGCCAGCATCCGCTGGATCATAGAAAAAGCAAGAGAGTTCCAGAAAAACATCTATTTCTGCTTTATTGACTATGCCAAAGCCTTTGACTGTGTGGATCACAATAAACTGTGGAAAATTCTTAAAGAGATGGGAATACCAGACCACCTGACCTGCCTCTTGAGAAACCTGTACACAGGTCAGGAAGAAACAGTTAGAACTGGACATGGAACAACAGACTGGTTCCAAATAGGAAAAGGCATACATCAAGGCTGCATATTGTCACCCTGCTTATTTAACTTCTGTGCAGAGTACATCATGAGAAACACTGGGCTGGAAGAAGCACAAGCTTAAATCAAGATTGCTGGGAGAAATATCAATAACCTCAGATATGCAGAGGACACCCCACTTAGGGCAGAAAGTGAAGAGGAACTAAAAAGCCCCTTGATGAAAGTGAAAGTGGAGAGTGAAAAAGTTGGCTTAAAGCTCAGCATTCAGAAAACTGAGATCATGGCATCTGGTCCCATCACTTCATGGCAAATAGATGGGGAAACAGTGGAAACAGTGGCAGACTTTATTTTTTTGGGCTCCAAAATCACTGCAGATGGTGATTGCAGCCATGAAATTAAAAGACGCTTACTCCTTGGAAGAAAAGTTATGACCAACCTAGACAGCATATTGAAAAGCAGAGACATTACTTTGCCAATAAAGGTCTG
>NW_011495022.1:552824-575650 GCF_000754665.1 Bison bison bison | reverse complement strand
TGAGAGTCCCTTGGACTGCAAGGAGATCCAACCAGTCCATCCTAAAGGAGATCAGTCCTGGGTGTTCATTGGAAGGACTGATGCTAAAGCTGAAACTCAAATACTTTGGCTACCTCATGCGAAGAGTTGGCTCATTTAAAACACCCTGATGCTGGGAGAGATTGGGGGCAGGAGGAGAAGGGGACGACAGAGGATGAGATAGCTGGATGGCATCCCTGACTCTATGGACATGAGTTTGAGTAAACTCCAGGAGTTGGTGATGGACAGGGAGGCCTGGCGTGCTGCGATTCATGGGGTTGCAAAGAGTTGGACATGACTGAGCGAACTGAACTGAACTGAGTGAATGAAGAGATTGGAGCGTGTGGGAGTTCCCATGTTAGGAGTTAAAACTGGAATATAATCAGTATCAGAGAATGATTTTCTTACATTCCACACTTACATTCTTGACACTTTGGCTTGATCAAATCTTTAAGAAATTTAAATCAAACCTTTAAGAAATTTAGTATGCAGGATAGAACAGCAATGTTTAAGGTCAGTCTTGCTCCCATCTTTGTGAAGTTGCTCCTGTCATCATTCACCACTCCTTGCTGTCCTCTTTGAACCATGGTGAGCAATTCAGATTTTGCCCCAGAATCACCTGAAATGGGTAAAGATTACATTTAATAATTATCTACTATGCTGAATTATAAATATATTCCCTATTCTCTTATCCATCTCAAATTGTATTGATTTATATAATTCACCAGGAGTTACATATTCAGTCAAATTACAATATAAAAATGTTCCAGATAACACAATGCCAGCAGTAGAAACATGGCTCAAATTTATGCAATCAGAACACCCTCTAATTATTACATTGCTGAGAAAAAATTAAAGCCCAGAATAAATTTGCTTCTGAATTAAATTCCCAAAGAATTAAAATCCAAAATTTAACTCTCCATTATGTTTTATTTGGCTCAGCTGGTAAAGAATCTGCCTGCAATGCGGGAGACCTGGGTTCCATCCCTGCGTTGGGAAGATCCCCTGGAGAAGAGAACAGCTACCCACTCCAGTATTCTGGCCTGGAGAATTCCGTGGACTGTATAGTCGATGGGGTTGCAAAGAGTTGGACATGACTGAGCGGCTTTCACTTTCACTATACTTCTCATGTTTTATTTTGCTGGTTTTTTTCATCTGAGTTGGGGTTTTAAGTCAGTGAGGGTTCCTTCAGCTATAACCTGTAGTGGTTTTCACTGCTTCCTGTAAAGCAACCTGAGAACCCAGGACACACTGGGTCATTGTAATACTACTTCCTTACTCATATGATTGAGAAAGAATAAATCTGCAGGCCCATGGCAGCAATCTAACAAAATAATATAACCAGAGTTTAGAATAAAATACCATCCAGACTCTCACTGCAGAAGTCAGCCAAGAATCATACACTTAGTGGTATCTGGAGAAGAAGGAAAAAGTGGTGGAAATGGTATAAATATTTTTGGTTTAACTTTTCCATGGTCAGTCAATTGGTTATCAATAGTTTCTACTTCTGCAAGTCCAAAGCTTTCATAGCTTTAAGAAAAAAGTCCAATGAAAGCCTATAACAGATGCTACATGCTTCTTCAAAATAAACTTTTCTATTGCTAGTGCTAAGTCACTTTAGTTGTGTCTGACTCTTTGCGACTCCATGGAGTATAGGCTACCAAGCTCCTCTGTCCATGGGATTTTCCAGGCAAAGATACAGTGTGGGTTGCCCTTTCCACCTCCAGGGGATCTTCCCAGCCCAGGGATCCAACCTACCTCTCACTGGGAGGCAGGTTCTTTACCACTAGCACCACCTGGGAAGCCCCCCAAAACTTTTCTGTTGTTCAGCTTTAATTCCCTTGTTTTGAAACAATGTTTACGATTCCAGTGGCCCCATCTCCACCACTTAAGTTCATCTTTATCAGGACTAGAGTTTTTTCCCCCATTATGGTTCATTTAGCAGAGCTAAGAAGCAGGATAGAGGTGGGAGCAAACAGATTTAGGTTTCTTCTACCAATGTTCAGGACTCTCAAAATTGCAACTCCTACAGATTGAGAAATGTACTCCAGCCCTGTACTTCATATTCCAGGCTGAGTACGTGCATGAAAGTCTGCCCATTTCATAAGAGGCTATTCTGGTTCTTACTCACTCTGTGTGAGACCCAGTCCCAGGAGAAGCAACGGTGCACCTCCAGTTTAAATTCCAAAGAGTATCTCCTGATCTCAGGAAAGAACACTGTATTTGCACTCATAACCAGAATTCTGCTTGTTCTGTTTGATGTCTCTGAAATGCCATCATGACTGCTAAGATGAATCTCTTTTCTGCTTAAGCCTAAGTGTGGGTCTCAGCTCAAGCCCACCAGTTAAAGTGTTGTTTGAACCTCAAATTGGTTGTTTGCTCACTTATACTAAAGTCTAGCCACATAGCCAAAGCCTGTTAACACTAGCCACACTCAGGTAGACTCCAGCCACAGATGGCTTCTGCTGACTTCAAAGAACTGAGAAGCCTCCCTGTGTTAAAGATGTTCATTTTGGCCACATGAGAGTGTTCAATCTGTCCATGTCAGATTTTGACCCAAAATTGTTGGTCCTATATCGATTCTCAGTTTTTCACCCAATACGTCTTGTGTTGGGGATTTAGGATGATAATTGGCCACACTTCTCACCTGGTTTCATGGATTCTGAATTGAAAAAATATCTGTAAGAGCCAGATAAAGATATTTGCATTATTTGTTGATGAAAATTTGGCTTAGATTTGAAGCCAAGATGGACCCCTTCTTTTTTCCTGCTTGAATGAGTCTATTCTTCCCAGTAGCAGGCAAAATAGCTAGAAGACTGCAGGTTTTCACCTCCCCACACTGCCCTACTCAATTTTGTGTGTAGAAGAAGGAGGAAAAAGGAAGGACATACAGTAAAACTTACAAGCAGACAACTTGAAAACAAATAAAGTATAGAACATGAGAACAGGTTTTTTTTTTTCCAACTTCATTAATTTTGCTTGTTATCAGTCAGTTGCCCACCAGTATTGGGGAGGTTTGGGATATGGTGAGTAGAGACACAGGCTGCAGTTTCCTTCCTAATATTTTCAAAAGGATTGATTATTCTTGCTTTATGACCTGAGACAGGAGTATGGGAGGACAGAGAGGCTGATTCCCTTTGTGGAAAATATCACAAATGTCGAAGGGAATATAAACATCTCAAGGTCAAGAAAGATGAGGACAGAAGAGTGTTCACAGAATCTAGAATGGTGAGTTTCATTGGTAAACTTAGACGTTTCTATTTCTGTAGTACAGTGATTCTCAAACTTTACTATGGTTCAGAATCAACCTAGAAGACTTGCTAAAACATAGATTGCTAAGCCCTAATTTCTTAGTTTTTGATTCAGCATGTCTTGGATAAGGCCAATTGAATTTGCATCTCCAACCAGTTCCCAGATGTTCCTGATGCTGCTGGTCTGGGGACCATCTCTGGAAAATCACTGTTGCAGAGTGTTGGGGATGAAAGCCAAATTGCAAGCGTGTGGTGAATGGATTATGAGGGAGTATTCCTTTAAGACACTTAGCTATGAAGAAAAGTAGAGATAAATGTTGGGACTAGAGGTATTATGGATTTGAGGAGATTTTCTTTAAGTTATACAGGTACCTTTATTTCCATGCCATTTACTGTAATGGGATTTATTCTGTCATATTTACAACTGAAAACTATTACGATCTATCTTTCTGTAGGGGTTGTATATGCTGGCTATCGTCTCGATCTTCCAGAACAGTATCTTTTATGATGCCCTAGGAGCTCCTTGTGGAGAAGGCAATGGCACCCCACTCCAGTATTCTTGCCTGGAAAATCCCATGGATGGAGGAGCCTGGAAGGCTGCAGTCCATGGGGTCGCTGAGGGTCGGGCACGACTGAGAGACTTCACTTTCACTTTTCACTGTCATGCATTGGAGAAGGAAATGGCAACCCACTCCAGTGTTCTTGCCTGGAGAATCCCAGGGACGGGGGAGCCTGGTGGGCTGCCATCTATGGGGTCTCACAGAGTCAGACATGACTGAAGTGACTTAGCAGCAGCAGCAGCAGCAGCAGCAGGAGCTCCTTGGGCACCATCTGGCTTCCTGTTCACTTTGGCCAATAGGGATCTCTGGCAGAGATCAGAGAGAGAGAGAGGAGACTAGAGCTGGGGTACATGTTCCCCTGACTTCTTGCCTGACAAGTTGTCTTCTGCTGGCTCCGTTCTTGACCAAAGACCCCTGCTTCTCTCAAAGAAGTCTTCTCTGAAAGCTTCTCTTCTCCCAGATTCTGTTACTGTTTCCCCTTGTTCCTACTTCCTGTGGTTTTTTCTTTTTCTTTTCTATACCATGCCCATATATTTATTTAGTTAATATTCTTTGTCAAACCTTCCTTGAGTTATTTTGAATATTCCATCTGAATTCCTGAATGATATAGGAATATGTGTGTGTGATCCTGTATGCACACTAGTGAGCATATTTTCATGTATGTGTGTCTGAGATTTTCTATGTTCTAATTTCAGTAGAAAGACTTCTTTCTTTCAGACTTTCTACTTTCAGTCCTTTGGATTCAGATAGGAACAAGTGTACTCTTCTCAGATCCAGTAGTCATCAATTACCTGGGTGTATTGATATATTCCCTGGCAATGTTTCAGCTCAGAGGAGAGCATTTGAACTTATTTGATTCCGTGAAATACAGCTCCTACACTGGATATATTTGAAAGAGGTGCTCTCTTTCTTTTGTGATTGCTAAGCTGGTACTCTGAAAGCACGGATCTTCTTGTGCTCTATCAACACTTAAGCAGTCTTGGCCAGGAATGAAGGTCTACAAAGGAAAATGGAGAGGAAAAAGAAAGAGAAACAGATGCCTAATGACATTTTTCAAAAACATGGATTCAATTGAAAGTGGATACTTACAAGAATTAATATTTATTTTGCTCTAGCATTTTGAGTTGAGTTCTGCAATTTGTTCTGACATTGTTTTGACTGATAAATTCCTTACTCCTCCCTTATTCCATGTGAGTTCCAATTTCTACCTTTTGTCTACCTACATAATGTTTCTTTGAACTTTCTCTAATTCTCTCAGTTCAGTTGAGTCGCTCAGTCATGTCCGACTCTTTGCCACCCCATGAACCGCAGCATGCCAGGCCTCCCTGTCCATCACCAACTCCAGGAGTTTACCCAAACTCATATCCATTGAGTCGGTGATGCCATTCAACCATCTCATCCTCTGTCGTCCCCTTCTCCTCCTGCCCTCAATCTTTCCCAGTATCAGGGTCTTTTCAAATGAGTCAGCTCTTTGCATCAGGTGGCCAAAGTATTGGAGTTTCAGCTTTAGCATCAGACCTTCCAAAGAACACCCAGTACTGATCTCCTTTAGGATGAATTGGTTGGATCTCCTTGCAGTCCAAGGACTCTCAAGAGTCTTCTCCAACACCGCAGTTCAAAAGCATCAATTCTCTAGTTTCCTCCTAAATCTTTCTCTTCTCCAAAGGTATATTTGTATGTATGTGTTCTCTCCTGGACAATCTCATAAAAAGTGTATCAGAAATGTTTTACCCTGAGGGAGCGAAAAATGATCTCAAAAATACATTGTTGGTAGAATTAAAATACTATATTTGCAAATAAGGCTTTAGGATAGAAAAGATTCAATCAGTGTCATTTTAAATCTATAGACCTTGAACCATAAAGTACATGAAATCATTGTGAGATTACTTCAAAACTATCCTTTGTTTATGCTTTTTACTACAAGTCTTTGGTTAACCTACCATGCCATGAACTAAAAAGATATTAAGGAAAAATGTGATAAACTCAGGTGATAAGACATTGAAAATATAAAAACCTAAGAGTAGGAAAGTAAGGATGTGATCATGAGGGCAAAAGATAAAAGTTAAGTGCTAAAATAAGCATAGGACGTGGTGCCTTCTGGATTGTGAAGCTTACTCCCTCCCACAGCTTAGCAACATTCTCCTCCAGGTGCCAGAGAAATTGGAATATGTGTCTGAAACCCTAGAATCTGTTAACACCTTTAAATGTACTTCAATTCACTAAAAAAACATTTTAAAAATATGTAAACTGCTACTGTTTGAAATGAAGGAAAAATTCATTCATGTAAAGTAGCTTAAAAAAAGCCCTTCGGTGTTTATAAAACCTGAGTACAGAGAAGAAAATTCATTAGTGCCTACATTGTATTTTTTAAAGAAGAAACAGTGGATAAGCTAGGCCTGTGGCTCTGAAATATAGTATTTCAATACAATTAAAAAAAAATGCTGGATATTTGTTTCCAAGGAAATGGAACATTGTGAATAGCTTCTTGTCAAAGTGTGTCCTTCTTAATTAGTGACTTCATGTGCAGATGCGTATTTGCAGTTGTTTCACAACCATGAACCCTTTTGCGTTCCATCCACCACTATTAATTCTGGAAGTGATCTTGGGGCCTCTCAAGTGGCCTGCTATAGATGCACTCCCCTGCTCCTCCCTTCACTGCACACTGGTGGCAGCTGATATCAGCAGCTGTTATGATCTTGGCAGAGGTTAATTAATTCATGTCTTGGGACAGCTGCTTGGGGTGGCAAGTGTTTCCTTGGGCGGCTGCAAAGAGGACAGGCTCTACCTACAGCTGCTGCAGAGATCTAGATGTTCACTAGCTATAGGGGAGTGTAGAGATGCAACAGGCTCTTGTTTCTAAGTCTGTCACTCAGGCTTGAGCTGCAATTCATTGATAGCACACGGCACTGTCACCAGCTGTCAGGGAGCTCAGGCAGTGAATTCATACAGGAAAATGTGCTGTGTCTATTACTTCTCTTTGGAAAAGAATGACATTGCCTACTAAAAGTTTTGTGTAATTCAAAGTGATGGGAGGAATCACATGCTCAGTCTCCCTGCTTAGCCCAGGGGCTCTCAGGCTTGGCTAGTTGTGGGAATCATCAAGAACTTAAAACAGTATGGATGCCCAGAGCCCACTCTCATAGATTCTGATTTCCATGACGGGAGAGGCAGCCTCAGCTGAGAGACTGTGTTAGTCCAACTTCTCTGAAATTGTTCTCAGAATTACACTGTTTTCTCAGTTAAATCCAGAACATCCTCCTTTGTCTTACTGAAATCCTGCTTTACACCAGTTTGGTTCATATCCAAACACATAAATTGTCACCTGACAGTTCTTATCACCTGATACTGTCTCCTCTCCCTATTAGTACTTCATTTTTTAACCATCCTATTAAGACCTCACTTCTTTTTTTTTTTTTTGTCTACTGTTTATCAGATATCTGTAAGAAGCTAATAATTCCTAAAATCTACAAAATAAATGCTAATTTTATTTTCCCTTCCTTTTGATCTTCCTTTTTTAAAATACATATTCTTATTATGGTTTGCCCTCCCAAGGTGAAAGCCCTCAAGGAAATGAGGAACTCAGGCAAACATTTGCTTAGATATTATATTCATTTTAAGATCTACTCTGGTAGGTAATAATTCTCAGAAAAAAAATGTAAGGCTTAAGTAATTAAAAATACCCTTCAGTAAAAATAGAGCAGGGAGGATGGGTCCCAGAGGATGCCTTGTGCTCACCTGTAATTTTGAAATATTAAGCAATACTTGTCTGATCTTATGAAGGAAATGCAAAGTTTAATAAACAAAAACAGCTAGTAATTAGGAGTTAGTAAAAAGTAATTATGGGCAATGTTCTCTACTTTTCTGTGATCTCCTTGGGCTCTGAAAATAAAGCCATAAATACATGAAACAAGAATGATTTTATTTTAATGTCAGTCTGACCTCTTGTGTTTCCTTGATTAGTCATCAACAGTGGCTAGTATTCCCTGACAGTGGGCCTGAAGATTTAGTAGAAATAGCTTTCTGTATTGCCAAAGTGAAATGGAGGGTTCATCCTAGGATCCTGGAAGTGAAATATCTTTTCCATCGCCACCCAAAAAAAGGAACAAAACAGGTGTGACAAGTGTTTCTAGGGTTAAAATGACTTAGATTACTTTCCTACATGTTTGTTTCACAGTATAATAATTTAACTCATCTACTTCATTGTGCTTTGTGTGTTAGAGTCAGAAAATCACAAAAGTAAGCACTGATTATACACTCAGAAAGCTTTGGGAGAATATTCCCTCTGGTTCTAATAAAGTGTTCATGTGGTAGGATAATTGAACACATCTTGCAGATAAAAAAACTGAGCCCCATGGAAATTAAATAATTTGTCCACAGTCATTTGAAGGAAAGTGGTCTCACAGACATTTAAATCTAGAATGGCCTGAACCTAAGTCATGCGAGGTTTTCTGGTTCAAGAACCAAATCGTGGTTTCCAGGTTTGAGGTGTTACTCTTTGGTGATAAAAGCTGTAGATATAGCTTTGTGCCTAAGAGATTGAACTTTAGAGCCAATTCAGAATGTGAATTCTAGGTTCCCTAAAAGACTCTCTGAGTCAGCTTTTTCATCTAAAGAATTGAATTCTCACTACCTATTTTGAGGATTCAATGGGGTGAAAGTGAAAAATGAAGTGAAAGTGAAACTCACTCAGTTGTGTCTGACTCTTTGCAATCCCATGGACAGTCCATGGAATTCTTCAGGTGACCCCATGGGTAGTCCATGGAATTCTCCAAGCCAGAATACTGGAGTGGGTAGCTGTTCTCTTCTCCAGGGGATCTTCCCAACCCAGGGATCGAACCCAGGTCTCTGGCATTGCAGGCAGATTCTTTACCAGCTAAGCTACCAGGAAAGCTACATTCAATGAGGTATTATGAATAAAACACTCAACTTGGGCTGGCAAAAAGTGAATATTCACAAATGGTAATAATTAACAAATGTTGTTGTTATTGATATTATTTTGTATTTAATGCCTAGAATACATTAACTACATTTTTTGATACTTCAGTTGTTTGATAGTCTTAATTTGGTGCTTTAGCTCAGTTCAGTTCAGTTGCTCAGTCGTGTCCGACTCTTTGTGACCCCATGAAGGAGTCCATCACCAACTCCCGGTGTTTACCCAAACTCATGTCTGTTGAGTCAGTGATGCCATCCAACCATCTCATTCTCTGTCATCCCCTTCTCCGCCTGCCTTCAATCTTTCCCAGCATCAGGGTCTTTTCAAATGAATCAGCTCTTTGCATCAGGTGTCCAAAGTATTGGAGTTTCAGCTTCAACATCAGTCCCTCCAATGAACACCCAGGACTGATCTCCTTTAGGATGGACTGGTTGGATCTCCTTGCAGTCCAAGGGACTCTCAAGAGTCTTCCCCAACACCACAGTTCAAAAGCATCAATTCTTTGGTGCTCAGCTTTCTTTATAGTCCAACTGTCACATCCATATATGACTACTGGAAAAACCATAGCCTTCACTAGATGGACCTTTGTTGCTTTAGCTGGTCATTCATTATTCAGCATATATTAATTGAGTACTTACATTGGGCCAGTTTTCAGCACTGAAAGTACATTAGTGAATAGAACAGATAAAAGTATTTTTTTTTTGTGGACCGTATATTTGTGAGCTAATAATCTTGCCTTTCTATTAGCAACAAGACTCAACTATTAGGGAATTAGCTACTTAAAATAAAGTCCAGCTTTTCTATTCTTGATATCAAATATTTCAAAGGGATTTCTTAATTTTAGCCATAGATAAAGTATGCATTTCAGGCATGAATAGATTAAGTGCTACTTACAGCTATTCCAAATTAACCCATTTAAATTTCTCTGGCTTAGAATAGGTACTAAAAACCAATTAGTACCATATAACAGGGCCTGCATAACTATCTTATTCAGTTTCTGGATCTTTCACTTGAAACCATCATGTTTTAAAATAGAGAGTTAATTGATTAAGCGTGGTATTCGCACCTTGATATCTGCATTTGGAATGTGCTCTAGTACTTCAGCCAGGAACAAGACAAAATGAGGCTCTTGAAAGCCAACTGCAATAGTTAATGAACTTCAGATGGTTTCTTGTTCTATTATCAGAGCAGCAAAGGACAGAAGGAAAGTTGGATGGGTGTAGCTTAGAAACTGGGGTTTCACTGATAGCTCAGTTGGTAAAAAAATCTGCCTACAATGCAGGAAACCCCAGTTCAATTCCTGAGACTGGAAGATCCGCTGGAGAAGTAAGGGAAAGGCTACCCATTCCAGTAATCTGCCCTGGAGAATCCCTGGGCTTCCCTTGTGGCTCAGCTGGTAAAGAATCTGCCTGCAATGAGGGAGACCTGGGTTCAATCCCTGGGTTGGGAAGATCCCCTGGAGAAGTAAGGGAAAGGCTACCCATTCCAGTAATCTGCCCTGGAGAATTCCATGGACTGTATAGTCCATGGGGGTCACAAAGAGTTGGACATGATTGAGTGAATTTCACTTTTCTTTCAGATTCGAAACTAAAAATCTGAAGATACCTTCAAATTTTACTTGTTTTCTCTGTGATTTATACATACCTTTCTGCCTTTTCCCCTCCATCTCCTCATGCTGTAGGAATCAGAGTCTAGAAAAATCTCAACTATTCTAAAGAATGCTAGGGGATCTTGTAAAAAAATTGGAACAAAACCCAGGGAGGCAAAATGAGAATATTGGTCTGTGTAGGTTAGAATTATTTAATTTTTTTAAAGGCTTTGAAAAACATTTCAAAATATAAATTCTCTGAAATAGCTTAATCAAACTAAGCTATTTGTTCCTTCACCAAACTGCATTTCTCACAATTCAACTTGATGGAGGTTTTCTATCCAACATGTACAGTGAAGGCACTGGGTTCCCCTTTCTTATCCCGTATCTGTGTGCTTAACCATTGTCAATGGTTACTAACATGTCACTAACTGCTCAGACTGAAAAAACAAAAGTTACTACCTGAAGGAAACAGTCAATGTTGTATATGCTTTGAGAGGAAGAGAAAGGGAAAGAGAACAACTCTTTATTTTACTGAATTAAAAGTAGCAATCTTTTGTTTTGCTTGAAAATGCGTGTGTTTTTTTATTTATAATGAAATGACAGAGAAAATGGTTTTAATCAGTGAGTGTATTGATTGTGCTAGATTTGCACATGCAAACCAACTCTGCCCCATTCCCCTCACTCTGCCACAGGAGACTCTGCTGTGTGAACTGTTTGCCTGCTGACTTCCAGGTAAGGTTGGCCAATGGGAAACTTCAACAAAAGAACGAGGTCAAGGTGATTTTCTGGCTCCTTAATAGTGGGATTGCCTTGGGCTAGCTTTTAAAGACTTCAGGGGGTGTGGGGCTATCAATAGAACCTCTTCCTTCTGCTTTTGGTACCCACTCTCTCCTCTCACCCTTCAAGCCCGAGCACCCTCCTGTGGTTTTCCTAGACTCTCTTAAAACAGGCCCTCTGGTTTCAGAAATATTCATTCTCTGCCCTTTGTCTTACCTTTTCTTGCCTTCCCCTCTTTATTCCCTTCTAGGAGATCGCCAGGTTTATTTCAGCATTCACCTTCCTCTCTGCTTAGGAAAGGTACAACTCATAATGCCTTGGGGCATAAATCACAATTTGTCTTGCAAACCATTTTCTTTCTATTCATCTTCTTAGTGATTGCTTTATTCATGTACCTGTGACCTAGATGTAGCCAGTGAGGCCTGAGGGGAAGACTGCCACCAGAGAGTTCTGGGGAGACTTTTCCTTTCCGATGAAGAGAGGCTTTATAAAAGAAGCCTTCCTCTCCTAGGATAGGTACTGATATGACTGTGTTTGACACTCAGAGCTGCTATCACCACCTTGCAACCAGGAGGGTGACATCTCTGACATCCTGTGTGCTCAGTTCACTTCAGTTCAGTCACTCAGTCGTGTCTGACTCTTTGTGACCCCATGGACTGCAGCACGCCAGGTCTCCCTGTCCATCACCAACTCCCGGAGTTTACTCAAACTCATGTCCATTGAGTCGGTGATGCCATCCAACAATTTCATCCTCTGTCGTCCCCTTCTCCTCCCGCCTTCAATCTTTCCCAGCATCAGGGTCTTTTCAAATGAGTCAGTTCTTTGCATCAGGTGGCCAAAGTATTGGAGCTTCAGCTTCAGCATCAGTCCTTCCAGTGAATACTCAGGACTGATTTCCTTTAGGATGGACTGGTTGGGCAGAAAGATGGGGAGCACCCAGACCCTTACTAGGATCACCGTACCTATAAACTTTCAATTCTGGAACCACCTGCCTTGCTGTGTACAATTGTACACCCATTATTGATTAAATGACTTAGAATTACTTTTATGTCATTTGCAGCTCAAAGCATTCCAACCAAGAGAATTATTTTTCTTAATAAAAGTGATCTAGAACAAAATTTTGACTTGACAAATATCACTTCAATTGCTTATAAACACTGCAGGTGGTCCACTAACCTAGGCAGGTAATCAGGAATTAGGGTTTGTGTGTTGTGTGTATACACGTATGATGTAGATGTAGTTAAAAAAATATTCAATTCCTTGAAAAAATTATTTTAGATTAAATTAGTAAAACTTTAGCATGAAGGAGTTCTAGTATTTAAATGATAACAATAAGAATTATCCTGCAGTGTAGTTGTCAATTAAAGTTAAAGCTCATCTTGTCTTAAAGTATTTAATTTCACATGTTACTGGCAAGAAAAAAAATTGAAATTGAGATATTTTGCAAGTGGAAACAATCTTTTCTATGGGAGAGAAAAAATTGAGTTAGTCCTTACAGATAGGTTTAGCTACTTCCTGTAATTATAAAGAATCATTCTCAACTTCCGGACTTTGAGTATTCTTTTCTTCTTGTCTAGAAACCCTGTTTCATCCTCTTGATCTGTCCTATTAGTCCTTCATGATCATCCTTGGAGTATACCTGCTCTAATAAACTGTTTTTGGACTGTGTTTTCCTGCTCTTGCAAGTTATGGCACTAATTTATTACTTCCTCAGGTTCTGGCACTTAGATTTAGGGTCCTGGAGGAATATTCAACCTTCTTGCTTTAGGATAAAATTCAATATTAAAAAAAAAATGCCCTCAAGTCCTTCACCAGCCTCATCATGTCTTAGGGTGAGTGATTTAGCCACACTGGCCTTCCTTCAATTCTTTGGACACCCCTCTGCTTTTGCCAGGGGTGCACTTGGTGGGCTCCCCTTCACCTTGATAAACTCCACTCAGTCTTCAAAACCCTTGGGAATTAAGTTTCTCCATTCTTTGTTTTCTTAGTCTCTGACGCTTTCTCTGGGAACACCCACCACAATTGTAATTTTGTGTGTGTGTTTGTATCCTAAATGCCATTTTCATCCTTTTGAGAATCTCCTTCCTCTGATATGTTTGGGGGAAAGGAGTGTTTGGCTCCTGGCCATTTTGAATTCACTCACTTGGCATCTACTTTTCCACATCAAGGGCTCCTCTTTCTCCTCTCAGCAATGCTGTAAATATTATTTGCTTTGCCTCTCTCTGTGGGACTTTGGGTCCACTGACTTTTTCAGCATTTGCTTCCAGCCTCAGCAGGAGGTGATGTGGGAAAGGCCACAGTTCTCTTTCCTGAACTATTACCCACAATCCAACTAACAAAAGGCTTTCCATGTGTGGCACAGTTGACTGAAGGGTTAGATTACCAGAGGAAATCATAGTGCAGGAGAAAAACATCTTGAAACTATGCGAAATACCACTGATCCAAAAGTTCAAGGGCAAGAATCTCACGTGGGCTCTCCTTACGGGCAATCTTAGTTTCTAACTACTTTCCCCAGTCTCTAGGTATGTCCTCTTTCACATCTTAAAGAGTAAGATCTTCTCTTCAGACTACCTGGGGTAAATTGTGATTTGTTTGTTCAGCGCCCTACTCAGAAGTGTTGATCATGCTTTATAATTCATGCTCTCTATTTTTAAGGTTTAGCAAAGGCCTGAAATTTACCACAATGCAATATTTCTTAAAATCTGAGTTCTAAGATAAAACAATGAAGGCATTCTGTAAGACCACTTAGACAGGGTTTTTAATTTCAAGGTAGCTAACCTTAGCAAACTTTCTACTCCTATGAAGTGAAGGTATGTTTCCTCTTTCTTTCTTAAATCTCTTGGTAGAAATTGCTAAAACAATTTACATACATACCCTCCAGGGAAAACAATAATTCTCATAGACTTAGCTTAGATCCTTATTGAGTAATGAAAACTTCTTCTAAATCTAACTTAATCTGTACAGTTTATACTCTCCTTAGTGGAGATGAGAGATGACAGTTCATGCAGATGGAATTTATTTTGTTTTGTTGAGCTTCACTGCTTATAGACTGTGGTCAGAGCTTATTAGTCCATAATGAGGACTTAAGAAGCAGGACCCATTACTGTGCCTTTTCAAACAGCAAAGCCATCTACTTTTTAGGAAAACAAACAAGTAAGCAAAACAACTAACAATGGATGCTTTGAAATGACAATATTCACTGTACCTTGAACCATTTGAAATTCCTGGGAAAGATGTTCTGTTTCTCTGGTCTCTAATAGGATTTGGAAAAACCCCCAATTTGTCTTCTTCCCCATCTGGGACATACTCTGATCAAGGGTCTGGGAGAGAGAACATTCCATCAGTATGTGAGATAAATTACTTAATGTCTATTTCCTGGTGCTCAGATTTAGTTCCTAAAGGCATAAAGGTCTGTCTTATTCATAGTTCAGTCCTTGGGGCCAGCATAGTACCATGCATAAAATAGGCTCTCAATAAATATGTGTGGGATGAAGAAATGGAGAAATGAAGAAGGTTAAACCTAGGAGTAACAATAGAGATCCTTCCAAAAGAAGACTCAGAAGAAGTTAAGCAACTTGATTGAAATCACACGTGTAACGATGGAAAGCATTGGAAGTGGAGCATGTGTTTCACACACACCACTGTCACCACACTTTGGCCAAGACATTATCTAATCCAGTGCCTCAATAAGGGTACATGGGGCCACTTTGCCCCCAAGAAGAGCCTTAAGAAATCTACTCTGAGAGCTATTTCAGGGACAGTAAAGGGAGATCACAGTAAAGGGAGATAGCACCAGAAAAGCAGGTGGAGTTCCAAGCTATCACTCAGGTATAGGAGGAAAAACTCTGGCAGCAGCATACTACCAGGTTGGGGCAGAGGAGTTTTCAAGAGGCTAGAATCTGGGTATGACCAATGATCAGAGTGTAGAGAAGAGGGATCTAGGAAACTAAGTAAAAGATGCTGAGAAGAAAACATGCTTGACATAGCCAAGGCCCAGCCAGGAGCCAGTATAGACAGAGTGGAGTCAACAAGTGGTGTGAACCGAGCCTACAGAAGTAGGTGGGCCTAGCATCTGCTGGGAGTCTATAGGTCCTGGCACCGTGTCTGACTCTAGGGTGATGAGGGGTGAGAGGATTTCAAAGAGCCAAAGAAAAGGAAGAACTATGATCTGATTTTACATTTTACAATCAGCCTGGCCACAATGTAAGTTAGGAGAGGCTGTCAGGGGAAAGCGAGAAAGTAAGACAATTGCAAAGTGATGCTGTTACCAAAAGGTGGGGGGTCTGGTTGCTTGCTGCTCAAAAGCCAATAATCAGGCCAGTTGGTAGACTTCAGATCTGCTTTATTTCAGGTGTGGGCAACTGGGTGGGGTGTAGGGTGGACATCTGTCCAAAGGCTGACTCCCTCTCCACCCCCCAGCCCCAAGCAGCAGGTGAGGGGTTTTACGGAGAGGGGGCTACATGCAGAAACAGCACAGTCAGCTCTGACAGTCATCTCCAAACTGGTCATCAGTGGTCTGACCAGCATCATCTTGGTTGTTTTGGGTACAGTTTGTCTTTAGGTCCAGGGTCAGTTTGTTTCCATTTCTTTGAGGCCAGCTCATGTCATGGCTACAGTCTGGTCCTCATGTAGTTAACTTCTCTACCTGGTGAAAGTTTCAGTATCTATAAGAGAACTCATAAGATATGGCTCAGAATATTATCTATATAGCCCCTTGCTGCTGCTGTTGCTGTCACTTCAGTCGTGTCCGACTCTGTATGACCCCACAGACGGCAGCCCACCAGGCTCTTCTGTCCTTGGGATTCTCCAGGCAAGAACACTGGAGTGGGTTGTCATTTCCTTCTCCAATGCATGAAAGTGAAAAGTGAAAGTGAAGACTCTCAGTCGTATCCGACCCTCAGCGACCCCATGGACGGCAGCCTTCCTATATCCATGGGATTTTCCAAGCAAGAGTACCGGAGTGGGGTGCCATCGCCTTCTCCAATATAGCCCCTTAGAAGGAACTATAAATAAAGGTCCTTGCCTATGCTTAATGAGTACATTATTATTGTTTGGTCTCCCTTGACCTTTTTTCTTTGTTTCTGCATGTTCTCACTTCTCTGATTGAACTTACTCTTTAACTAAACTTTTCTACAAACAAAAGGCAGGTAGATGACATGGGCAGAAGGACCATAGGGTCTTGCTCTGCTTCAATGCAGGAGACCACTTGAGCCTCAAGAGTGGTCTTGGACTAGGTAGGTGTTGTCTTCATCCATGTCACCCACAACCCCCTCCCCAAAATACTTTCTGCTGTGTGTTCCCATGCTCCTTTTACCATTCAGCCTCTTACATGATCACATGTCTGTACATCTTACATCATCAATAAGATTACAGGTTCCTGCTGACCTTTGAACCTAATGTAGAAACCAGAACAGGGCCTTGCTCAGACCACGTGCTTAGTCAAATTTTACTTGAATACGGAGTAGCTATTTTAGTAGACATTCTGAGGCAAAAATTGAATTTCATGGACTATACTTTTCAGTTTTTGCCTGTGAGATTTTGTTATGTGTTGGCCACAGCACTTAATATTTTCTGTCTTATATAACGTCTATTTGTACACATAGCTTATTGCCCCATTAGATAATAAGCTGAAAGTGAAAGTGTTCATCGCTCACTCATGGCTGACTCTTTGCGACCCTGTGGACTGTAGCCCACCAGACTCCTCTATCCATGGGATTCTCCAGGCAGGAATACTGGAGTGGGCTGCTATTCCCTTCTTCAGAGGATCTTTCTGACCCAGGGGTTGAACTCAGGTCTCTTGCATGGCAGGTGGATTCTTTATCATTTGAGTCACCAGGAAAGCTCAGATAATAAGCTACTTGAAGGCTGTATTTTATTATTTCATACTTCAGTGCATTTGCTGCTGTCACTTCAGTGGTGTCCGCCTCTGTGCGACCCCATAGATGGCAGCCCACCAGGCTTCCCCATCCCTGGGATTCTCCAGGCAAGAACACTGGAGTGGGGTGCCGTTGCCTTCTCAGTGCATTTAATAGTTATTAAATATGTTTTTATTGGACAGGAGCTTCCTAGGTTATTCAGTAGGTAAAGAATCTGCCTGCCAATGCAGGAGATGCAGAAGACACAGATTTGATCCCTGGATTGAGAAGATTTCCTGGAGAAGATTTCCCCTGGAGTAGGAAATGGCAATTCCTGCAATGTTCTTGCCTAGAAAATTCCATGGACAGAGGAGCCTGGTGGGCTACAGTTCCTGGAGTCACCAAGAAACAGCTGCAACTGAGCACAGCAGTGGACACATTGAACAAGGTAGATGTAGGGAAATCATTTTCAATTAATGGTGGTTACAAATGGGAATTGTATGCTGCTCTTTTAATGATCAGAGCATCTATTTGGCTTCCTGATAAATCTCTCAGATATTTCCATGGCTAATACAAAAAGAGGGTCACAGAGTAGAGAACACTGGAAACTTGAGGAAGGCCTGTATTGGAAGCTGCTTTTTCAATTGCTTTTAATCTTACATACCCTTAGCTTGATTTCTCTTAGCTCTGATTCTTCCTAATTTGTGGCTTGTTCCCTGTGACAGTAATAATAAATGGGAAACTAAAACTAGCATGTTTCGTTTGTAATCTTGTTCACTACAGTAAGGTTCAGGAGATATATGGGGAGTCTATGCAATAGTAGGGGACAGAGGGATATGAACTGGAACAAAAGATCTGAAGTTCTCATTGATGAGATGCTCAACTAGATATGAGTAAACGCAAGAACAGGACTGGTCTTCCCTCCCTGGCTTTGGTTCTCTATGTTCCTTGCCCCACTAGATAGGGCATGGAGGTGATGAAGAAGCTACTGAGTTGGTGACAGAGGAGTAAAATTATAACTAACACTTGCTGAGTGCCTACTGAGGGCTGGGGTTATTTTAAGCATTTTTAGTGTATAATCTCATTAAATCCTCAGAAGAATCTTAGGAAAGAGATTTCTGTGATCATCTTCACTTTGCAAATGAGGAAACTGAGGCCCAGAGGTAACTTACTAATGAAACTTACCCAAGGTCAAGGTATATTGAAAGGGAATTTCAAGAGATGTGATCTAGATTTGTCTATGTTTATGTAAAGTAGGATGAAGACTTTAGATTCCAAAAGAGTACCTGAAAATTTGTTTCCTTTTCCTCTATCTCTTCCCTAAACGAAGTCAGTCACTGAACATTGAAACCACTCTATAGTTTTTGTGGGAATGAAAAATGCTTTGGGTAGCAGTATTTCTATTCTACTCCATAATTTACTCAGGTTCTTTCTGAAGAAGCCTGTTTAAACATGTTGACTTACCCTTCTTGTAAAATGTTTATAGATAGGATTTGCCAAGGGAACTATTTTAAAGACTCTAGGCACTGTTGTGGACAATTATAGCAGCCTCCTATAAATCCATTACTGCTGCTGCTGCTACTGCTAAGTTGCTTCAGTTGTGTCCGACTCTGCGACCCCATAGACGGCAGCCCACCAGGCTCCCCCATCCCTGGGATTCTCCAGGCAAGAACACTGGAGTGGGTTGCCATTTCCTTCTCCAATGCATGAAAGTGAAAAGGGAAAGTGAAGTCGCTCAGTTGTGTCCGACTCTTCACGACCCCATGTACTGCAGCCCACCAGGCTGCTCCATCCATGGGATTTTCCAGGCAAGAGTACTGGAGTGGGGTGCCATCGCCTTCTCCAAAATCCATTACTAGGGGCATGCAAATTAGAGATTTTGAGGGTCAGGGTACAATTATCACCAAAAACTAGAAGAAGATAAGCCATAAGAAAGTAAGACAAAAAAAATCCAAGTATTTAAATTGCAAATTTGACAGGATACAGGACACTTATATGACAGCCTAAGAAAAACTGTCATGGGATAGAGTAAGAATTTATTATAACTGAACTAGGCCAAATGCAAACATATTCTTGTCTTAAAAAAATTAAAAAAACTAACTCAAATAACAATGAAGGAAGACAAATATGCACACAGGAAAGACATACAACTCAGCTATGTCGGTATTCCTGCTTTGTAAAAGCTGTTAAGGCACAGATTTAACAAGCTAAGGTGAATTGGGGCTCTAAATTCACACATATCCTAGATTTTTAGTATAATAGCTGTCTAAATGTTAAGTATCATTTAAAGATGCAAAATGAAAGAAAAAAAAATCCTAGAGGGCAACGATCTGTTCACTTCTTTAGCATGGTTTAAAAAGAAAAGAATTCAATTTAAAAATATAAATTCACAGGGATTAATGAATTGCATGTCCATTGTTTGAAAAAAAAAAAAACAGCATTCAAAATTGACCTGCAGGTTGAGGATATGAGTGAGATGAAAACAAACATTTATTTTTCCCTCCAAATTTTAAACTTTTTATTTTGTACTGGGGTACAGCTGATTAACAATGTGGTAGTTTCCGGTCAACGGTGAAGGGACTCAGTCATACATATATGAAAACAAACATTTCTTGATCTTGAGTGCTTACTTTTAGATAAGCATTATGAACCACATTTTAAGGTTTAGAAAATTAAGACTCAGATGTTCAAAAAGAAAGAGAGAAACTTGCTTGAAATCATACAGTTGTATAAGCTAGTCACACTGATAGCTAGATCAGTATAGTTTTTTCTACTACACACTTTTTTCTTTAATGGCTTACAGGTCAATCTGTTGAAGTTTGGGTTACTGATGGAGGTCAGATCCTTACAGAAATGCAAGATCCCAACTCAGCAGTGTAAAAATAGGGGATTTTTCCCCCTATGGTCACTAATAACACATCCTGGCTAGCATATACCAGTGGATAAGGAAGATAATATAAAATTGACAGCAAGTGGTATAATCATTTGTGGTTACTTTGGGGAGCAAATGCTATATTTATTTCAATGGTTGTTGAAAATTCTTCAAAATCCCAGCATTCAGCTCACACTTGACTTCCAAAGAGAGTAAAAATTCTTTTCAGCTGAAGGGAATGTAGTGTGTTTCCTCTTCTTCCTCCAGTTTTATATTCCACATGCTGGGCCTGTTTATCCCAAATGTGTGTGTGTGTGTGTGTGTGTGTGTTGAGGTGGGTGGTGAGGAGTACAGAAGGGGGGGTTCTGCCTGTTGGAAAGTGGTGGTGAATTTGTTGACCCCCTCATCTGAGGATTATTGCTCCTTCATCCAGCGGTGGCTCTGCAGTCGACTATCAAACACTGATTTTCTCCGATAGCAACTTTATTGTTCTCAGGGTCTCCGCAGGGGATTTCCCTCTGTGCAGTTTTTTGGGTAAATGGTCAAACTGGGACATCTGCCCTCCCACTCCACAGTAAGGATTTTTCCTCTCTAGCTCCACAGAGAACCATTTACCCTTCACTGTTCTGCTTTGGGGTGGGGTCTCATTTCAGTGAGCTGCCTTTTGACTAAAGGTCTCAAGAGAGCTTATGCTTTGGCAGTCATACATGGTACAACTATAAACTTACATAGTTTTGCTACTTTGAATGTTGGAAATGTCTCCTCATTAAAACAGAGAGGACAATAACCTGATGACTTCAGTTATTGTTACAATCACATTTTCATATTACCATGCTGGTAATTAAAAGCATTATGTTGGTATTATCCTTGGAAGAATTTAATAGAAAATTCCATATTGTAGCCATCATGTGATTTTTCAAGATGGTCCTTAAAATGAGAGTGTTTTGTTAATCATTTGTACCAATTATCTCTCTAATTCACCCGCTTATTAACTGTTGGGCACATTCTCTTCTTTTTCCCTTCCCTTTGGAACTTAAAGGGTACTTTTAGAGAGAGGAATCAAAGCCTGTATAATCAATATTCCCTAATATGAAGCTGTGGGTTATGAAGATCTCTGTTCCTGTTGTGTTAGGTCTGGGACTTGGATTTAAGTACATTTTGAACTCAGCCCCTGAAATATTGAATATTGGAGGGGACAAGACACAGTCAGGTGGATGCATTCATCGTTAATACCAATGCGTAATCATTGTGGTGTTGGAGAAGACTCTTGAGAGTCCCTTGGACTGCAAGGAGATCCAACCAGTCCATTCTGAAGGAGATCAGCCCTGGGATTTCTTTGGAAGGAATGATGCTAAAGCTGAAACTCCAGTACTTTGGCCACCTCATGCGAAGAGTTGACTCATTGGAAAAGACCCTGATGCTGGGAGGGATTGGGGGCAGGAGGAGAAGGGGATGACAGAGGATGAGATGGCTGGATGGCATCACTGACTTGATGGACATGAGTTTGGGTGAACTCTGGGAATTGGTGATGGACAGGGAGGCCTGGTGTGCTGCGATTCATGGGGTCGCAAAGAGTCGGACACGACTGAGTGACTGAACTGAACTGAACTTACTATTTAAGCAATATTTTAGGGGGGGTTACCTGAAGGAAATGGGTCTATCTTCTTTTTTAGATACTCTAAAATCTATCCCAAGATGAAACCAGACTATAGAAAACCTGAGTACACATACTGCCATGTTGTTTTGGCAACCTACATTGCTGCTTGTTTCTAAATGATTAGGTTTGTTTTAAAGTTATAAGATTTAAATACGTATCAAATATTTGGGAGTTTCTAGAGACATCTCTTTGCGCTTGATCCATATCATTTCCATTTTGGTCAAACTAAATTCTGTATAATGTCAGTTTTCTTCAATATATTAAGACTTTTTATGCACAAAAAATGACAGTATTCAATTATACTGAATGATAGATAATGTATTTTCCTTCTGAAAATTGGTGTTGGAATTCTTGGAAGATGTTATTGAGAATTTTGTCTTCTTTACAAGGACATGTGGAAAAACCTACTCTGATATGTCAAAATTAGTCATCTCAGTAGTTTGACTTACACATAGTAAAACTGTCCCCCACTTGCTCAGCCTTAGCAGGTACCTTAGAAACCTTCCATTGCATCTCCTGCTCCTGCTTACACATGCTGCTACTGATCCACCATAAGGAGGAGGCTGTCTTGGGTCAAGTGTCCCAGAAGCTTACCCCAAGACAAGAACTCAAGAGCAAGTGATTTATTAAGGTGTTTTCAAGGAGAAACTGGTGAGGAAGTGGGAGAAGCAAGACCAGAAAGGAGAGGAAGCCAAGCAAAGGGACAATTTTCAGCAAAGTAGGAAGGATCATTTCAGCTTGATCCCACAGGAAAACTCTGGCATATAAATTAAGCTCTAGAGTTTTCCTAATGAGGTGAGGGAGATCTTCATATATCTGCACCAGCCATGGACTGGCTAAGGCTGTCTCTGTGAGAACATAAGCCTGCAGGTATTTCTAGGTGGCTCCACTGGCTCAAGGGCAATCTTCTAAAGAGAGTTGCAGGTTCCAAGCATTACAAGCAAAACACGAAGAAGCTGGGGGTAGGGCACTAGAAGTAGGAGGAGGGATGCCAGAGGCCCTGGGCAGAGCACTCCCCAAGCACCGGCAGGAGGGTTGTCCATCTTCCTCTAAAGACATCAAGACACAGCTCATCATGTGTTCCATCTGCCTCTCACAGGTTATTCTTGGAACTCTTTTCATCAGTGTATTCTCTGTAATCTCCGAAGATAACTCAAACTTGTCTCCTTTCTCAGCTACTCTATGCCCTTCCACTGTACCTCTGAAATTTAGCAAACATCCTCTTATCCCCAACCTCATTCTTAAATGTTCCCTTTACTGCATTCCTCTAATTTACAGTTATTCCTCATAATTAAATCTGTCACATGTGAAG
>NW_011495022.1:544599-552724 GCF_000754665.1 Bison bison bison | reverse complement strand
GACAGATGATAAAATCATTGAAATTTATTCCTCATAATTAAATCTGTCACATGTGAAGGTTCCAGATTCCTGAAAATCTTTCCAGTGGGAACTATTATTTTCTTTAGACTCGGAGGTAGAATGGGGTTCTTGCTCCCCATTGTCAATTTAAACCATATTTTTCCCTTTCTCCACTCCTGGAAAACCATTGATTCTTTAAATGAAATTCCATCAGATTTGATCTCCTTCAAAACCTCCTTGCTGTAGTGTTCTTCTGATCTCTACATTTAGAGATTTTCAGATTTGACATACTGGAGAACTTTTAAAAATAGTGATGCTTAGGTCTCACCCAGAAATTCTGACGTGGCCAGCCCTGAGTGTTAGGACTCACAGAAGCTCCCCAGGTGATCTGAAGGTGCAGCAAATTTTCAGAGCCATGGTCCTAGTCATTCCTTCTCATTTTTCCCACCAGACTCTGTCTACCAGTTAGCTGTTACCATTCTCATTGATTTCAGTGTCCATGTTTATCAGTTATTCTTAACTATCAGACCCACTACCTCCCTCACAACAAATATTTATATGCTTTACAATGTAAATTGTTATGCTCCTTTTTGCTATTTTGAAATAAATTTCAATGATTTTATCATCTGTCAATATACACAATATTTAAAAATCAATATAATTGCCTAATGGTAATATGAGAAAAAAATAACATATGTACTTTAATATATGATTGCTCTAACACAACTATACTAGAAGATATAAATAGTAATCTGCTTGCGGTAAATGTAGAATTACCGACTGAAGTGATTGTTATGATGGAGAATTAAATACCATGCTGTCATAACATAGTTTTTCTGAAATGATGAATTACTTTTGTAAATTTCCAAATAAATCCATACAACCTCCCTTTGATTTACATGGTGTTTGCATTTATTGAAAATGGAAAATATGTATTAAAACTCTGCAAAAATATGTTATGTTGAAATAAAGTCTAAGATCAGATCAAACCTTCTCCCCCTCCCCACTTTTAAGAATGTTCAACCAGGTATTTCAAAACCTACCAGGACATGAGGCAATTGTTTGATAGTTGGGACCATGCAGAATATAGGAGGACCTCAAGTTTGATAACTGGGACCATCTAGAATATAGGAGGACCTCAAGCTCCCTAGTTCCTGCCTACTAAATACCAGTAGCACCCTCACAATTATTATTGAGAGCAAAAAACACCCCACAAGTGTATAAAGCCCCTCTTAGGAGAAGGTATTACCAAACTGAGTATCACTGAGTTTGATGATTCACAACTCCCCTGGCTTCCCAGTTCCTGAACTTCCTTGCTCCTTTCCACCTCACTGCCCTTCCTTGGACCCTCCTGCTCTTCCCAAGCTATTGTTAGCTTTATCATATTTGACCTGGGAGAGTTTAACTTAGGGGCTATTTAGACAGGTTAGTGGCAGCAGGACTTTGCTGTGTAAAGACTATGAAGCACCTGGGGGTTAGCATCAGCAGGAAGCTATTACCACCCTCGGGCCCAGATGTACAGGGGGATAGGGCATGGCAATGGAGCTTGGAAAAAGGCCTTGGGTTCCTGAAAAAGGCATGCTCCATGGGAGTGAAATCCACCATTTTGTTTTTTTTTTTTCTCAGGGAGGTGGAGGTGGACAGAAATAAATATCCATGCCTTTCATCCCACCTTCAAATCTGCTGATGCCTCCCATTTGCTGAATCCTAGAAAGACAGAGGGAAGGGAGCTGGGGTGATGGCAGTCTGTTGAGGTCAGCTTCCTGGGGCATAGCGCAGGGAAGAAAGAGTGAAAATGGATGGATTGATGGTTTAGGGTGACCATCTCATCTAATTTGCCTGAGACTTTCTGGCTTTGGTACTCAGAATCCTACAACCTGGGAAAGCCTTCAATCTTGAGCAAACTGAAATGATTGATCACCTTAGAGGGGATGGTTGCAAAGAGAAAATAACTCACCAACCTCTGAGTGTTGAAATGCCTATAGGACTTAGTACTTAGGTACGGCCTCTTTATTTACATTCTCTTCTTCCTAGGAATCTTATCTAGTCCTATCTAAAATTTAAATTAATATTTAAATTCTATCATAAGACTTATGTCATCAGTCTGGACTCCTTCTTCAGATGTGTGCTTTTCAAGCATCTTCATTTTAGATATCTGATAGGCATATCAAAATTAATGTCTTGATTTTGCTTCTTAAACCTGCCCTACCCAGGCATCTTCCTTTCAGTAAATAGGTCCACCATTCATTTGATCAATATAAAAACTTAGGGGTCTTCCTAGATGTTGCTGTTTTCTTTACACTCCATGTCTGGTTCATATTGCAAGCTCCCTTCACAATACATTCAAAATCCAACTATTCATCACCTTCACTGCTGTCACGCTTATCTAGGCCATTATGTTATCTGTTGGAATAACCTCCTAACTTATCTCCCTACTTTGTCTCTTGTCAGCCCACAATCTGTTCTTCATGCAAAAGCTAGAGAAATCCTTTTATAAGGATATAAATTAGATCATATCATTCCTTGCTTAAAATCTTCAGTGGCTTCCTGCCAAATTCAGAATGAAATCAACTTCTGTCATGTCTGCTCAAATATTACCTCCTCAAAGATGCTTTTCTTGGCTACTTAATCTAAAATAACTATACCTGCTGTTTTAGTCACTCTTTAACTTATATGCAGAGTACTTCATGAGAAATGCTAGGCGGGAGGAAGCAAAAGCTGGAATCAAGATTGCCGGGAGAAATATCAATAACCACAGATATGCAGATCACACCACCCTTATGGCAGAAAGTGAAGAAGAACTAAAGAGCCTCGTGATGAAAATGAAAGAGGAGAGTGAAAAAGTTGGCTTAAAGCTCAACATTCAGAAAACTAAGATCATGGCATCCAGTCCCATCACTTCATGGCAAATAGATGGGGAAACAGTGGAAACAGTGTCAGACTTTATTTTTCTGGACTCCAAAATCAGTGCATATGGTGATTGCAGCCATGAAATTAAAAGACACTTACTCCTTGGAAGGAAAGTTATGACCAACCTAGACAGCATATTAAAAAGCAGAGACATTACTTTGTCAAGAAAGGTCTGTCTAGTCAAGGCTATGGTTTTTCCAGTGGTCATGTATGGATGTGAGAGTTGGACTATAAAGAAAGCTGAGCACCAAAGAATTGATGCTTTTGAACTGTGATGTTGGAGACTCTTGAGAGTCCCTTGGACTGCAAGGAGATCCAACCAGTCCATCCTGAAGGAGATCAGTCCTGGGTGTTCATTGGAGGGACTGATATTGAAGCTGAAGCTCCAATACTTTGGCCACTTGATGCGAAGAGCTGACTCATTGCAAAAGACCCTGATGCTGGGAGGGGTTGAGGGCAGGAGGAGAAAAGGACGACAGAGGATGAGATGGCTGGATGGCATCACTGACTCAATGGACATGATTTTGAGTGAACTCCGGGAGTTGGTGATGGACAGGGAGGTCTGGCATGCTGTGGCTCATGGGGTTGCAGGGAGTTGGACACGACTGAGCTACTGAACTGAACTGAACTGATTTCATACCTTAATTTCCCTCCTTCAATTTTTCACTACCTGATCTTGTAGTATATATTTGTGTATTATCTGTCTCTCCCATGCAAATTCTAAGAGGCAAATATTTTGGGCATCTTGTTGGTAGCTCATAGAACTGTGCTTTCACCTTATATAGATAATCAACAAATATTTGAATAAATGACAAAGTGTTATTTTAAAAATTATAATTCTAATTTCTTAAACATATTGGCTTTTCTTCTTTCTTTAGGATGCTAAAAACATACACAGATGAATTTTTGGCATTTTTTAAACAAAGATAAGTAACTCTGAAGAGTGATTTTATACATTAACATTATCGTTCAGTTTATTATATCTTTCTTACCTTCATTTTACATTTCATCTATTTTTCTCTTAGAGTTTTTACAATCTAAATTTATAATGTTGTCTGTATTATTGTAAACTGTCTTAATTCCTTTTTAGATTAAGGTCTGCCATAAGTTAATATCTATTGAGTATTTTGAATATTCATGAGATGATATATATATAAACTTGATAATGAAACACTGGTACATTATTGGTACCTTTCCATTCAATTTATCCTTAATCCAATTGTAAGGTTAATATTACCAAGAAATCATATATCTGTTTTATTTGTTACCCTCCCAACATGTGCTTTAAAAGCCTTTGGTTCCTTTTACTCTCAAAATAAATCCAGACACCCAGTTTAGTGTTGAGAATATGCACTACAGTCCATGTTCATCTATATTAATTTTCTCATCAGAGGTGAGCTATGCAGATTTTGTTGTCCAATAATGGGCATGCAGTCTCAACTGAGCACAGGTGCACAGTAATTTTTCCTAATTCTGGAGGCAGTATCATATCGAGGTAGCAGGAGGCAGAAACCCTTGAAATGGGTCTTATTTGGATATTGAAAACGTAAAGAATGCCAGGGCAAAACTTAAACTGTGAATCTGAGAAAACAGACAGGTGTTAGAGAAATCACCAGTGTTAGGTCTCAGAATAGCTGAGATGAAGTCCATTAAAACTCTTCCTTGAGAATCTAAGAGGTTACCCATCTTAAAAATGTAGGTCAGACTCTGATAGTAAAAAAAATGAAAACTAACTTATATTCATATGAAACTTTAATGCATTTGTATTACATCCACATACTTGAACGTATTTGATTTTTATAGCACAGCTGTGAGGAAGGCAGAGTAGATATTATTAATTTCCATTTTATAATCTGAAAACACACATTCAAAGATGTTAAGCAGTCAGCCATGGATCTCATAAACTAGAGAGGGATAGATCCTAGGCTGCTGATGCTTCTCCATTCCTTCCACTCCATCCCTCAGTATTCCTCCCTACAGACCACATTTCAGCCCTGCAGATCTGACCATGTCCTAACATTTTAGCTTCCATATCATTGTTCACCCTGGAATGTTAACCAAGTCCATCTTCTCCATTATGTGAAGACATCACTGGTTACTAAATCCAATTTGATCTTTCTGTCACCTGAAATATAGCTTTTGTTAATGTGTAATTTATTAATATTGTTGTTGTTTAGTTGCTAAGTCGTTATCTGACTCATGACCCTTTTTGACCCCAGGGACTGTATCCCACCAGGCTTCTCTGTCCATGGGATTTTCTAGGCAAGAATACGGGATATGATCTTGGGTGGCTTGGCCTGCAAGAGCTTGGAGCAGGGCTTGGGTTTCCAGCCAGATGCTGGGCTGGGTTGAAAGCACCAGATTCTAGCCACTAGACTAGTAGTCAGTGACAAGGACCCTGGCTTTTGGCTTTGCAGAAAAGAATTTCCACAAAGATGGAAAGTACTGAAACAAGTAAAGCATTTATTAGAGGAAAAGAGTATAGTACTTGAGGATAGACACATGAGTGGACTCAGAGAGAGAGAGAGTCACCGAGTTTCACCCTTGTGGCAGTGTGAATTCCTTTTATAGGGCACTGCCCCCAGCTTTCCTTTGGCCAGTCATTTGATCTACCTGGTTCACATTTAGTGCCTGGTTCGTATTTAGTATATCTCAGGATCCTCCCATGTGTGTGCACTCATCGCTTAGCCAAGATAGATTTTACCCGAAGAGGCATCTGGATAGCCTAGCATTATTTAGCCTCACTCCCTTTTTACCTTCAAGGAGTCTTATCTGTGCATGTGCGGGCAGGAAGGTCTCCTGACTTCAAGAACAAGAAATACATGGTCTGGGCAGGCCCAGCCTCCTCGCCTTAATTGCCCTGCCATTCTCGTTTCTTGAAGTTTCGATCCACAGAGAACAAATCTCCAATCACTTTACCCTGCGGGATCCATGTGGGTTGCCACATACTTCTCCTGGGGAATCTTCCTGACCCAGGGATTGAACCCAACCAAGTCTCCTGCATTGCAGGTAGATTCTTTACCACTGGAGGAGCCCAACTTATTAACATAGTTCCTAAAATATAACCAAGAACACTTGAGCTTCTGAAATTCCTTTCTAGCCAATTAAAAAAAATTTTTTTTAACTTTATATGAATAAAACTCTGTTTACCTAGTTATTGAGATTCTTCCAGAATGAATTCTTACATATCTTTAAATTCCTCTAGGAACTCTTTGAAAGTGAAAGTGAAAGTGAAGTCGCTCAGTCGTGCCCGACTCTTTGCAACCCCATGGGCTGTAGCCTACCAGGCCTCTTTGTCCATGGGATTTTCCAGGCAAAAATACTGGAGTGGGTCGCCATTTCCTTCTCCAGGGGATTTTCCCAACCCAGGGATCGAACCCTGGGTCTCTTGCGTTGCGGGCAGATGCTTTACCATCTGAGCCCCCAGGGAAGCCCTTTAGGGACTCTTTAGTGGCATGTATATAAGCAGTACTCAATAAATAGCTGGTAAATAAATATCTGAATGTTGGACATCAATTATGGAATAGTTTTTATATTACTCCCACTTAAAAGGTGTTTGTCTAAACAATAGAACTGGTTTTGCCAGTTGATGTTCCCTGCATAACAAAAACACTATATAGCAGTCTCAGACCTAACATACTGATATCTGCTTAAGCTTGTTTGTGTACAGATGTCAGAGAACCAATCTGGGTTAAAATTTTAAGGTATATGATGTTGTTCTTGAGATAGTTATATGTCATTATTGGTATCAAAGCCTTCATTTGACCCAGATATGCTACTTTTCATTCTGGATCCACATGTAAATTCTCAGACTCTTAATAAGGTGCTAATGGTTGATCTCCAAAATATACAGATGTCATTTTGTTAAATGTCTTTAGGAGCTTCTCTGCCCCTTGAGAATTTCTGTAAACTTGGTTTCAAGCCCGAAAGTATGACCAAAATGCTTCCCATAATCTCTGCAAGTTCTCAGCAGAGAATGTTGCCTCATCTCCTCCCCTTGTTGCTGATGTGCAGAACTTCAACTTTTCTGTTTTGTTTTGCTTTACTTTGCATTGTTGTTTTTTAAAATCTGCTGGCAGCAAGCACTTTGTGATTTTTGTAGGTTCCATTGCAGACATGGGTGCTCTCTGCAGAAATCCCATCACACATTTCACAGCCTTTCCTCTTGCTTCACCTCCACTGTTCATTTATTTCTATCTCTCCTTTCATTTTTCTTTTATTTTCCTTTTTTTTTGTAAAGCAAATAGTCTGTAGTCTTGTCTTAAGAAGAACAGTTTTACCCATATTTAAGCCCCATTATTTCTCATCTTCTGTTCCAAATAAGATTATTGCTGCATTGTTTTAACAAAGGGTTTCTCTCTTTCTAGGAAGAATTCTTATACCAACTAAAACTTTTATTTCTTCTTGTTATACATAAATCTCTAAGCTGGCTAAATTTATTATGTCTAAAAACCAAAGCTTGACAAAAGCTGAAAAGATGGCAGAAAGGCACCCCTCCCCACAAATAAGGTGAGAAGGCCATAGAATATCCAGATTATTTGCTAATTTAAGATTGGTTTATCAGTGCATTATGGCAATCCCCTAAATTTTCTTAGAACATTGCATTTACTGCAAAGTTCTCTTCCACTGAATAGCTTGAAATTTATAGACGGATGTTACATGCATCTGTAAAAAGTCCCTTCTCTTCATATAACAAAGACGCTGAGGCACAGCGAAGTGAGCAATCCAAAACCACACAGTTGACTTGAGATGGAATTTAGAATGGATTTGTAGTTTATCATCTACCTGTTGGAGTTTATCATCTACCTGTTGAAGGAGAACTAAAGAGCCTCTGGATGAAAGTGAAAGAGGAGAGTGTAAAAGTTGACATAAAACTCAACATTCAGAAAACTGAGATCATGGCATCTGGTCCCATCACTTCATGGCAAATAGATGGGAAAACAGTGGAAACAGTGTCAGACTTTATTTTTCTGGACTCCAAAATCAGTGCATATGGTGATTGCAGCCATGAAATTAAAAGACGCTTACTCCTTGGAAGGAAAGTTATGACCAACCTAGACAGCATATTGAAAAGCAGAGACATTACTTTGTCAAGAAAGGTCTGTCTAGTCAAGGCTATGGTTTTTCCAGTGGTCATGTATGGATGTGAGAGTTGGACCATAAGGAAAGCTGAGCACTGAAGAATTGATGCTTTTGAACTGTGGTGCTAGAGAAG
>NW_011495022.1:518679-544499 GCF_000754665.1 Bison bison bison | reverse complement strand
CAGTTCTAAAGGAGATCAGCCCTGGGTGTTTTTTGGAAGGAATGATGCTAAAGCTGAAACTCCAGTACTTTGGCCACCTGATGTGAAGAACTGACTCATTTGAAAAGACCCTGATGCTGGGAGGGATTGGAGGCAGGAGGAGAAGGGGACAACAGAGGATGAGATGGCTGAATGGCATCACCGACTCGATGGACATTAGTTTGAATAAACTCCAGGAGTTGGTGATGGACAGGGAGGCCTGGCGTGCTGCAATTCATGGGATCGCAAAGAGTCAGACACGACTGAGCTACTGAACTGAACTGAATGACAAAATCCCCAAAATAATGGGACAGGGAATCAGCCACATACTGGGAGGAAGTTACTAGTTATAATAACGTGGCCTGTGTGGAAAGGGAGACTGTAAATGTGAGAAGATGTTAGCATAAATCCCTCACCAAGGCAACCTGTGATCTCAGTTTTCCTTTTCTGTTGCATAAACACTATTAATATTGATGAAAAATTATAGCTATGTTTCAGTAGAGTAGTGGCCCTGTTTTTTGGTTGTGTCAATTGTTTTATAGAAGTCTTTGCTAACACTGCCTGAGGCTGTGTTTTCCAAACTTGCTGAATCATATCATATTTTCTTAAATGATGATTCTTATGATCTCTAAGGGGCTTCCCATGTGGCTCTAGTGGTAAAAAAAAAAAAAAAAGAACAAACCCACCTGCCAATGCAAGAGAGGTAAGAGACACCGGTTCCATCCCTGAATCAGGAAGGTCCCATGGAAGAGGGCATCACAAGCCACACCAGCATTCTTGCCTGGAGAATCCCATGGACAGAGGAGCCTGGTGGGCTACAGTCCATGCATGCTTGGTCGCTTCAGTCATGTCCGACTCTTTGTGACCCTACGGACTGTAGCCTGCTAGTATCCTCTGTCCATGAGATTCTCCAGGCAAGAATACTGGAGTGGGTTGCAATTTCCTGCTCCAGGGGATCTTTCTGACTCAGGGGCTGAACCTGTGTCTCCTGCGTTGTAGGCAGATTCTTTACCTCTAAGCCACTGGGGAAGCCCCAGCTACTATCTTAGAGTAGCAAAGAGTCAGACACGACTGAGGCAACTTAGCACGCCTGTGTTACTGTAAACTCTTGGAATCACTGGTCTACAGCTATGTTTCTCAGCTTATTTTTTGCCTAAAAATCATCTTGGGGAGGGAGAGCAGTTAAAAATGTAGATTCCTGTCTCACACTAGAGATGCTAATTCAGAAAATATGGAATGGAGTTTAGGCATGTTCCCCTTACAGGTTTCCCAAGTAATTCTAAAGGAGGTCACTTAAAAACGTACATTTGCAGAAATGATAGTCTATGGGCTCTACCAAAGTAAACGATTAGTGCTTGGGTTGGATTAAAATGCATGTTTGTAAATGAAACTTTCTCCAGGGACTCACAGTAAATCATTTCCTTAGATCTGTGTTACTCTCCCAATTATTCTGAAAGCATTAACCTTAAATAGTAATTTTATTTTCTTCCTTCATTGCAATATATTTCCCTTTATTTGATGTTGTTTAAATTAACAATAGCTAGATATACTTTTTGTAACAATTAAATAGGATGAATAGAGGAAAGGTTATTATCACAAACCTGTTTATTATGCCCACCTTACTGTATGCACCTCTCTGTCACCCATTTTCAAGCCTCTGGGGTTAAGATTCATAGCTTGGTATCATCATTCTATATCCTTCTCTTTGTTCATTCAAAAACATATGAAAATAATACCCATACACTCAAAATTTTGTTTTTCTCCACATAAAATTATCATTTGATGTTCCCATATATCAGATGTAAATCTAATTTTGTTTTTTGAAATTATTAATTCATGCATCCATAGAATCATATATATTTATCTATACCTGTAATTGTACATAAAAGAGATAAGTTTCTTACATATTAACTGAAATCAGTGCAGTTTTCCTTTTTGAGTGGTCTCATCCTTTCTTTTTCTATGTCATCTGCACACTTTCCTACCTCCTTCCAACCCTATTGGATATCTAATAACCTTGCTTTTATCTTATGTTTTCCTCTATAGACTTACAGGGTTTTGTACAGACATATAGGATTTTATCTATATCTATCTAATCATCATATTAAATGACTTTTTCTTCAGTCAGTAATACCTTATGGAAATGTTATCATGTCAACTGGTATAAAACTATTAATAATTCATTCCATTCTAATTGTTGTATAATATTTCATGATGAGTATTATTCTGACATTTCTCTTTATGAATGAGTATTAATTTTTCTTCTAACATTTTTGCCTTTATGAGCAAAAGTACAAGGAATATTCTGTACTGGTGATGTATTCCCAGGAACAGGATTGCTAAGAGGAAAAAAAAAAAGCAGATATTGTGTTACTGTTTTCCAAAAAGATTGCAATAATTTACATTTCTACCAGCAATGTCTGATCATAACTAAATAACATCCTAAACAGCAACATATGTCATTTGTTTTCATTTTTGATAGTCTAATAAATACAGTGATTTCATTGTTATATTAATCTATATTTTCTGAATTTATAAGTTTAAACTCTTTTCATTTTGTTTTTGTCATTTGGTTTGCTCATTAGTGAACTACTTATATCCTTTGTTCATTTTTCCACTGAATTGTTTTTATTGTGAATTTTAAAGAGCTCTTTGTATTTTATTGCACATATGTGCACTGAAATATTTTTAGTATTTTTCTTATATAAACCATTTATTATTTTTATCAAAATATGTCTCCTTTCTTGTTTATAGATTCAGGGCTTTCCTGTCTTGTTAAGAAAAGTTTCCACCCTTAAATTAAAAAAATTTCTTTGTAATTTTAAAAGATATTTGGGTCTTCTATCTTTCTGTAATTTGTTGTTGTTTATGGTATGAGATAGGGGTTCAATATTGTGTTCTCTTACTTAGAGAAATGCTTTCTGTTCAGCAGTCAAAAACTGTTTCTTTTTAAACATCATACAATAAATTATACTGGAATCTGTTTTAATATACTTTATCATACTCTAGTCTGTTTATTCACATGCTGATACTAATATGATCATAGTGGTTTTATAGTATATTTTGGTATTTAGTATGAGTCTCCTTACTTATCTCTCATTCCTTTTTTCTTAGTTATTCTTGAACACTAATTTTTCCATACAATGTTCAAGATCATTTTATTCAATTCTAGAACCATACTTTGGGGATTCTAATTGGAATCACATCAGTTTACATGATACTTTTAAAGATAATTAATATTTTCTGCTTTTAAGCCATGATCTAAGAACATGGTTTTTTCCCTTTTATTCATACCTTGTTTGAGGCTTTCAATTAATTTTTTTAAGTTAGATTTGTTGATTGTATAATTCATATTCAATAAAATTCCTCTTTTTCAGATGTGCTGTTTGATGAGTTAGACCAAGTATGCAGTTATGTAGCCACCATTATAATCAAGACAAGACAATTTTTCACCTCTTTGTGTACCTTGTTGACTGTTTCCCTACCTCCAACCTCGGCAACCACTGAGCTCTTCTTCAGTTCGTTTTGCCTTTTCCAGAATAGTATATAAGTGAAAGCGTATAGAATGTGGCCTTTGGTGTCAACTTTTTTTCATTTAGCATAATACATTTAAAATGTGTATAAATTGTTGAAAGTATTAGTAGTTCAAATTTTCACCATGGAGTGAATATTCTATTGAATAGTCACAGTTTTTCCATTTACCAGGTTATAGACATTTTGTGATGATTATTAATAAAGCTGCTTGACTCTTTGTGACCCTATGGACTGTTGTAGCCCTCCAGGCTTGTCTATCCACGACATTCTCCAGGCAAGAATACTGGAGTGGGTAGCCATTCTCTTCTCCAGGGGATCTTCCTTGACTCAGGGCAGATTCTTCACCATCTGAGCCACTGGTGGATAGGGTTTTATTGTGGATATAGGTTTTAGTGTGGATGGAGAAGGAAATGGCAACCCACTTCAGATTCTTGCCTGAAGAATCCCATGGATGGAGGAGCCACTGGTGGATAGGGTTTTATTGTGGATATAGGTTTTAGTGTGGATGGAGAAGGAAATGGCAACCCACTTCAGATTCTTGCCTGAAGAATCCCATGGACGGAGGAGCCTCGTGGGCTACATACAGTCCACGGGATAGCAAAGAGTTGTTAACAACTGAACGACTTCACTTGCACTTTTTAGTGTGGAAACATATGTCTTCATTTCTCTTGTCTAAATAACTAAGAGTGAGATTGCTGGGTTGTGCGATAAGTTATGTTTAATCTAAAGAACGCCATCACACTGTTTTTCCAAAGTGGTTGTACTATTTGAATCCTACCAGGAGTCTATCAGTTCCAGCGGCTCCATGTCCTGGTCAGAAAATAACATTGTTAGAGTTTTTTTTCATTGTTGCTGTTGTTGCTATTTGTTTTTAAAAGTGGAATTTAAAAGAGTGTGTAAACATACATTCTTAAATGTGTGTTCAGTTCAGTTCAGTTCAGTTCGGTTGCTCAGTCGTGTCCGACTCTTAAATGTGTGTAGTGTCAATTAAATTTTATAAAGTTTTTCATGTGCTTTTTGGCCCCTGGGAGGTTCAGTTCTATCTATTTCATTACTATTGTTTTTTTCCATTTATGTTTCTTGATGTAGAGTCATATACTAAGTTAAAACTGTTGATCTTGTATATTTGTTTACCCATTCACGTTATAAATCTCTTCTGTAAAATTTAGTAATTTTTAAGTTAGAATGTCTTTGGTA
The DNA here is from genome assembly GCF_000754665.1 of Bison bison bison. Classification (NCBI taxonomy): domain Eukaryota; kingdom Metazoa; phylum Chordata; class Mammalia; order Artiodactyla; family Bovidae; genus Bison; species Bison bison. The sequence goes on along the minus strand of NW_011495022.1, from coordinate 539,750 downwards.
TTCTGAGTATACAGCTGCATTATCAGCAAATGACTGCTTTATCCCTTTTAAAATAGGAGTTATTTCTTTTTTAAAATAAAATTTTCTGGAACATCTAAAATAAGAATAAAAAATGACGACAGTATTGAACACCTGAGTTCCAAACTATAAATCATCATTTTAGTGTTTTAACTCTGTGTGATATTTGCTATTGAACTTTGAGTAGATTTATTTATATTTAAATAGATTTTTTTTCCTATTTAAGAGCTTCCCTGATAGCTGAGTTGGTAAAGAATCCACCTGTAATGCAGGAGACCCTGGTTCGATCCTTGGGTTGGGAAGAACCCCTGGAGAAGGGAAAGGCTCTCCACTCTAGTATCCTGGCCTGAGAATTCCATGGACTGTATAGTCCCTGGGGTTGCAAAGAGTTGGACACAACTGAGTGACTTTCTGTTTTCCTATTAGATTTTTAGTAGGTGCGTCTGCTAAATATTATCAAATAACTTCTCAGCATCTAATAATAGCTGTGGTTATTCGGGGTTTATTTTTTGTGTGATTCCACTGAAATTTTATAATTTTTAGTTTTATTTTTGTTAAAAAAGCATTAGGATTTTGATAGAGATTGCATTGAATCTATAGATTGTTTTAGGTAATATGAACATTAAACAATATTGATTCATCCATTCCATTCATATAGAAATTCTTTCCATTTTTCTGTGTCTTCAATTTCTCTCAACATCTTATAGTTTTCAGTGCACAGGTCTTTCACCTCTTTGGTTAAATTTACCCCTAGGTATTTTATTTTTTCTGTTGTAAACATGGTTGTTTTCTTGAATTCTCTTTTTGTGAGTTCATTGTGAGTGTATAAAAATGCAATAAATATTTTTCTGTTGACATGTGCTCTGCAACTTTACTGTATTCAATGAATGTTTCTAATAGTTTTTGATGGAGTCTTTAGGGTTTTCTACGTATAAAACTTTTATTGACAAAGAGTGACAGTTTGACTTTGTTTTCAATTTGGGTGTCTTTTATTATCTTTCTCTTTGCTAAGTCTTCTGGCTAGGACTGTGATAGTATGTTGAATAAAAAGGGCAAGAATTGACACCTTTGTCTTGTTCCTGACCTTAGATGGATCACTTTGACTTTTTCATCATTGAGTGTGATGTTAACTGTGGTTTTGTCATATATAGCCTTTATTATTTTTAAGTGTGTCCCTTCTATACATATTTTATCGAGTTTTTAAAAGTCATAAATGGGTATTCAATCTTATCAAATTCTTTTTCTGCATCTGTTGAGATGATCATATGATTTTTATTCTTCATTTTGTTAATGTGGTATATCACATTGGTTTGTGAATATTGAATCATCCTTGCATCCCTGGAATCAATCCCAGCTGAGTGTGGTATGTGATCCTTTTGATGTACTGTTGGATTAAGTTTGCCTGATTTTGTCGACAATTTTTGCATTTAGTTCTAGTTCGGCAGAGATGTTGGCCTGTAATTTTCTTGTAGTTGTCTTGGTCTGGTTTTGTTATCTGGGTAATGATGACTTCATTGAATGAATTAGGAGGCATTCCCTCCTCTTTAACGTTTTGGAAGAGTTTGAGAAGGATAAATAATTTAGTAGAATTCAGCTATGAAGCTGTCTGGTCCTGGAATTTTTTTTTTTTTTTTATCTGGGTCTTCTCTCTTTTTTTGTTAGTGAGTCTTGCTAAACGTGTGTTAATCTTATCTTTTTAAGAATCCAGCTCTTAATTTCACCAATCTTTTCTATTGTCTCTGTAGTCTTTATTTTGTTTATTTCTGACATATTTTTATTACTTCTCTCCTTCTGCTGACTTTGGGCTTTGTTCATTTTATTTTTTTAGTTCCTTTAAGTGTAAGGTTAGATTGAGATTTTTCTTGTTTCTTAAGGGAGTATGTTCCTATAAACTTTCTTCTTAGTACCACTTTTGCTGCATCCTATAGATTTTGGCGTGTCTTATTTTCATTTGTCTATGGGTATTTTTTATTTGTCCTTTGGTTTTTCTTGTTGTTGATCTAAGGGTTGTTTAGTAGCACACTGTTTAGTCTCCACGTATTTGTGTTTTTTCTAGCTTCTAGTTGACATCTTGTTTCATATTATTGTGGTTAGAAAAAATGCTCAGTGTGATTTGTCTTAAGTTTATTGAGGCTTGTTTTGTGTTTTAACATATGGTCCATCATTGAAAGTATTTCAAGTGCACTTGAGAAGAATGTATATTCTGCACTTGGATAGAATGTTTTATATAAATCTACTGAGTTCATCTGGTCTAATATTTCAATTAGGGCTGATATTTCCTTGTTGATTTTCTGTCTGGATAATTATCCACTGATGTAAGTTCGATGTTAAAGTTGTCTATAGTTATTTTGTTGCTTTCAATTTCTCCTTTATGTCTATTAATAATTGCTTTATATATTTTGGTGCCTCTATATTAGGTGCATGTATAGTAGTGTCTACTTTTGTCTCTTACTATCTTTTTTCCTTGAAATCTGTTTTGTATGATATGAGTATGGTTACCCCTACTTTTTTTGGGCTGCCATATGCTTAGAGAATCATCTTTCTTTCCTTCACTTTGACCTGGAATGAGTTTGTCTTTAGAGCTTAAATGAGTCTTCTGGAATCAGCCTATAGTTGGGTCTTGTTTTCTAAATATACTTAGCCATTCAATCTTTTTTTTTTTTTTTCATTTTTTTATTGACATCCAGGGTGTTTATGTACCGACAAGGACCAAATACTGTTGTTTTGTTTTCTGGTTGCTCCATATCTCTGTTATTTCTCTTTTCTTGTGTTTCTGTCTGCTGTTTTAATTTGGTTTTCAATGATGTTTTTCTCAGTTTTCTCTTAAGTTTTGTGTCTCTATTCTAGATTAATAATATGTGGTTAATATAAGGTTTGCATAAAACATAGATAGCATGGTAGTCTATCTTAAAGATTCTTAAAGATAAGAATCTTATCTTTACTTATGCAGATCCCATCTTTTCCTCTTATGTTTTTGAAATCTCAAATTATCCATTTTATGTTGTGAGTTAGTTACCAAGTTGCTGCCTTTTTCCCCTTTAATCTTTATGCTGTAACTTCATGTTTAACCTCCTATTCTGATATGAAGTTGGAACTACTTTCTGATTCTATTTATCATCTTAAAGGTTTGTGTACTGTTGCCTTTTTGTTTAAGGTAAAAGAAATCCTTTAAACATTTCTTGCAAAGCGTGTCTAATGATGATAAACTTCCTCAGCCTTTGTCTGGGGATGCATTTATTTCTCCTTCATATTTGAAAAACAACTTTGCTGGATAGTGTAGTCTTAACTGACAGTTTTTATTTTTTAATATTTTGTGTAATTCATTACACTTTTTTCTGACTGATGGAGTTTTTTTGCTGAGAAGTCTGCTGAATAGCCTGATGGGGGTTCCTTTGTAGGTTACTATCTTTTTCCCTGTTTGCCTTTAAAATTTATTCTTCATCACTGACTTTTGATGGTTTTCTTATAATGTCTTAGAGAAGGTCTTTTTGCATGGAGATAATTAGGTATTCTCTTAGGTTCATGGACTTGTATATCCAGTTTCTTCTTCAGATTCAGGAAGTTCTCAGCTATTATTTCTTTAGGTAAACCCTCTGCTCCCTCCTCCCTCTCTTCTGCTTTAGGGACACCCATTGCCCTTATGTTGCCTTTCCTGATGGAGTCAGATAGTTCTCGTAGAATTTCTTCATTAAAAAAAAAAAATGTTCTCTCTCTCCTTTTCTACCCGAATTGTTTCTAGATTTCTAACTCTGAGCTCATTAATTCTTTATCCCATATGGTCTGCTCTGTTTCCAATGTTTTCGATTGAACTCTTCATCTCATTTATTGAGTTCTTTAGCACCAGAATTTCTGTTTAGTTCTTTCTTAGTTCAGTCATTCTGGTAAAGTATTCATTCCATCTGTTCATTAATTTTATTCCTGAGCTCACTGAACTGCCTGAGTTTTCTTGTAGCTTGTTGGCAGCTATTTGAAATTCTCTATTTCAGTTAGATTGCAGAATTCTGTGAATTTAAGTTTGGTTTCTGAAGAACTGTCCTTTTTTTTTGTAATATCATGTTATCATGGTTTTTCATGGTTCTTCAGCCAGTATATTTGAAGTAGCAAATGTCTCTCTTATTTAGGTAAGCTTTAAAAGTTTTGGTTGCCAAGGGGGAAGGATGTGGGAAAGGATAGTCAGGGAGTTTGGGATTGACATGTACACTGTTCTATTTAAAATGGATTTTCAACAAGGTCCTACCATATAGCACAGGGCACTCTGCTCAGTGTTATGTGGCAGCCTGGGTGGGAGGGGAGGTTGGGGGAGAGTGGATATGTGTATACGTGTGATTGAGGCCCTTTGATGTCCACTTGAAACTGTTATAGCATTCTTAATTGGCTACACTCCAATATAAAATAAAAATTTACAAGAAAACCAAAAAATTTTACTCAAAACAATTCAATTTATTGGCAATTAGAGGCCTTTATTTTATTTTTCAGTAGGTGGAATACCTAATTTTTTTTTTTTTAGCCTGAGCTGCCTCTGGCTATATTTGAGAATGGGCATTTTCTACCCTTTACTGTCTCTGCCGGAGGTGCTGCTGGTACCTGCGTCATAGCTCTGTGTGCTTTTGGAGTTACTGGTGCCTTGCTGCGGTCACTGGTGCCACTATCGGGGCACCAGAATGGCAGGTGCCTCTGCCATGTCATGCCCCACCTGGGTCATGGGCACCATTGCTGCGGTGGACATAGGAGAAGTGTAAGCTGGGGCCACAGGTGCCCCCACTGCCTCCAGGGTCATTGGGTTTGTGGGCACTGTGGCCGCTGCTAGGGATGGGGGGCCACCGTTGTGGGCACTGCTGCAGCTGGAAGAATAGTGTATGTAGTGTATGGGCCCTTCTGCCTCTGCTGCCTGGTTCCCTGTGGTCGTGGGTGCCTCTGCTGGTGGGAAGGCAGAGTTGTGTGCACAACCTCCCCATCTCTGACGAGGTTCTCTGGGGTGCAGACTTAGCTGCTGCAGCCAGAGAACTGAAATCTCAGGCACCACCTTCACTGTTTCCCTGGTTCTGCCTTCTGTTTATGTTTCAATCCACTCATTTTCAGGTCTATAAATGAGAGGATCTCTCTAGCATCCTACTGTGTTGGATAGAGCATCCTTTGTTAAATCATAAAAGTTCTGTTTTACTAGTTGTAGATGGAAGGAGAGAGGTGAAGGGAGCACATTACAACACCGTGATGTTGATTATTACTATACCTCTCGTTGGTCATTTTTTTCCCCTAAGGTTTACTTCTACATCCCAGGTGAAATCTTTGAAAACTCTTGCTCTGGCTTTGCCCCACCTTGCTCCAAATTCTAGTAGAGAAATTTTAATACCAAGTGAATATTAGGATTTCCATTGTAGTGTCTCTTTTGTATTTTAAGAAACTTAAATTTATCACATATATGACACATTCCCATAATCTAACATTGTTTATTTGGATTTAGCAATGTGAATTTTAAGATTTACTGCCCATCACAATTTTCTATCCTATTAGTCTTCTAATATTAATTAAGAAGCTTCTTATGAAAAGTAACATAATGGATTTTAAGGTAGTTGAAAATAAAGAGAATATATGAAAAATTATTTTATTTTAATTGATAGTTTAGAAGTTGGGTTGATATTCTATTGATTCAGTGGCTTAACAGTGTCTTCATGCACTCAGTTTCTTTCCATCATCTTGAATTACAATGATCATTGTTGATAACTCATTTGCTGATTGAAGCCAAACAAAAGTCCTGGGGAAGATTCTTGGTTTTCTGGATTATTTGGCTCCATTGTCTGCATCTTCCTCTATTTAGTTATAGATATTTTTTTTAATTTACTTATTTATTTGGCAGGTGGGAGGAAAGGGCATGACAGAGGATGATGATGGTTGGATGGCATCAATGACTCAATGGATATGAGTTTGAGTAAACTCTGGGAGTTGGTGATGGACAGGGAGGCCTGGCGTGCTGCGGTTCATGGGGTTGCAAATAGTTGGACTGAACTGATTTATTTGGCTGCACCACATAGCATGTGGGGTCTGTTTTCCGAGCAGGATCAAGCACATGTCCTCTGCATTGGAAGCTCAGAGTCTTGACCACTTTACCGCTGGGAAAGTCCCTTCCTCTATTATTCAAGGATGAGAAAATCTAGGTATACTCTTGAGGCCATGTCAGCTTTTTCCTCAAGGATCCATAGATTTCTCTCAAGACTCCAGCTGCAAACCTATCATCATCCTAGGCTCTCCAACACTGAAAGTTCATCAGTGTTTCTCTGAGTTGGAATGTTACCTACATGGGTTCATTTCCTTGTTTTATCCTATGAAATCTTTCTTGAATTGAAAGAGATCTAGGCAAGCCCAATATGCCACTGGACAAGATATGTTCATTTGCTTTGATCCTCTTTATTGTATATCTCTGTGCTGCCAGATTCTGATTCTTCGACTACACAGTAGAGCAAAAGTTGATCGTCGCAGTTACTAGTGAAATTTCTATTTTATAAAATCTTTTTTTTTTAACTACTCCGTTGACATAGGGAAAGAGTTATTTTTATTTGATTACCTACCTATTCTCTGTAACATGAATAGGTGTCTTTATTCCTGAACAGTGTGCTAGAAGAAAGTTTTAGCCACTTGTTAACACTGAAGATTCCTGTGGTGTTTCCTGTCTCAGTCCTATTAAAGTGAAACCTCAGGTTGTACTCTGTTACAGCCTGTGCTCTTTATTCTGTCTGTATTGCATTGCTAGGAGATGTAGCTTCATTAATGGATATAAGGAGAAAGTTACAGATAGATGGCAGAAGTATGGAAGGAAGAACCAATTTGACTCTCTCAAGGAATGTGTGTTTGTGTGCTTAGTCATTTCAGTCATGTCCGACTTTGCAATCCTGTGGACTGTAGCCCACCAGACTCCTCTGTCCATAGGATTCTCCAGGAAAGAATACTGGAGTGGGTTGCCATGCCCTCCTCCAGGGGATCTTCCTGACCCAGAGATTGAATGTGCATCTCCTGCATTGCAAGTGGATTCTTTACCCACTGAACCACCAAGAACTTCTAAGAATATATCTCATATGAAAGGGAGATCAGTGGTTTTGGCATCATTTCTCTTACATTAAGGCCTCCCTGAAAGAGAGTGGAAACTTCCTTTAATGTAATCTCTCTCTAGAGAGATTTTGTTGGGCCAAACATCGAAACCAGCATTCTTAGAAATATTCCAGTCACATAATGTAATTTAAAATTTTCTAGTGACTGCATTTAGAAAACTAAATGAAAGCAATTTTTATAATATGTTGCAGTCAGCCCAATATTTAAAATATTGTTTAAACAAGTAACCAATAGAAAAATTGCTTATGAAGTAATTACATTCTTATTTTTGTTGAACGTCTTTGATAGTTGACATGGAATTTAAATTTCCAGCATGTTCCCATTTGGAATAGTCATGTTTCAAGCACTTATTGGCTACATGTGACTAGTGGCTATCCTATCACACAGCCTAGTTATGGACATTGATCATTTCTTAATCATTTCATCTATGCAGTTTTATAAGGGAATTTGCCTCCCACAATTTAGTAAACTTTTATAAGTAACTTTGGCTTCTACTACTGTTAAAACTTTATGTCTCTGTAAGAATTTTAATGAAAATTTCTGTGAGAAGTGTGACTGAAAATTGAACTAGCTATTACCACCTTGTGGAAGAGCCTGTTACTTAAAAATATTTAAGAATAATTAACTTTATTTCCTTGTTTTGAATATTAAATCTAGACTATTGTTTAATGACTGTGCAACCCCTCAATTACTTGCCTTACTATGATTAAAAAAAAAACTGACAACAATTTCTTAATTGCTTTTGCTCCAATATGTTTAATATCCATATAATTTGTTGATTTTAAACTTACTTCAATAACATTTATAAGAAATCTTTGAAAAGTGTTACTTCTGTCTCTCAAAATCTAAATATTCCTATATCCTGCACCAATGGCTGAAAAAAATTTGAACTTTTTTCTCCTTCCAGGACATCAGCTTCTTTAACCCTAAGCTTTCTGTGTATAGCCATTATTCCCATGTTCACAAAAGTGAGATAAAGGATTAGGGGGAAAAATAAAGGATTATCACATCTGACACTATGTGGAATCCCTTTAGATTTTCATCTGAGTCCTTATGCCTTCTTGGCTTTTAAGAACATATCCTTGTTCTTCTTGCAGAGAGAATATAGCTGGATAAACCAGCTCTGCCAAGATAATCAGTAGCCGTTATCTTAGGAGAAGTTGTATCAAGTTTGGAATATACTTCAGGCTGTGACCTTCTAATATTAGAAGCCATTGTCATACTTGCCTGAATTAAATGTGCAGTGTTTATAGATTCTTTCATAGACCAACTCATCAATTTTTTTCCACTGATACTTTCTTCATTTTAATTGTAAATATTCTTGATAGGATAAATAAGAATATTACCGAAAAATATTCTTACAATAACCTTGTTGGGGAATATAGAATGAACATCAGTAAACACCCAGAATTATCTGAGACTCTTGCAACATATTTGATAATCTGTCTGGCTCAAGTTCACGTTATAAAAATGTGATAAGATTAGCTGTGATATGATGGATTCTGCCAGGAAAAGATGATTTGGGGTTGCTTGTGATACACTTAACTGGTGACTGTTCCATTGTAGCATAATATATTCAATTAAAAAAAAACTCTGAAAAGTAAGCATTTAGGTGTAATTAAGAAAACTTTCAGGGATAACTAGCTGCCCTTTCTGGTATGATCTTCATAGAGGTCACCCATGCTAAAATGAAAACAAAAAATGGGTCCATATCAGTCCATATCATTTACTTTTGGCACTGACTCAGTGTTTTTCCCCAGAGAAGGGGAGAAATATCAGTAGTTTGATTCCTCTTTATCACAGACTCCTTCAGCCTCAACCTTATTGTATTTGTTTGCTTTAAAAAAGCCTGTGAGGACAGATGTGAACACAATGTGAAGGCAGTTTTCCTTTGAGATTCATTTCCCAGTGAAATCTGGTCCTTTATAACTAGCTTAAGCAGAATGTCCCCTGACACTTGTTTGCTTCTTATGAAAACATTTCATCAAAACCATGTTCACACTGAAATGGTGGATGTGGAATTAATTTGTGAAAATTTGGGGAGATTATATATTTATTCGGTATTGGTTTCCCTTTTTGTGCTATATTTAGTGGCCCCAACTTAATAATTCAAATTAGAGCATGGATAACTTTTGACAAAACAGATGGTTTCCAAAAAGAATTTTTTTTTTGTCCGGACACTTTTCTTATTGCAACGAGATGGACTATCTTCCCTGAAGGGTGTACAGTCAGTGCATATCTTGGGCCACAGAAGAAACGAGATGATGGTATGGCCTGCCTTTTCTAAATCAATCTTGTACATCTGGAAGTTCTTACTACTGAAGCCTAGCTAGGAGGATTTTGAGCATAACCTTACTAGCATGGGAAATGAGCATAATTGTAGTTTGAAATTTTGGGGCACAGCTCTTATTTGGAATTGGACTGAAAATTGACATTTTCCAGTCCTGTGGCCACTGCTGAGTTTTCCAAATTTGCTGACATACTGATTGCAGCACTTTAAGAGCATCATCTTTTAGGATTTGAAATAGCTCAGCTGGAATTCCATCACCTCCACTAGTTTTGTTTGCAATAATGCTTCCTAAGCCCACTTGACTTCATGCTCCAGGATGTCTGGCTCTAGGTGAGTGAACACACCATTGTGGTTATCTAGGTCATTAAGACCTTTTGTATACAATTCTTCTGTGTATTCTTGCTACCTCTTAATCTCTTCTGCTTCTGTTAGGTAGGTCCTTACTGTTTCTGTCCTTTATTGAACCATCCTTGCAAAAAGTGTTCCCTTGATATCTCCAATTTTCTTGAAGAGATCTCTAGTCTTTCCCACTCTATTGTTTTCCTCTATTTCTTTGCATTGTTCATATAAGAAAGCTTTCTTATCTCTCCTTGCTGTTCTCTGGAACTCTGCATTCAGTTGGGTATATGCTTCTCTTCTCCCTTGCTTTCGCTTTTCTTCTTTTGTAACCCCTCCTTAGACAACCACTCTGCCTTCTTGCATTCCTTTTTCTTTGGGATGGTTTTGATCACTGCCTCTTGGACAATGTTAGAAATTTTTATCCATAGTTCTTCAGGTACTCTGTCTACCAGATCTAATCCCTTGAATCCATTCATCACCTCCAGTGTATAGTCATAAGAGGTTTAATTTAGGTCATACTTGAATGGCCTAGTGGTTGTCCCTACTTTCTTCAATTTAAGTCTGAATTTTGCAACAAGGAATTCATGATATGAGCCACAGTCAGCTCCTGGTTTTGTTTTTGCTGACTGTATAGAGCTTTTCCATCTTTGGCTGAAAAGAATATCATTGATCTGATTTTGATATTTACCATCTGGTGATGTCCATGTGTAGAGTCGTCTCTTGTGTTGTTGGAAAAGGGTGTTTCCTATGATGAGTGCATTCTCTTGGCAAAACTCTGTTAGCCTTTGCCCTGCTTCATGTTATACTTCAAGGCCAAACTTGCCTGTTACTCCCAGTATCTCTTGACTTCCTACTTTTGCATTCCAGTCCCCTATGATGAAAATGACACCTTTTTTGAGTATTAGTTCTTGAAGGTCTTGTATGTCTTCATAGAATCATTCAACTTCATCTTCTTTGGCATTAGTAGTTGGGACATAGACTTGAATTACTCTGATGTTGAATGGTTTGCCTTGGAAATGAACTGAGATTATTCTGTCATTTTTGAGATTGCATCCAAGTGCTACACTTCAGACACTTTTGTAGACTATGAGGGCTACTCCATTTCTTCTAAGAGATTCGTGCCTACTGTACTTAATGCTCATCTGATTTAAATTCACCCATTCTGGTCCACTTTAATTCACTGATTCCTAAGATGTCGATGGTCACTCTTGCCATCTCCTTTTTGATCACATCCAATTTACCTTGATTCATGGACTTAACATTCCAGATTTCTATGCAACATTGTTCTTTACAGCATTGGACTTTCACCACCAGACACATCTGCAACTGAGCATCATCTCGGCTTTGGCCCAGCTGCTTCATTCTTTCTGAAGCTGTTAGTAATTGCCTTCTGCTCTTCCCCAGGAGCGTATTGGACACCTTTCACCTGAGAGACTCATATTCCAGTGTCATATCTTCTTGTCTTTTCATACTGTTCATGTGGTTCTCACAGCAAGAGTATTGGAGTGGTTTGCCATTCCCTCCTCCAGTGGACAACATTTTGTCAGAACTCTTCACTATGACACGTCTGTCTTAGATGACCCTGCATGGCCTGACTCAGTTTCACTGAGTTATGCAAGCTCCTTCACCACAACAAGGCTGTAGGTACTAACTATATGCTGGTTTTTTGCCCTGTGTATATGGTCTAAAAAGTTTTGTTATTTAATAAACTTCTGCTACTTACCTATTTTTAAATTATTATCAGTTGATTGATAACCAAAAATAGAGAAAACATAGGGTTATAGTTTTCTAGCTCAAAAAGTCTTAGAAATGTTTGATAGAAAAATGAAGCATGAGGGAATATTACTATTCACCTGTGATTTTGACAGCTTTAATTTTATTATAAAATAATTCTTAAAGTTCATATCTAAAGAAAAATAAAATATAGGTTACTTCTGATTTAAAAAGTAACTTTCTTTGATAGAAGCCTATTATATTATGCTTTGCTGATTTTGGTTCATAAAATTATAGTGTGTGTAAGACTGGACTTTAGTGAAAATCTGATAGTGCAAATTTTTGTTTCTTCCTTTTTTTTTGTCTCTCCTGAAGACATTCACAAATAACTCCTATCTTCAAGTGTGGTGTACAAAAGTGAAGATAAAATGAAGTATATTTTACCTGGGGAATAGACGTTTCATTGAATAAATTGATGTGTGCTAGTAAATTCAATGTGGTACATTCTTTTCTTGATATAGTAGCAATTCAAGTGAAAGCATGTTAAATTTAGGGTCCTTTTAAATAACTATTTCTTGGCACTCTTTCTGAGTGATGAATACTCATTTCAAAAATTTATCTGAGGAATTTTATAGACTGGGAAGAGAAGGTTATTTTAGCTTTTATTTTTTAAGTTTTGTGCCCAGATCTCTTCTTTATTGTTATTTCCAGTTGGTTTAAAGAACTTTTTGGTAACAGTTTCTATTGTAGAATATGTCATTTAGAAAGAATTTAAAGAATGAATAAAAAATAGAGGAAGATTTTGTTTCAAAATTGTGCATTTTCATTGGTACCATCTTTAATTGAGAGGCACTTTGAAAGGTTCTGCAGCAGTTCAGAAACGGCTGGCAGTTTCTTGCATCTCATCTGTCTTTACCCACAAATGCAACAGGAGTGGAGTGACACATGGCTGACCAAGATCCACAGGAGAACTGAACAAGCGGAACAGGACTCTTGTTCTGATTGCTATTTAAGAGATCATTCATACCCCATTCAACAATAATTCTTTTGACTATAATAATCTTTTCTAATCCATCTTGGAAACCAGTCCTACTAGATTTTCTTTAATTTTTGTTTGTCTAAGGAGTTTTTTTCCTCCAACTTGATCCACAAGATACTACTCTGTGCAAAATGTAATTAGGCTAATTTTTATATCTATTTAGTATTTTTTCTGGGATAACTTGTTTGTCACTTAATGGAATAGAAATTTAATCATTTATTTTTATCTGTAGAAAACCAGGCTAAGTTAGTGATGAAGATGTCTATGTTAGAAAGCAAGAGCTCAAGTAGGATCTTAGTCTGTAAGAATATTTGATAATGCTACAAATAGCCAGTGCTAACTTTGTATTCTGGGGGAAAAGATTTTAATTTGGAAGGACAAATATGAAAGTTGTGAGCTCGGATAAAGTCATCTTGATAATTAATAGGTATGTGTATATCCACAGGGGCTCTTCTTATGTTTAAAACTGAATAGAGTGTGTTTGTGAGACAGTGTATGTATACGTGTGAATGTGTGCACATTGCAAGAAATCCAAAGAGAGATTACATGAATCTGGGAAAAATCTTTGAAAAAGAGATTTTGGATGCAGATCCTGTGGTATGTATATGTTTTAGGAGAACAAATGCAGATGATCTATGATGTTGTGACAACTTGAGTGGGTGTTCTACTTTTGGCTCATCTGGGTTTCTGAGTGATACATCTGCCACAAGATCTATATGAATAGATCATTGTTAAACTCTAGAGGAAAAATATGTCTCCAGTAAGAGGCCAGTTGATAATAGCCCCTCAAATGCATTACTCACATTACAGTCATCCAATGTCACACATGGTGGATAAGCTAGATCGACTGACTCAACATTTATTCCACCTTCCTTAATGTTCTTTCTGTATGGCAGAGACTAAGGAGCTTAAAAGTACATTTTTCAGACTTCCTTTTGAGCAGAAGCTCCAGAAGTAATTTAAGTTCAATCAATCAAATGCTTTCATGAGAGTCTTGAATGCAGAGCAGAGTGAAGTAGAGAGAGGGGGGCCTGGAAGGGTCATGCATTTTTCTCCTTGCAGGGCCTGCTGCTTCCAGCAGCAGCTTCCTGATACTTGGAGCAGATGTGAGGCACTGTCTTCTTGCTTCCCAGTTTCCTGTCTGTAGTCAAGGTAGCGGTTTATTCCAGTTATGCAGTGATGATCTGGGAATTGCTCCTAGAGGCCCAGCCCAGAGCACTTGTAAACTATCCAGCAATTGTGTAAAAACCTCATTCTCAGTATTAAATTTCTTTGCTTTGCTATAGCCCCAATGTCTTCTGTTGTCTACATGGAACACTAAATGATACACAGATTCTTGATAATTCTTTTCTCTTCTTATGACTCTTTCCCTCTTCACATTAACTTTTGAATGTCTATTTTAATCAGTGCCTATGTTAAACAATGTCTACATAAGGCCCAAATTAACAAACACTAATAATATATAGATTCACTTCAGAGACACCGTTAATTGAAAATCAGTCCTAGAGGTTTTGAGAGGAAGTTGGTATGAGAATAGTTTCTCTCTTGGCTTTCCTGGGGACTGACTTTCAAACTTAACACAACATCCAATATGAATAATCTATTTCCAAGATTAATTAAGGTCCCTCTTTAGACAAGTAACACTTACCTAAAATGGTCATTTTGTTGGTAAGTTTATTGACTTTAGTATATATGAAAGCTTTGTTAAATTTTATAGGAACAAATGGCTTATGAAAACTTGGTTGTCATTTCTGATCTTCTTACAAAGCTCTACAGGTGTTATAAGAAACAGGAGGATAATCTTTTGGCCAAAGGGAAAAGCTGCATTTGGGGTTTCTTTTTGCTGATATAATGTGTTTTTCTGATTTAAGATGTGTCATTTTAAGTTGATTTATACAGAGCTGGCAATGCAAAGATAAATTTGCCTTTTTTTCTTTTAGCATTTAATAAACTTTATTTTTTAAAACAATTTTAGATTTACAGAAAATTTCTGAAGATGGGCCTAAGAATTCCCATATACCTCTTACTCAATTTCCCCTATTATTAACACTTTACATAATTATAGTGTAAGAATTACAATTAGCAAAACAATGCTAATACATTATTATTAACTAATGTTTATACTTTCTTTCATTTTCTTTTATCTTTGTCTGATGGTCTCTTTCTAATCCAGGACCCATCCACAATATCACATTTACATGTCAGTCTGTTTCTTTATGCTCTTATTTAGACATGACAATTTCTCAGATTTTCCTTGTTTTTAATAACAAAACCTTGATAGTTTTGAGCAGTACTTGTCAGGTATTTTGTAGAATGTCTTCATTTGAAAATTGCCTGATGATCTAATCTTGAGTGACTGGGATTTTGGGTTTGGGAGAAAGACCACAAAGATGAAGAGCCATTTTCATCACATTGAATCAAGGATACATTCTGTCATACATTCTTTTGACATTCTGTCAACATCACTGTTGCTGTTGACCTTGATCACTTAGCTGATGTAGTGTTAGGATTCTCGATTATGAAGTTACTCTTCTTCCTCTTTTCACACTGGATGAAGGGAAATCACTATGCACAGCTCACACTAAGGAGTAAGGAATTATACTCCTCTACTTAAAAGTGGAGTATCTACATAAATTATTTGGATTCTTCTGCATGGGAGATTTATCTCTTCTTACTGTTGATTTGACTGTTTATATCAGTATTTTGTTGCTTTTCAGTTGCCAAGTTCTGTCCAAGTGGAGGTGATGAAATTCCAACATAACTATTTAAAATCCTAAAAGATGATGCTCTTAAAGTGCTGCACTCAATATATCAGCAAATTTGGATAACCCAGCAGTGGTTAAATCAGTATAGGCTCATGGATTTTTTTTTTTTTTACTTAGGGTTATAACTAATATTACTATTTATTTGTTGCTCAAATTGTTCCAGCCTTGGCCATTGAGAGCTCTTTCAGTTGACCCTGTGTCCCTTTGACATTCCACCATTATTATAGTTTTGTGTTTTTTAGCATATCCTTATTTTTTGACACTATAAGATACTCTAGCCTCTACTCATATATTTCTTGTCCCAGTCTTAGAACCAACTACTTCTTCTAGGAACTCTGGTTCATTTTAATGATGTAGAGTATTCAGAAACCAAGATCTGGGTGCTAGATGTGCTTGTTGCTACTTGTTGAAGTAGCAACACACACTTGTTGAAGTGTGCTTGCTTCTAGGCCCTTTCAACTGATAGATTAATATACACACATGTATTTTTTTGCTCTGTATATTTACACATATCTATAGCTTCCCTGATAGCTCAGTTGGTAAAGAATCTGCCAGCAATGCAGAAGACCTGGGTTCGATTCCTGGGTCAGAAAGATCTGCTAGAGAAGGGATACGTTATCCATTCCAGTATTCTTGGGCTTCCCTTGTGACTCATCTGGTAAAGAATCCGCCTGCAACGCAGGAGATCTGGGTTCCATCTCTCGGTTGGAAAGATCCCCTGGAGAAGTAAGAGAAAGGCTACCCACTCCAGTATTCTGGCCTGGAGAATTCCAGGGACTATATAGTCCATGGGGTTGCAAAGAGTTGGACACGACTAACTTTAACTTTCACATAAATATTTCTGTAAGAAATGAAATAAACTGTGTCTATATAAAGCTAAACCTGAGTTTATATTAATGTCTCCAACTCATAATCTATTACTGCATAGATCTTTCTAGCTTCCTTTTGCTTACTTACATAACCTTACACTCTAACAGTGGGAAATCCAACTCCCACCATTAGTCATCCATATACTTAACTGTTCACTTCTAGTGTACATATATAACGATATCAGAATTCTTAACCTGTAGTCCCATGACAGATAGCTTTCTCGACTAGAGGAGTGTTTATGTACCGTTTGTTTTATCTTTAGTCTTAGAGATTCCACTCATTTCTCCAGTTACTTAGATCAGCACCTACATTTTCACAAATATATGGTGTCATGTTTCTACAACTACACTATTG
This sequence comes from Bison bison bison, assembly GCF_000754665.1. Classification (NCBI taxonomy): domain Eukaryota; kingdom Metazoa; phylum Chordata; class Mammalia; order Artiodactyla; family Bovidae; genus Bison; species Bison bison. The sequence continues at coordinate 523,261 of NW_011495022.1, read as the reverse complement.
CATGGAAAAGTTTAACTACTCTGAAAAAACTCCCAGTGCTTCTCCTGATCAGCGCTTCCTTTCTCCTGATCCCTCGGTCTTATCATTGCTATAGTCTTGCCTTTTTCAGAATGTGTTGCAATCGGAAACATATAGGATTTTAAGATGTAGAAATACTCATTTAAGATTCCTCCATGTATTTTCATGGTTGATAGCTCATTTATTTTTATCTCAGAATATTATTTTACTGTATGTATATCAGTCTGCTTATCCATTCACCTATTTAAAGACATCATTGTTGTTTCTTGTTTCTGACTATTGTGAATAAGCTGCTATAGATATTCACATGTAGGTTTTAGTGTGAATTTTCAAATTAACTGGGTAAATGCCTGGAAGCCTGTTTTTTGGATCATATGGTAATACTATGTTTAGCTGAATAATAGGTTATCAAACCTTCTTTCAAAGTGGTTATAGAATTTTGTGTTCCCAATAGCATTTAATGAATTTCTGTTTTTCTACATCCTCACTAGCATTTGGTATTATCAAGACTTGGATTTTAGTCATTCTAATAAGTGTGTATTTCATTGTTTTAAGCATAAAGCATGTGAAAGATACCATTGTTTGCCATTAGGGAATTGCAAATTACAGTAACGATGAATGGCTTATTAGAATGGCAAAAATCCAACCCAATTCCTCCTTCGATTGTTTCTTTACTTACTGTTGAGCTTCAACAGTATTTTGTATACTTTGGATGTAAGTTCTTTATCAGATACATATTTTTCAAATATTTTGCCCAGTCTGTGGCTTGAATTTTGATTCTATTAAGTGTATTTTGTAGAGCAGAAGCTTTTAATTTTAATAAAGTCTAATTTACTAATTTTGTCTTTCACAAAGGCATTTTTGGTGGTATATCTAAAAGTTCATTGTATAATTCAAGCCTAGAATTTATTCCTTTAGCCTCTAGAAGTTTCATAGTATATTTTATATTTTAGATCTATGATTCCTTTTAGTTTTTGTGAAAGGTCTGTGTTTGGATTTATTTTTTTGCTTATGGATATCCGACTGTCTATTGAAGAGATTATCCTTTTTCTTTCAATCATTTTTGTTCCTTTATCAGGGTTCAATTGACTATATTTGTTTGGGTCTATTTCTGGTTTCCATGTTCTGTTGCATTGATCTATATGCCTGTTCTCTCACCAAAACCACACAGAATTGATTACTGTCACTGTATGGTAAGTTTTGAAGTTGAGTCTCCTACTTTATTCTTTGTCAGTACCATGGTGGCTATTCTGAGATTTTGTTTCCTTGTAAATTTTAGAATCAGTTTTTCAATATCCACAAAATACTTTGCTGTAACTTTGATTGGAATTGCATTGAAACTATAGATCAAGTTGAAATGAACTAATTGACATCTTAACAATATTTTTCCATCAGAAATTTAGTTTTCCTCATTCAGATTCTAGAGATCATTTATTAGATTTATACCTAATTAACTTTCTAGTGGTAAGTATTTTTTAAATTTAATATTATCATTTTTTTTACTGCTTATATAGAGTAAACAACTGACTTTTGTATATTAACCTTGTATCCCACAATCTTGATAAATCACTTATTTGTTTCAGAGTTTTTTTGTTTATTTTCATTCATTCTATGATTTTTTTTCTATAAATATGTCCATATCATTTGCAAACAAAGGTAGTTTTATTTCTTTCTTTCCAATCTTTTATATCTTTTTCTTAGTGTGCTAGCCAGGACTTCCAGCATGATGTTGAATAAGAGTGGTGAGAAGGAACATCCTTTTTTATTCTCCATCTTAAGGGAAGCATCCACTTTCTCATCATTAAGTATGATTTTGACTGTAATTTTTGTAAATGACCTTTATCAAGTTGAAGAAATTCCTCTCTATTCCTAGCTTGTTGAGAGTTTTTATCATGAATAAGTGTTGAATTTTGTCAAATATTTTTCCTCCATTAATTTATATAATCATACGATTTTTCTTATTTAGCCTGTTGATGTAATAAGTTACCTTAATTGGTTTTTCAAATGTTGGACAAGTTTTGCACAAGTGGAATAAATTCTACTTGGTTGTAGTGTACAATTATTTGAATTTGACTTGGTAGCCCTTTGAGAATTTTTGCGTCTGTATTCTCGAGAGAGATTGGTCTGTATATAGTGTCTTTGTCTTTGGTGTTAGAATAACACTGGCCTTGTTATTTCCCTGCTACTATTTTCTGGGAGAGTTTGTGCAGAATTGATATCATTCTTCTTTAAATGTTTAGTATTTACCATTAAAGCCATCAGGTTAAGCATTATAAATCTTAATGCTTTATATTTTTGAAAATATTTATAGATTTCATTTCTTTAATATACGTGCCTAGTTGCTCAGTAACGTCTGACTCTTTCTGATCCTTTGTACTGTAGCCTGCCAGGCTCATCTGTCCATGGGATTTTTCCGGCAAGAATGTTTTCATATATATGTAAGCCAATCAAAGTATCTGTTTTTCTTTGTATGAATTTTGGTAGTGTTAGTCTTTAATGGAAATAGTTTTTAATATAACTTTTCTAATCCATGGGCATATAATTGTTCACAGTGTTCTTTTATTATCATTTCAATGTCCATGGGATCAGTAATGGTGATTCATATTTTATTTTGATTTACTACCTGTATTTTATTGGTCTTATACATGGTTAGCTTGATTATAGGTTTATCTGTCTTGTTGATTTTTTAAAAATGAGAGGTTTTTTTCATTGATTTTTTTCCTCTGTTGTTTTCTTATTTAAATGTTGTTGATTTATATTCTAATATTTATTATTTTAGTTTCCTTATTAGGATTAAATTGCTTTCTTTTTCTAGTTTACTAAGGTAGGAGGTTATATTATTGATATCAGACCTTTTTTCTTTTCTGAAATGTGCAGTGAATGCTATAAAATTCCCTCTAGGCCCAGCTTTCAATGTATCTCATAAATTTAATTAATTACATTTGATTTTCATTGACTTCAAAATATTTTAGAGTTTCTCTTGATACTTCCTTGACTATTTTGCTATTGAGAAATAATTTGTATTTTTATTGCCATATTCAGACTTAAATTGAAGAAAGTAGGGAAAGCCACTAGATGATTCAGGTATGACCTAAATCAAATCCTTTATAATGAAACAGTGAAAGTGAGAAATAGTTCTAAGGGACTAGATCTGATAGACTGAGTACCTGATGAACAATGGACAGAGGTTCATGACATTATGAACATCATGACAGGAGACAGGGATCAAGACCATCCCCAAGAAAAAGAAATGCAAAAAAGCAAACTGGCTGTCTGAGGAGGCCTTACAAATAGCTCTGGAAAGAGAAGCAAAAAGCAACAGAGAAAAGGAAAAATACACCCATTTGAATGCAGAGTTCCGAAGAATAGCAAGGAAAGCCTTCCTCAGCAATCAATGCAAAGAAATAGAGGAAAACAACAGAATGGGAAAGACTAGAGATCTCTTCAAAAAATTAGAGATACCAAGGGAACATTTCATGCAAAGATGGGTTCAATAAAGGACAGAAATGGTATAGACCTAACAGAAGCAGAAGATACTAAGAAGAGGTGGCAAGAATACACAGAAGAACTGTTCAAAAAAGATCTTCATGACCCAGATAATCACAATGGTGTGATCACTCACCTAGAGCCAGACATCCTGGAATGTGAAGTCAAGTGGGCCTTAGGAAGCTTCACTACAAAGCAAGCTAGTGGAGGTGACGGAATTCCAGTTGAGCTATTTCAAAACCTAAGAGATGATGCTGTGAAAGTGCTGCACTCAATATACCACCAAATTTGGAAAACTCAGCAGTGGCCACAGGACTGGAAAAGGTCAGTTTTCATTCCAACCCCAAAGAAAGGCATTGCCAAAGAATGCTCAAATTACTGCACATTTGCACTCATCTCACACAGTAGTAAAGTAATGCTCAAAATTCTCCAAGCCAGGCTTCAACAGTGGTGAACTATAAACTTCCAGATGTTCAAGCTGGTTTTAGAAAAGGCAGAGGAACCAGAGATCAAATTGCCAACATCTGCTGGATCATCAAAAAAGCAAGAGAGTTCCAGAAAAACATCTGTTTCTGCTTTATTGACTATTCCAAAGCCTTTGACTGTGTGGATCACAATAAACTGTGGACAATTCTGAAAGAGATGGGGATACCAGACCACCTGACCTGCCTCTTGAGAAACCTATATGCAGGTCAGGAAGCAACAGTTAGAACTGGACATGGAACAACAGACTGGTTCCAAATAGGAACCAGTACGTCAAGGCTGTATATTGTCACCCTGCTTATTTAACTTCTATGCAGAGTACATCATAAGAAACGCTGGGCTGGATGAAGCACAAGCTGGAATCAAGATTGCTGGGAGAAATATCAATAACCTCAGATTTGCAGATAACACTACCCTTATGGCAGAAAGTGAAGATGAAGTAAAAAGCCTCTTGATGAAAGTGAAAGTGGAGAATGAAAAAGTTGGCTTAAAGTTCAGCATTCAGAAAACTAAGATCATGGCATCCAGTCCCATCACTTCATGGGAAATAGATGGGGAAACAGTGGAAACAGTGTCAGACTTTATTTTTCTGGGC
>NW_011495022.1:498567-518519 GCF_000754665.1 Bison bison bison | reverse complement strand
TGGGCTCCAAAATCACTGCAGATGGTGACTGCAGCCATGAAATAAAAAGACGCTTACTCCTTGGAAGGAAAGTTATGACCAACCTAGACAGCATATTCAAAAGCAGAGACATTACTTTGCCAACAAAGGTTCGTCTAGTCAAAGCTATGGTTTTTCCTGTGGTCATGTATGGATGTGAGAGTTGGACTGTGAAGACGGCTGAGCGTTGAAGAATTGATGCTTTTGAACTGTGGTGTTGGAGAAGACTCTTGAGAGTCCCTTGGACTGCAAGGAGATCCAACCAGTCCATTCTGAAGGAGATCAGCCCTGGGGGTTCTCTGAAAGGAATGATGCTAAAGCTGAAACTCTAATACTTTGGCCACCTCATGGGAAGAGTTGACTCATTGGAAAAGACTCTGATGCTGGGAGGGATTGGGGGCAAGAGGAGAAGGGGATAACAGAGGATGAGACGGCTGGATGGCATCACTGACTCGATGGATGTGGGTCTGGGTGAACTCCGGGAGTTGGTGATGGACAGGGAGGCCTGATGTGCTGTGATTCATGGGGTCGCAGAGTAGGACATGACTGAGCGACTGATCTGATCTGATATGATCTGATGGTTAACCATGGTTAACATGTTTGTTTTTTAAGTTCCACATATAAGTGAAATCATTTAGTATTTGTCTTTCTCTGTCTGACTTATTTTACTTAGTATATTATTGTCTAGGTCCATCTGTGTTTTCACAAGTGGCTACATTTCATCTTTTTTTATGGCTACTATTCCATTATATTTATGTCACTTCTCATCTATTCATGCTTGCTTCAAGTTTTTATTTTATTGAATAATACCCAGGTGTGGTATTTTTGGATCATATGGTAGCTTTGTTTTTGATTTTTGAGCAATCTCCATACTTTTTTCCTTTTAATTTATGATTTCATTGATTTGAGCCCTCCTTTTTTTTTTTCTTGATAAGCCTGGCTAAAGGCTTATCGATTTCATTTCTCTTTGTCAAGAGCCAGCTCTTAGTTTCTTTGATGCTTTCTAGAGTTTTTTAGTTTCTATTTCATTTATTTTGGCTCTAATGTTTATAAGTTGTTTCCTTCTACTACTTTCAGTCATTTATTCATCTTTCTTTAGTTCTTTTAGGTATAAGATTATTATTTTATAATAATAAAAGTTATTTGAGATTTTTTTCTTGTTTACTGAGGCTTGCATTTCTGTACTTTTCTAGAACTGTTACTGCTGTGTCCCATAGATTTTAGATCATTGTGTTTTCATCTTCATTTGTCTACAGGTATTTTTTGGTTTCTTTGATTTCTTTAGTGATCTGCTGTTGTTGAGTATTATGTTGTTTGTGGATTTCTGCTGTATGTATTTGTGGTTTTCTGCATTTTTTTCCCCTTGTAGTTGATTACTAATCTGATCTAATGTGTCATCTAAGGCTGATGTTTCCTTATAGATTTTCTGTCTGGATAATCTGTCTATTTATAAGTGGGGTGTTAAAGTTCCCTGCTATTACTGTGTTATTGTCAGCTTCTTCCCTTATGTCTATCAATATTTGCTTTATGTATTTATTTGCATCTATGTTGGGTGCATATATATGACAACTGTCATCTTTTTCTTGGATTGCCTTTGCTCATTATATAATGCCCATCCTTGTCTTTTAAAGGCTATTTTGCCTGATAAAAGTATGTCTACTTTGGATTTCTTTTAATTTTTGTTTACGTGGAATACTTTTTTCCATGTCCTCACTTTCAATCCATATGCATGTCTTTAGATCTGAAGTGTATCTCTTATACACAGCAAATATGTGGGCCCTGTCTTTGTATCCATTTAGCTATTATATGCCTTTTTGATTGGAGCATTTAGTCCATTTACATTTAATTATTGATAGATATGTACTTTTTTGCCATTTTAAAAATTGTTTTGGATTTTTTTTTGTTGTTCTTTCTTTTTTCATTCTTTTGCCCTCTTCCCTTCTGAATTGATGGTTGCCTTTAATACTATGTTTCGATTCATTTACCTTCTTTTGTGTATCTATTATATTACAGATTTTTGGCTTATGGTTACCATGAGGTTTATATATAGCGATCTATATCTATACCTGTATCTCTATACATCAATCGCTCTCTCTCTATTGTGTGTGTGATTATTTTAAAGTGCTGATCTCTCAAGTTCAAATGCATTTTAACAACCCTATATTTTTATTGCCCCCTGCCCATTGACTGTGTTTGATATCATATTTTACATGTTTTATTTTGTGAATCTCTTAACTACTTATTGTGGACATAGATGATTTTATTCCTTTTAACCTTTTAACCTTCCTAGTAGCTTTATACATGATTGATTAACTACCTTTACTGAATATTTGCTTTACCAATGGTATTTTTCCTTTCACAACTTTCATTTTTCCTGTTCTGACCTTTTTTTTTCCCCTACTTCGAGAAGTCCTTTTAATATTTATTGTAAAGCTGATTTGTTGGTGCTGAACTCTTAGATTTTGCTTGTCTGTGAAACTTTTGATCTCGCCATCAAATCTAAATGACAGCCTTGCCAGCTAGACTATTCTTGGTTGTAGTTTTTCCCTTTTATCTCTTTGGATTATATTGTGCCACTCTTTCTGTCTGGCAGAGTTTCTGCTGAAAAGTCAACTGATAACTTTATGAGGGTTTCCTTGGATATAACTTGTTGCTTTCTCTTTGCCACATTAATATTCTCTCTTTATTTATTTATTGCCATTTTACTTACAGTGTGTCTTGGTCCTTTTTAGGTTGATTCTATTTGGGACTCTGTGTATCCTGGACTTGGGTGTCTGCTCCTTTCCCTATTTAGGGAAGTTTTCAGCTATTATGTCTTCAACTATATTTTCTGTGCTTCTCTCTGTTCTCCTTCTAAGACCTTTATAATGTAAATTAGCACACTTAATATTGTCTCACACATATCTTGCTGCTTCTGCTAAGTCCCATCAGTCGTGTCTGACTCTGTGTGACCGCATAGACGGCAGCCCACCAGGCTCCCCCATCCCTGGGATTCTCCAGGCAAGAACACTAGAGTGGGTTGCCATTTCCTTCTCCCATGCATGAAAGTGAAAAGTGAAAGTGAAGTCACTCAGTCGTGTCCGACTTTTAGTGACCCCATGGACTGCAGCCTACTGGGGTCCTCCGTCCATGGGATTTCCCAGGCAAGAGTGCTGTAGTGGGGTGCTATTGTCTTCTCTGCACAGGTATCTTACAGAATCCTAATTTATTTTTATTTTTTTCTTCTTTATGTTCAACTTCAATGCTTTCCACTAATTTGTTTTCTATCTCACTGATCCTCTGTATTGTCTAATATAGTTTTGATTCCTTCTAATTTATTTTTAATTTCAGTTATTCTTCATTTCTATTTGGTTCTTTTTTATATTTTCTGTTTGCTAAAATATTTTAGCTTCTCACTCTGCTCATCAAATCTTTTCCCAAGTTCTTTGAACATCTTTGTGATCATTACTTTTATGAACTCTTTATTAGATAGATTGCATATCTCCACTTCACTTAGTTCTTTCTCTGTAGTTTTATCTTTCTTCTTTGTTTTGAAAAAATGCTTCTGCTGCCTCATTTTGCCTAATTTTCTATTTTTATTTCTATGTACTTGATGAGTTGTTTACATTTCCCACTTTTGCAATGGCCTTTTGTAGGTGATGTTCTGTGCATTACAGCAGCACACTCCCCTCTGGTCACCAGAGCTATATGTTCTAGGGGTTCTTCCTATGTGGGCTGCATGGGTCCTTCTATTGTGGCAGGCTAATTACTTCAGGCAGTCTGGTAGGTGTAGCTGGCCCCTGGTCCAGTTGGTAGTCAGCCTTTGCTTTTTGTGGAGGTTGCTGGCTGCTTGCAGGAAGAGTCAGGTCATGAGATAGCTGGTTGCTGAGACCCAAGGGGTCCCAAGTCTAGTCTTGGCCCACTGGTGGATAAAGCCAGGTCCCAAGATCTCTGGTTGCCCAACCCTGGGGGGTCCCAATGATGGTGTTGACTTGATGCAGAGTCATTATCTGACACAGCTGTCAGGAGGACTCAGGGTGTCCCAAAGCTTGTGTTGGACTGATGGTATGTGGAGCTAGATCCTGGCATTAATAAGTCAGAGGAAGGATGCCAAAGTGGCACTTGCCAGCACCGTTCTCATTTAGAACACGCTCCCCCAAATGGCTATGACTACTGTCAGTGTCCCCAGGGACAGCTGCTATTGCCTTTTGTCTCTCCAGGAGGCTCTCCAAGATCAGTAAGTGGTTCTGACCCAGAAATCCTTGCAAATTGCTGTCGTCTGCCCGGTCCCAGAGCACATGAGATTTTATGTGCAGCCTTTAATGTGGAGTTTCTATTTCCCACAGCCATATCTGAAAGTAAGTCTTGCTGGCCTTCAAAGACACGCATTCTGAATGTTCATCTTCCCAGTGCAGGAACTGAGGCCAGGGGACTTGATGTAGGGCTCATCCCTTGCACCTTGAGGAGAATCTCAGCAATGGTAATTATCCTTGCATTTATGGGTCACCTGCCCAGAGGTATGGTTTCTTTTTTTTTTTTTTTTAATTTGTTCTAGCTCTGTGAAGAATACTGTTGGTAGCTTGACAGGGATTGCATTGAATCTATAAATTGCTTTGGGTAGTATACTCATTTTCACTATATTGATTCTTCCAATCCATGAACATGGTATATTTCTCCATCTATTAGTGTCCTCTTTGATTTCTTTCACCAGTGTTTTATAGTTTTCTATATATAGGTCTTTAGTTTCTTTAGGTAGATATATTCCTAAGTATTTTATTCTTTTCGTTGCAATGGTGAATGGAATTGTTTCCTTAATTTCTCTTTCTGTTTTCTCATTATTAGTGTATAGGAATGCAAGGGATTTCTGTGTGTTGATTTTATATCCTGCAACTTTACTATAATCATTGATTAGTTCTAGTAATTTTCTGGTGGAGTCTTTAGGGTTTTCTATGTACTATACTGTTTTTCTGTCCTTCCTACACATATTGTTGTGGTTCCTTCTTTATATCTTTAGTTCTATAAGTTTTTTTTTTTTTAATAGTCTTCTGATCTTTCTCATCAATAGTTGCTCTATAAATATTTCTAATTTTGGTATGAGTGGGTGGAGGTGAGCTCAAGATTTTACTACTCTGCCATCTTGGCCACCCTTTGGAAGAAACATTAAGAGTACTATGTACTTTAAAGATATTATGATTAGAGACCATAAAGGCCTTTAGGAGAAAAATAAAACATGATTTCAACATTTTAAATTGAAATGGAAAAATAAAAAAATTAAAATGACCTCCAAGTTCATATTCTGGAATAAGTAAAGAAATGTGAAATCTTAAGAAAGTACAGAAGTACAAAGAAATAAAATTGTGATTATACTGATAAAAAAACATGAATGATTTAGAAGACCATACATTCTAATGGTAAGATTGTCGTAAGGAGAAAATAGAATATATGGAAACATATGTTGGTCATGCTTCCTGAAAACAACAGAATTCCCTCTGCCTAGCTAAAGTAAGAGGATTTATTAAAATGTATTTGGCGGAATATTTGTGGTATGGCTAGGAAGCTAGCCTATGAATCTATGGGGATAAACATAGTACCCAAGGAAAACTTGGGGACTTCTCTAGCAAAAATGTGGCTGATTAACCACTTCCACCTTTGCCACTCATGACCATTTTCTGAAGCTCCACAGCTAAGAATGGTGCTTAAGCACAGAGGCGTTTTTATGGTACAGATGGCACCAGCACCACTATTTAAGGAAAGGAATAAAAGATTCTCTGCCCTGCTATGCCCTGAGAATGCTATGTCTCTAATACCATGCCTGCCAGAATATCAGCTCCTTCTCTCACTATTTTGATTTCTAACTTGGAGGGTGGAAGGCACACTGTGGAAAATTACCAAAATTTATTGACAGTATTATAAGATGTTGCTGCTGCTAAGTCGATTCAGTCGTGTCCGACTCTGTGCGACCCCATAGACGACAGCCCACCAGGCTCCCCCATCCCTGGGATTCTCCAGGCAAGAACACTGGAGTGAGTTGCCATTTCCTTCTCCAATGCATGAAAGTGAAAAGTGAAAGTGAAGTCGCTCAGTCGTCTCCGACTCTTAGTGATCCCATGGACTGCAGCCTACCAGGCTCCTCCGTCCATGGGATTTTCCAGGCAAGAGTACTGGAGTGGGGTGCCATTGCCTTCTCTGTATAAGATGTTAAATAGTTACAAGTCACCAATATCTACTGGAAGGTACAATAATACAAAAAATGATAAAATTTGAGACTACAAGAAATTTTAGATTGAAGGTGCATGCCTTGAAGGTGCATGCCACATCCCAGAAAGTATTAACTCAAAAGATATGGATATAACCATCACTGTTGTTCAGTCATATCTGACTCTTAGCAACCCTATAGACTGTAGTACACCAGACTTCCCTGTCCTTCACTATCTCCAAGAGTTTGGACTGTAGACTGTCAGGCTCCTCTGTCCATTGAATTCTCCAGGCAAGAATCCTGGAGTGGGTAGCTGTTCCCTTCTCCAAGGGATCTTCCCAATCTGGGGTTCGAACCTAGGTCTCCCTCATTGCAGGTGGATTCTTTACCATCTGAGCCACCAGGGAAGATCATTAAAAGGTGTTAAATAGCTACAAGTGACTGATATCTACTGGAAGGTACAATATTATGAAAAATGGTAAAACTTATTTGGGACTCAAAGAAATTTTAGATTGAGGGTACATGCCACATCCTAGAAAGTATTAATTTAAAAGACATAGACACAACCAACATTGTTGTTCAGTCGTGTTCAACTATTTGCGACCCTATGCCAGGCTTCCCTGTCCTTCACCATCTTCTAGTGTTTGCTCAAACTTATGTCCATTGAGTCAATGATGCAATCCAACCATCTCATCCTCTATTGTCCTCTTCTCTGCCTGTTCTCAATCTTTCCCAGCATTAAGGTCTTTTCCAATGAGTTGGCTCTTCATATCAAGTAGCCAAAGGTTTCGAGATTTAGCTTCATCATCAGTCTTTCTAATGAATATTTATGATTGATTTCCTTTAGGATTGACACAGCCATCAGTTCAGTTCAGTCGCTCAGTCGTGTCCAACTCTTTGCGACCCCATGAACCACAGCACGCCAGGCCTTCCTTTCCATTACCAACTCCTAGAGCTTACTCAAACTCATGCCCATTGAGTTGGTGAAACCATCTAACCATCTCATCCCCTGTTGTCCCCTTCTCCTCCTGCCTTCAATCTTTGGAACATCAGGATCTTTTCAAATGAGTCAGCTAATTGCATCAGGTGGCCAAAATATTGGAGTTTCAGCTTCAATATCAGTCCTTCCAATGAACACCCAGGACTGATCTCCTTTAGGATGGACTGGTTGGATCTCCTTATAGTCCAGGGGACTCTCAAGAGTCTTCTCCAACACCACAGTTCAAAAGCATCAATTCTTTAGTGCTCAGCTTTCTTTATAGTCCAACTCTCACATCCATACATGACCACTGGAAAAACCATAGCCTTGACTAGACAGACCTTTGTTGACAAAGTAATGTCTCTGCTTTTATAATGCTGTCTATATTGGTCATAACTTTTCTTCCAAGGAGTATACGTCTTTTAATTTCATGGCTGTGATCTCCATCTGCAGTGATTTTGGAGCCCCCCAAAATAAACTCTGATACTGTTTCCCCATCTTTTTGCCATGAAGTGATGGGACTGGATGCCATGATCTTAGTTTTCTGAATGTTGAACTTTAAGCCAACTTTTTCACTCTCCTCTTTCACTTTCATCAAGAGGCTTTTGAGTTCCTCTTCACTTTCTGCCACAGGGTGGTGTCATCTGCATATCTGACGTTATTGATATTTCTCCCAGCAATCTTAATTCCAGCTTGTGCTTCCTCCAGCCCAGAGTTTCTCATGATGTACTCTGCATATAAGTTAAATAAGCAGGGTGACAATACAGAGCCTTGACATAATACACCTTTTCCTATTTGGAACCACTTTGTTGTTCCACGTCCAGTTCTAACTGCTGCTTCCTGACCTGCATGCAGGTTTCTCAAGAGGCAAATCAGGTGGTCTGGTATTCCCATCTCTTTCAGAAATTTCCACAGTTTATTGTGATCCACACAGTCAAAGGCTTTGGCATAGTCAAGAAAGCAGAAATATATGTTTTTCTGGAACTCTCTTGCTTTTTTGATGATCCAGAAGATGTTGGCAATTTGATCTCTGGTTCCTCTGCCTTTTCTAAAACCAGCTTGAACATCTGGAAGCTCACAGTTCACGTATTGCTGAAGCCTGACTTGGAGAATTTTGAGCATTACTTTACTAGCGTGTGAGGTGAGTGAATTGTGCAATAGTTTGAGCATTCTTTGGCATTGCCTTTCTTTGGGATCGGAATGAAAACTGACCTTTTCCAGTCCTGTGGCCACTGCTGAGTTTTCCAAATTTGGTGGCATATTGAGTGCAGCACTTTCACAGCATCATCTCTTAGGTTTTGAAATAGCTCAACTGGAATTCCATCACTTCCACTAGCTTTGTTTGAGGTGATACTTCCTAAGGCCCATTTGACTTCACATTCCAGCTATGCTGCTGCTGCTGCTGCTAAGTCGCTTCAGTCTTGTCTGACTCTGTGAGACCCCATAGATGGCAGCCCACCAGGCTCCCCCATCCTTGGGGTTCTCCAGGCAAGAACACTGGAGTGGGTTGCCATTTCCTTCTCCAATTCAGGAAAGTGAAAAGTGAAAGTGAAGTTGCTCAGTCGTGTCTGACTCTTAATGACCCCATGGACTGCAGCCTACCAGCTCCTCTGTCCATGGGATTCTCCAGGCAAGAGTACTGGAGTGGGGTGCCATTGCCTTCTCCCATTCCAGCCAGACAGAGATGTAATTCTTTTCTTGGTTTTCAGTTGTATCATTCCCTGTTAGTTGAAAGTGAGTGTAGGATCATAAAATCCTTTTTGCAGACCCATAAATCAGATCAGATCAGATCAGTCGCTCAGTCGTGTCCGACTCTTTGCGACCCCATGAATCACAGCACACCAGGCCTCCCTGTCCATCACCAACTCCCGGAGTTCACCCAGACCCACATCCATCGAGTCAGTGATGCCATCCAGCCATCTCATCCTCTGTCGTCCCCTTCTCCTCTTGCCCCCAATCCCTCCCAGCATCAGAGTCTTTTCCAATGAGTCAACTCTTCGCATGAGGTGGCCAAAGGACTGGAGTCTCAGCTTCAGCATCATTCCTTCCAAAGAAATCCCAGGGCTGATCTCCTTCAGAATGGACTGGTTGGATCTCCTTGCAGTCCAAGGGACTCTCAAGAGTCTTCTCCAACACCACAGTTCAAACGCATCAATTCTTCGGTGCTCAGCCTTCTTCACAGTCCAACTCTCACATCCATACATGGCCACAGGAAAAACCATACCCATAAATAATCCCCCTCATTTTTTTTCCTCACTTTTGCTCATGTTTCTCTTTCTCTCTCTCTCTGACTTGTAGGTTATGAGTTACCACTTTCTCTGGGTCACTTTCCAGACATTTGCTCATTTTTCAGAGTGTGACTTCTACTCTGTCTTGCTGAACAAAATGTAGCTATTCATTTTATATATTCATTAAAATTACTTTTGATCTCATGGCCCCATTCTCAATCTTTTTTTTTCTGTTGTTAGTTTATACTTATTCCTTTACTATTGTTTCAGTGAGTTCTCAGGAGGTAAGATATATGTCAGGAGTTAAGATTTTATATATATCATATATATGTTACTCGGAGGTAAGATTATATCAGGAGGATATAAATCTGTTTTTAAGTTTGCTATCTTAACCTATAAATCTCCTATAAGTGTTTTGTAAAAATTATCTTGTCATTATGGTATCATCGTTGTATTAAAATCCATGTGAAATCATTTACTATTCTTTTTCTTGCATCAAATTAAAAATGATAATCTGTCCTTTTTTAGATGATAATGAAGCATATCCAGTAAAGTGTTTAACACCTGGCACTTTCTCTGTGTAATCTCATTTAGCATTTCATTCATTTCCTTGGTTCTTGTTGTCATCTGAAATGGAAAATAGCTAGCCTCCCACTGAAAAAGGATGCGAATTATAAAAGGTTTGGTTTATAATTTTAGTGGTTTCATACCTTTAAAAGCGGTCCCTGAGCCAAGCAAGTGCAGATAGTGTGGAAAAGGACCAGCCCACTGGGCTCTCCGCTTTCAGCTGGGCTCACCTGCAACAAATCAGAGCCATTCACGTGTGTATTTCAGTCACCACCTATTCACTCCATTGTTAGAGGGAGTCCAGCCCCAGGGTTATGCGGAAAGCCCTACATGTGACACCCAACATCGGGCAGATGAGATCACAGCAGTTTTCTGGTCACATGTACCCATGGCCTGGGGAGAGGACATGGCACACGGTGCTGGGCCACAGGAGGGTTGTCCTTGGGGACAGGGTGAACAGCCAGGAGCTGTGGTCGGCAGCGTTCATGATAACATTAGTGAGGGTGCTGCCTGATTCCCAGAGGCTGTGATTACCTTGTTTGGATAATTCTGCAGGCTGAAAGGGAACTGAAACTGCTACTCAGGGATAAGAAAGGACTACTTGATCTACTTGATAAGGAAGATTGTTTGGGCAGGGGGACTTGTGCTTGGCAGAAGAGTGAGGAAGATGACCTGCCTGTAGTAGGCGTTATGAAGCCCTGCCAATGTCACCAGGCATCAAGGCAGCATATAATATTAAACCTTAATTTTAGGCCTTGAAACATAGTGTGCTCCATATGTGGATAAAGCTTTCTTAGCTGAGAACACTGAGTATAATATTGGTTATTCACTCCCTTCCCCTACCCCATACTTAAATTTATTAGATTTGTTTTCTAGGTCGGCATATTCTACATATTTTTGAGAAGTCTTCAATTTGTAGTTGTTTGATCCTGTGAAGAGGTAAAGTTTCCTAAACTCTCTATCAAAGGTTTTCCAAACTGAATGACTTGCCTCAAGGTCGACCATATATAAAATTCATTTCTGGAGTTAAACAGATTAAGTGGTGCAAGTGAACTATCTTGACTACTCTTTCAGGTGAAATCAGAGTAATTGAACTCAAAATCTTTGAGAAATAATTTCCAATTCGCCTTAAGGAGATAATTGTTGATAGAAATCTCACATACTTCCTTGGTTGCTTATTGATGGCTTAGTTATGCACTAATAAAGTTTGGAAACTGTCTATTATAAGTAACTTGGAGTTCTGTTCTTTCAGAAGGGGGATTAGTTAGGTAAATGCAAAATAGTTTAAACAGAATAATATTGGGCTTAAGCCTCAATCAACTATTTTAATGATTAATGGAAACACTTCTGAATGAATAGTCTGTTTGAGCTGTGGAAAAGTAAATTCAGCTGCAAGCTTAGGGACTATCATTCAGGAAAGGAAAATCAACAAGAGAGGAAAACTGGCATAGTGGAAAAGATTGGACTGTGAGTCAAGAGGTCCAAGAACTTGTTTTGAGATCTGACTTTGAATAAGTTTCTGAACTTCTCTTTTTCTTGGTTCCTTTCCACACCTGTAAAATGAGCAATAAGTAAAAACAACCTCACAGATACAATCCAACTCAAATTTTGTAATCTAAGAAATCTCTGGACTCACATTTTATGGTGTCAGAGGCAGCATTTCCACAGTACTCAGGGCATCTGCAGCCTATTAAAATACTTAGTTTCCTTTGCCATTCACATTATCTGTTTGTACGAAACCGTCCTCCCAATCATTATCCCTTTTTGAAATTAAATAGAAGTCTAACAGGAGTGCCAAAGCATAAACACACTAATAAACATTTTAATGTAGTCACCTTGTTAATTTTCAGAGAACACCATAAAGAAGTCATAAAATATACTCCTCAGCTAAGAATACCATGAGCTGCTGGCTGGGACACTTCTAACATAATGGGAAGTAACTCCTTACCAGCAGCTGAAAAAAGAATGCATTATTCTTGTAATGATATTTAATAAAAAAGGAATGCAAGATATCTTGGCATATTAAGAAACAACATGGGGGAAAGCCATTTTTCTAGTTAGCCGACTAGCCAACTAAATGGTTGCAAAAATGATTTGAGTTGTACTATCAATAGCCTTTCCCTCAGTGCCACAAAATTACCAAATATTTGTTTGCCCTTTGATCAGGAATAATAATAGCAATAGTACTGATAGCTAATGTGTACCAAGTGTTTGATATTTAAAATGGTTCATATGCATTAAGTCATTTACTCTTCATAACTCTAGGGTTGTGAGTTTGTTTATGCTTTGGCATAAATTCTAGAGTTATGAGCTTGATTATACTTTGGTACTCCTGTCAGTATTATCATATTTATTTTACATGTAAGAAGTATGGAACAAAGAGTGTTTAAGAACTACTCAAAGTCTCAGAACTAAGGGTTAAGTGGTAAGGCTATGATTTGAAGCTGACCATAAGATCATATCAGATATTTATTTTTAATTTGGTAAGCTTCGATAGTGTTCTGTTATGGAATTTTTAAATTTCATCTAAATTTTATAGCTCATTGATGTAAAGTTGTATGTAATACTCCCTTACTATCCTCTTAATGCCCATATTATATATACTCATGATCCTCCTGTTACCCCTGATATTAGTAATTTGTGTATCCTCTCTCCGTCTCTCTCTATTATCAGTCTGGCAAGAGGTTGATTAAATGTATTAATCTTTTCAAGGATGAATTTTAGATTTTATTGATTTTCTTTATTGTCTTTCTATTTTATTTCTTCCCATATTTTTGTTCTCTTCTTTCCATTTATTTTGAATTTAATTTACCACTCCTTTTCCAATTTGGTAGATTGAAACTTTTATACTGAATTTGAGAGCTTTCTTGTTTTCTAATAATCAACTGATGCTTTAAATACCTTTAAGTACATACAACTTTAGTTACATCCCACAAATTTTGGTATGTGGTACTTTAGATGACATTTCATTCAAAATATTTTCCAATATTCTTAATTTTTTGATCCATTGCTTCAAAGAGGTGAATTATTTTCTGTATAATCGGTGTTTTTGTTTTTGTGGAATTCTAATTTGTAGTGGTCAGAGAATATTCTCCGTAAAGTTTTAGTCTTTTGAAATCTATAGAGACTTGCTTATAGTCCTGCTATTGTCTGTCTTGGTATTCATTCCCTGTACATTTGAAATGAACGTGTATTCTGCAGTTGTTAACTGGTAATAGTCTATAAATGTCAAATAGATTAAAGTGGTTGACAGTATAATTCTGAGATACTCTACCCTACTGATTCTATTTCTCTAGTTTTGTATCAATTATTAAAATAGATATGTTAAATATTCTAGCTGTGATTGTGCATTTGTCTATTTCTCCCTTTCTCTAAGTTTTTGTTTCATATATTTTGAAGCTCTGTTCTTATGTGTATACAAATTAATATGTCCTCTTGATTATTACACCCTCTTGATTCATTTAATTTTTATGAATATTTTTTAAAATGAATATTTTTATGAATCTTTATCCCTGGAAATATTCTTTGCTCTGAAAATTACTTTGCTTTATATTGAGTCCCTCCAGCTTTATGTTGTTGTTAACATGGTATGTCTTTTCCCATCATTCTATTTTGAACCAATCTGTGTCCTTATATTTAAAATAAGATTCTTGTAGGCAGCATGTAGTTGGGTATTGCTTTATTTTTAAACCAGTCTGAGATTTTTTGCCTTTTATTTTGTGTCTTTAGATTATTTACATTTAATGTAATTATTATTCCTTCCAATACTTCAGGCTTCCCTGGTGGCTCAGATGGTAAGGAATCTGCCTTCGGTGTGGGAGACCTTGGTTCAGTCCCTGGGTCTGGAAGATCGTCTGGAGAAAGGAATGGCAAACCACTCCAGTATTCTTGCCTCTAGAATCCCATGGGCAGAGAAGCCTGCGGGCAATGGTCCTTGGGGTCGCAAGGAGTCAGACATGACTGAGTTGACTAACACTTTCTAATATTTCAGGTGATTTCTACCCGACTTGGGTAGTTTTATCATGTATATGCACTGATCATTAATCAAATGAAGACCCAAGGAGGTACTGAATAGATCTCTTGACTTCCCATTCTGTGGGATGCTTTTTCATTCTGATACCGTGCTCTGCAAATGAAGTGTCTTGATCTGCCTAGGCTTTTAGCTCCATCTCAAATCAGATAACCCACTGAGTTCTACCTGGATTATCCTTTCCTGTGCTGAAGTCTAAAAGCTGCTGCTGCTGCTGCTGCTAAGTCGCGTCAGTCGTGTCCGACTCTGTGCGACACCATAGACGGCAGCCCACCAGGCTCCCCCGTCCCTGGGATTCTCCAGGCAAGAACATTGGAGTGGGTTGCCATTTCCTTCTCCAATGCATGAAAGTGAAAAGTGAAAGCAAAGACGCTCAGTCGTCTCCGACTCTTAGCGACCGCATGGACTGCAGCCTACCACGCTCCTCTTGTCCGTGGGATTCACCAGGCAAGAGTACTGGAGTGGGTCGCCAGTGCCTTCTCCGAGTCTAAAAGCACTAGTCAGTAATACGGAAAATTGCAGGCTTGCTTCTTTGGCTTCTGAAATTTTGGGACGCAGTGTATTATACTAAATAATGCCCATATTTTGTCTGGACTTTTGATTGTTTCAGGTGAGTGGGTAAATCTAGTCTTTGTTACTCCATCTGAGTCAGAAGTGGAAGTCCCAGTCAGAGTAAATTTAAGAGGTAAAAACACTATACATATGCAAGCTAATTTCCAGACATGTCATTAATATTATTTACAGCAGTGACCCATATTATTACATATTTTGAACTGTTGTTAAAGTCATGTCCAACTCTTTGCGACCTCATGGACTGCAGCATGCCAGATTTCCTTCTCCTTCACTATCTCCTGGAATTTGCTCAAACTCTTATCTGTTGAGTTAGTCATGCCATCCAACTATCTTATCCTCTGTCACCATCTTCTCCTCCTGCCCTCAATCTTTCCCAGCATCAGGGTCTTTTCCAATAAGTTGGCTCTTCACATCAAGTAGGCAAATTATTAGAGCTTTAGCTTCAGCATCAGTCCTTTCAATGACTATTCAGAGTTGATTTCCTTTAGGATGGACTAATTTGATCTTGCTGTCCAAGGGACTCTCAAAAGTCTTCTCCAGCATCACAGTTTGAAAGCATCAATTCTTCAGTGGTCAGCCTTCTTTAGGTCCAACTCTCACACCCATACATGACTACAGGAAAACCATAGCTTTGACTATATTGACTGTTGGCAAAGTGACGTCTCTGCTGTTTAATATGCTGTCTTATTTTTGGTCATAGCTTTTCTTCCAAGGAGCAAGTATCTTTTAATTTCACAGCTGCAGTCACCATCTACAGTGATTTGGAGCCCTAGAAAATAAAAATCTGCCACTCTTTCCATTTCTCCCTCATCTATTTGCCATGAAGTAATGGGGCCAGATGACATGATCTTAGTTTTTTGAATGTTGAGTTTTAAGCTAGCTTTTTTACTGTCCTCTTTCAACTTCTTAAGAGGCTCTTTAGTTCCTCTTCACTTCTGCCATTTGGGTGGTATCATCTGTATATCTGATGTTGATATTTCTCCTGGCAATCTTGATTCCAGCTCGAAATTCATCCAGCCCAGCATTTTTCATGATGTATTCTACATATAAGCTAAATAAGCAGGGTGACAATATACAGCCTTAACATACTTCTTTCCCAATTTTGAACCAGTCTGTTCTTCCATGTCTGGTTCTAACAATTACTTCTTGATCTGCATACAGGTTTCTCAGGAGGCAGGTAAGGTGGTCTGCTATTCCCATCTCTTTAAGAATTTTCCACAAAGAGAATTTTGAACTGAATGATTTCCAAAGAAAGGTTTTTAAATATAACTTATGCATGCTATAATGGTAACTTATATAAACTTAGATAATAAAATGAATACCTTATTAATACTTTGGGCTAATCTTTGCTGATCACTTACTAGGTACTGTTATGTTAAAGATGTTTAATCTTCATAACAGTCTTCAGAAGTAGAAAATATTATTGTATATGATTTATGATATAGCTGAGATTTAGGCTGAGATTACTTGCTGTAGATTACACTGTTGCTAGAATTGGAATTCAAGTTGATCTGACTTCAGTGCCTAAGATTTCTTTATCAAAGCAGAATTACTGATAGGTACTGCTGAGTAGACGAAGAACAGATAATTTATATGTATTACTGAACTTGCCTGATTATTAGCCAATTCTATTATTATGATTTTGATAACTATGTTGGTACTTTTAAATATAGAACATCATAATTCAAACTCATATTTCAGCAATGGGATTGTGTCAATAAAAATTTTATATACTTCTTCACAAAACAGTTCTTTTTAGTGGTTCAGAGACTGTGATACATTGATGCTAGTCTTATGATAGCATTTGTCCATCTTCTGTCAGGCCATATTGGTCTAAATCAATCTTGATTAAGACATTTTCAGGCAGCATGACACCCACAATAAATCCCTCTTAACCACATGATTTTTTATGAGGAAAAAGCAACAAACCAATTTTATACTTCAAAGATTTTTTAGTTTTATAAAATTTACTAATTTCAGTTTCTCTTCTGAAAGCCATTTAATTGTGGTCTTGTTCTGTCAATTCAATCATTAGTTTATTTTAACAATAATATAATTACCATGAAGGACAGACAGCAAGATGAGTACACACTCATTTCCTGTGACACTAGGAACATGATGATTATGGAAATAGCAAATGAAGCTCTTAAGATGCAGGAAGTTCATTACTAGGATGTAGTTCATAAAGGCATTTATTTCAACTGCACTTGTTAGTCAAAATGCCTCTTTCAGCATTTAAGCATATGTTTCCCAAGTTATGGCTAGGCCATTTGAGCCTTTTCTAAAGCAAGGCTTACATTACAAGTGCCTAAGCTGACCTTGAAAAATAGACTCACACAAACAAATGCAATACAAGTTGATTTTGAACTTTAAGCCAAGAATATATGATTAACATTTCTGTGGATTTAGTAAGGGAATAATTTAAGATCATCAATGAATGTGGCACTGATCAAGCAATAGAATTGCACATAGTTGGGTATGGATATAATGTGAATTTAGCAAGTGAATATAAATTTGAATGAAATAATAGTATTTCAGTTGGTTTCAAGGAACTTTTCTTCCAAAGGGAGATAAAAGAGGTAATGAAGAGGAGGTAAAGAAGTTGGATATGGTGGGAAGAATCCTAGAAATGCAGAAGAGGGTGATATGAACCAGTGGAGGGTGATTTGAGTACTTTTTTCTCTGTCTCCTAGCACTTTGTAGCCCTCAGCATGTTACAAACTCTGACATCTAGTTTTCACATCCACTAAAGGAAGAGGTTATAGTAAATGAGGCCAAAGTCCATCTGGTTCTGATCTAGCGATTGAGTGACTGACTTCCCTACTTACTGGGAGCACATTTCAGAGCTGTTGCCATTAGGGAAAAAAAGAACATGTCTTATTCTTGAGTCCATGAGAAAAATATGTAGGCTTACCTACACATGAGGCTAGAGAGAAAGAAAATCCTTTTAACTGTATCTTTGCATCAGACTGAGTTACTCAAACTACATTTCCAGTTTGAATCAGACAGTAGGGTCTTTTACTACCTGGTTCACTTGTAAATTAGAGTTGCAAAATTTCTTAGAACCATTTTGCTACTCATCTTGTGGAAAATAGTCCTAATCTTATTTAAAAGTCTCTAAGTAAGCTATTTCTGGTCATTTTGTGAGAAATCTATGTTTAATAAAGATTATAAGAATTTTAAAAAACAATAGTTTTCACCACACTAACAAAATGAAGGATAAAAATCATATGATAATTTCAATAAAAGCAAAAAAAAAAAAAAAAAGCTTTTGACAAAATTCAGCATCATTTTGCCATAAAAGCATCAATAAAATAGCTATGAAGGGAATGTACCTCAATATAATACAGGCTACATATGACAAACACAGAGCTAACCTCATACTCAATGGTGAAAGGCTGAAAGCATTTCCTTTAAGATCAGGAAAAAGACAAGGATGTCCATTCTCACCAATTTTTCAAGATAGTCCTGGGAGTCCTAGCCAGAAGAAGGCAGGAAAAAGAAAAAAAGGCATCCAAATTGGAAAAGAGGCAGTAAAATTGTCACTATTTGCAGATGATGTGATATTATATAACCTTAAATACTCCATCAAAAAAGTGTTGAAACTAATAAATTCAGTAAAGTCATGGGATACAAAATCAATACACAAAAATCTGTTACGGTTTGATACACTAATAACAAATGATCAGAAAAAGAAATTAAGAAAACAATCCCATTTACCACAGCATAAAAATGAATACAATACCTAGGAATAGATTTAACCAGCAAATGAAAGACATGTATATTGAAAAATATGACATTAATAATGAAAGAAATTGAAGACAACACAAATGGAAAGTAATTCTATGCTCATGGGTTGGACAAATCAATATTGTAAGTATCCATACTACCCCAAGCAATTCCAAGATTTATGAAATTTCTATCAAATTTCTAATGGTAATTATCACAGAAGTAGAACAAATAATCCTAAAATCTGTAGGGAACCATGAAAGACCCCAAATAGTCAAAGTAATCTTGAGAAAGAAAAACTGAGCTAGAGATATCATGCCTCTGATTTTAAACAGTATTAGAAAGCTATGGTAATTAAAATAGTATGCTCTTGGTATAAAAACAGACCCATAGATGATTGCAACAAAATGTAAAGCTCAGAAATAAACCCATATGTATATGGTCAAAGGGCTTTCCAGGTGGTGCTATTGCTAAAGAACACACCTGCCAATGCAGGAGATACAAGAATCACAGCCTTGATCCCTGGGTTGGGAAGATCCCCTGGGAAAGGAAGTAGCAACCCACTACAGTAGTCTCTCTCTCTTTTTTCTTTTTCGTAATTTATTTAACTTTAGGGTAATTACTTTACAGTATTGGGGTGCTTTTTGCAATAAATCAACATGAATCAGCCACGGGTGTACATGTGTCACACCATCCTGAAACCCCTCCCACCTCCTTCTCCACCCCATTCTTCTGGGTTGTCCCAGAGCACCAGCTTTGAGTGCCCTGCTTCATGCATCGAACTTGCACTGGTCATCTATTTTACATCTGGTAATATACTGAAAGAGATGGGAATACCAGACCACATGATCTGCCTCTTGAGAAATCTGTATGCAGGTCAGGAAGCAACAGTTAGAACTGGACATGGAACAACAGACTGGTTCCAAATAGGAAAAGGAGTACGTCAAGGCTGTGTATTGTCACCCTGTTTATTTAACTTCTATGCAGAGTACATCATGAGAAATGCTGGACTGGAAGAAATACAAGCTGGAATCAAGATTGCCAGGAGAAATATCAATAACCTCAGATTTGCAGATGACACCACTCTTATGGCAGAAAGTGAAGAGGAACTAAAAAGCCTCTTGATGAAGGTGAAAGAGGAGAGTGAAAAAGTTGGCTTAAAGCTCAACATTCAGAAAACGAATATCATGGCACCTGGTCCCATCACTTCATGGGAAATAGATGGGGAAACAGTGGAAACAGTGTCAGACTTTATTTTTGGGGGCTCCAAAATCACTGCAGATGGTGACTGCAGCCATGAAATTAAAAGACGCTTACTCCTTGGAAGGAAAGTTATGACCAACCTAGATAGCATATTCAAAAGCAGAGACATTACTTTGCCAACAAAGGTCCGTCCTGTCAAGGCTATGGTTTTTCCTGTGGTCATGTATGGATGTGAGATTTGGACTATGAAGAAGGCTGAGCGCGGAAGAATTGATGCTTTTGAACTGTGGTGTTGGAGAAGACTCTTGAGAGTCCCATGGACTGCAAGGAGATTCAACCAATCCATTCTGAAGGAGATAAGCCCTGGGATTTCTTTGGAGGGAATGATGCTGAAGCTGAAACTCCAGTACTTTGGCCACCTCATGTGAAGAGCTGACTCATTGGGAAAAA
>NW_011495022.1:495049-498467 GCF_000754665.1 Bison bison bison | reverse complement strand
GATGCTGGGAGGGATTGAGGGCAGGAGGAGAAGGGGATGACAGAGGATGAGATGGCTGGATGGCATCACTGACTCAATGGACTTGAGTCTGAGTGAACTCCGGGAGTTGGTGTTGTACAGGGAGGTCTGGCGTGCTGCGATTCATGGGGTCGAAAAGAATCAGACACAACTGAGCCACTGAACTGAACTGAACTGAATATACATATTTCAATGCTTTTCTTTCAAATCGTCCCACCCTCGCCTTCTCCCACATAGTCCAAAAGTTTGTTCTTTACATCTGTGTCTCTTTTGCTGTTTTGCATATAGTGTCATCATTACCATCTTTCTAAATTCCATATATATGTGCTAATATACTATATTGGTGTTTCTCTTTTTGACTTCACTTACTTCACTCTGTGTAATAGGCTCCAGTTTCATCCACCTCATTAGAACTGACCCAAATGTGTTCCTTTTTATAGCTGAGTAATATTCCATTGTGTATATATACCACAATTTCTTCATCCATTCCTCTGCTGATGGACATCTAGGTTGCTTCCACATCCTGGCTATTGTAAACAGTGCTGCAATGAACACTGGGGTACACATGGCTCTTTCAATTCTGGTTTCCTCGTTGTATGCACAGCGTGGGATTGCTGGGTCATATGGCAGTTCTATTTTCAGTTTTTTAAGGACTCTCCACACTGTTCTCCATAGTGGCTATACTAGTTTGCATTCCTGCCAACAGCATAAGAGGGTTCCCTTTTCTCCACACCCTCTTCAGCATTTATTTATTTATTGTAGACTTTTTGATGGCAGCCATTCTGACTGGTGAGAGAAGGCAATGGCACCCCACTCCAGTACGGTTGCCTGGAAAATCCCATGGATGGAGGAGCCTGGTAGGGTGCAGTCCATGGGGTCGCTAAGAGTCGGACATGACTAAGCAACTTCACTTTCACTTTCCACTTTCATGCATTGGAGAAGGAAATGGCAACCCACTCCAGTGTTCTTGCCTGGAGAATCCCATGGACAGAGAAGCCTGGTAGGCTGCAGTCCATGGGGTCTCAGAGTCAGACATGACTGAAGCGACTTAGTAGTAGTAGTAGAATAGTACTCTCACTGGTATGAGACAGTACCTCATTGTGGCTTTGATATGCATTTCTCTGATAATAAGTGATATTGAGCTTTTTTATCATTTGTTTGTTAGCCATCTGTATGTCTTCTTTGGAGAAATGTCTGTTTAGTTCTTTGGCCCACTTTTTGATTGGGTCATTTATTTTTCTGATATTGAGCTGCCTGAGCTGCTTGTATATTTTGGAGATTAATTCTTTGTCAGTTGTTTCATTTGCTATTATTTTCTCTCATTCTGAAGGCTGCCTTTTCACCTTGCTTATAGTTTCCTTCATTGTGCAAAAGCTTTCAAGATTAATTAGGTCCCATTTGTTTATTTTTGTTTTATTTCCATTACTCTGGGAGGTGGGTCATAGAGAATCTTCCTGTGATTTATGTCCGAGCCACTCCAGTATTCTTGCCTGGAGAATTCCATTGATAGAGAAGCCTAACAGGTTACAGTCCATATGATCGCAAAGAATCAGACTTGACTGAAGCAACTTAGGATGCATGCATATGGCCAAAGTTAATTTACTATAAAGGTTCCAAGAATATACAATGGGAAAAGGACAATCTCTTTAATAATGGTGCTGGGAAAACTGGGACAGCCACTTGCAAAAGAATAAAATTTGACCATTGTCTTGTACCATACATAAAATTAACTCAAAATTGATTAAAGCCTTGAATGTGAGATATGAAGCCATGAAAGTCCTAGAAGAAAATATAGGTTGTAAAATGCCTGGCATAGGTTTTGGCAATGATTTTTTTGAATCTGACACCCAAAGCAAAAACAACAAAAGCAAAAATAAGAAAGTGGGACCACATCAAACTGAAAAGCTCCTGCACAGCAAAGAAAACCAGCAAAATGAAAAGGTACCTCCTGAATGGGAGAAAATCTTTGCAAATCATCTATCTGATAAGGGGCTAATATCCAAAATACATGAAAAATTCACAACTCAATTGCAAAAACAATTAAAAATGGGCTGAAGCTCTGAATAGACATTTTTCTGAAGAAGACATACAGATGGCCAACAGGTACACGAAAAGACGTTCAACATCATTAATCATCAAGGAAGCACAAGTCAAAAACTGCACTAAGATACAGCCTCACACCTGTCAGAATGGTTATTAATCAAAAGATAAAAAGTGAGTGTTGGCAAGGATGTGGAAAAAGGGAACACTTGTGCGTTGTTGGTGGGAATGTGAATTGGTACAACCACTATGGGAAACAGTATGGAGATTCCTCAGAAAATTAAAAATAAAACTACCTTGTGATCCAGCAATTCCACTTTGGAGTACTTATCTAAAGAAATGAAAACAGTAACTCCAAGTGATATATGAACCCCTATGTTCACTGCAGCATTATTAACAATAACTAAGATATGGAAACAACTGAGGTGTCCACCAATGGATGAATGAATAAAGAAATGTGGTATATATACACAGTGGAATATAATTAAGCCATAGAAAGAATGAAGTCTTGCTATTTGTGATAAAATGGATGAACCTCAAGGGTATCATGCTAAGTAAAGTAAGTCAGATAGAGAAAAACAAATTGCATATTATCTCACTTATATGGGAAACCTAAAGAATGAACAAATAACTTTAAAAAATAAACTAAAACCAACCTGCTAGGTACAGAAAACAGATTGGTGGTGGAGGATAAGGTTGAGAGAAGTGGATGAAGGGGTCAAAAGACAAAATGAAAAAAACCTTGAAGTATAGTTAGTCCAGAGACTATCAGGTCCTGAGAAAATTGATCTATGGAGCTAAAGCTCATGGTAGCTCAGGGTCTACTGGTAGTAACAGTAAGTTCTGGTGCAGTGTAATGGTAATATTTTCAGAGTGCCATTGACATACATTCCTGTGATCTGACTCACATGATCCTTCTATTAGGAAATACATATGACATATTTTATTCTGACTTAATGAAAACTAGTCAATCTAATCACATGGACCACAGTCTTGTCTAATTCTATGAAACTAAGCCATGCCATGTGGGGCCACCCAAGATGGACGGGTCATGGTGGAGAGGTCTGACAGAATGTGGTCCACTGGAGAACAGAATGGCAAACCACTTCAGTATTCTTGCCTTGAGAACCCCATGAACAGTATGAAAAGGCACAATGGTAGGATACTGAAAGAGGAACTCCCCAGGTCAGTAGGGGCCCAATATGCTACTGGAGATCAGTGGAGAAATAACTCCAGAAAGAATGAAGGGATGGAGCCAAAGCAAAAAGAATACCCCGTTGTGGATGTGACTGGTGATGGAAGCGAGGTCTGATGCTGTAAAGAGCAATATTGCATAGGAACCTGGAATGTCAGGTCCATG
>NW_011495022.1:494416-494949 GCF_000754665.1 Bison bison bison | reverse complement strand
ATGGCAAGAGTGAACGTTGACATTCTAGGAATCAGCGAACTAAAATGGACTGGAATGGGTGAATTTAACTCAGATGACCATTATATCTACTACTGTGGGCAGGAATCCCTCAGAAGAAATGGAATAGCCATCCTGGTCAACAAAAAAGTCCAAAATGCAGTACTTGGATGCAATCTCAAAAACGACAGAATGATCTCTGTTCGTTTCCAAGGCAAACCATTCAATATCACAGTAATCCAAGTCTATGCCCCAAACAGTAATGCTGAAGAAGCTGAAGTTGAATGGTTCTATGAAGACCTACAAGATCTTTTAGAACTAACACCTAAAAAAGATGTCCTTTTCATTATAGGGGCTGCTGCTGCTGCGTCGCTTCAGTCGTGTCCGACTCTGTGTGACCCCATAGACGGCAGCCCACCAGGCTCCCCTGTCCTTGCGATTCTCCAGGCAAGAATACTGGAGTGGGTTGCCATTTCCTTCTCCAATGCATGAAAGTGAAAAGTGAAAGTGAAGTTGCTCGGTCGTGTCCGACTGTT
>NW_011495022.1:493963-494316 GCF_000754665.1 Bison bison bison | reverse complement strand
GTAACAGGCAAATTTGGCCTTGGAATACAGAATGAAGCAGGTCAAAAGGCTAATAGAGTTTTGCCAAGAGAATGCATTGGTCATAGCAAACACCCTCTTCCAACAACACAAGAGAAGACTCTATACATGCACATCACCAGATGGTCAAGACCAAAATCAGACTGATTATATTCTTTGCAGGCAAAGATGGAGACGCTCTATACAGTCAACAAAATCAAGACTGGGAGCTGACTGTGGCTCAGATCATGAACTCCTTATTGTCAAATTCAGACTTAAATTGAAGAAACTAGGGAAAACCACTAGACCATTCAGATCAGATCAGATCAGATCAGTCACTCAGTCGTGTCCGACTC
>NW_011495022.1:493478-493863 GCF_000754665.1 Bison bison bison | reverse complement strand
GTTCACTGAGACTCATGTCCATCGAGTCAGTGATGCCATCCAGCCATCTCATCCTCTGTCATCCCCTTCTCCTCTTGCCCCCAATAACTCCCAGCATCAGAGTCTTTTCCAATGAGTCAACTCTTCGCATGAGATGGCCAAAGTACTGGAGTTTCAGCTTGAGCATCATTCCTTCCAAAGAAATCCCAGGGCTGATCTCCTTCAGAATGGATTGGTTGGATCTCCTTGCTATCCATGGGACTCTCAAGAGTCTTCTCCAACACCACAGTTCAAAAGCATCAATTCTTCCACGCTCAGCCTTCTTCACAGTCCAACTCTCACATCCATACATGACCACAGGGAAAACCATAGCCTTGACTAGACGAACCTTTGTCGGCAAAGTAAT
>NW_011495022.1:493078-493378 GCF_000754665.1 Bison bison bison | reverse complement strand
AGGCAAGAATACTGGAGTGGGTTGCCATTTCCTTCTCCAATGCATGAAAGTGAAAAGTGAAAGTGAAGTTGCTCGGTCATGTCCGACTGTTCGCGATCTCATGGACTGCAGCCTACCAGGCTCCTCCGCCCATGGGATTTTCCAGGGAAGAGTACTGGAGTGGGTTGCCATTGCCTTCTCCCATTGTAGGGGACTGGAATGCAAAAGTAGGAAGTCAAGAAACACCTGCAGTAACAGGCAAATTTGGCCTTGGAATACAGAATGAAGCAGGTCAAAGGCTAATAGAGTTTTGCCAAGAGA
>NW_011495022.1:492056-492709 GCF_000754665.1 Bison bison bison | reverse complement strand
TGACCTAAATCAAATCCCTTATGACTATACAGTGGAAGTGAGAAATAGATTTAAAGGACTAGATCTGATGGACAGAGTGCCTGATGAACTATGGACGGAGGTTCGTGACATTGTACAGGAGACAGGGATCAAGACCATCCTGATGGAAAAGAAATGCAAAAAAGCACAATGTCTGTCTGGGGAGGCCTTACAAATAGCTGTGAAAAGAAGAGAAGCAAAAAGCAAAGGAGAAAAGAAAAGATGTAAGCATATGAATGCAGAGTTCCAAAGAATAGCAAAGAGAGATAAAGCCTTCCTCAGTGATCAATGCAAAGAAATAGAGGAAAACAGCAGAATGGGAAAGACTATAGATCTCTTCAAGTAAATTAGAGATACCAAGGGAACATTTCATGCAAAGATGGGCTCGATAAAGGACAGAAATTGTGTGGACATAACAGAAACAGAAGATATTAAGAAGAGGTGGTAAGAATACACAGAAGAATTATACAAAAAAGATCTTCATGACCAAGATAATCATGATGGTGTGATCAGTCACCTAGAGCCAGACATCTTAGAATGTGAAGTCAAGTGGGCCTTAGAAAGCATCACTACGAACAAAGCTAGTGGAGGTGATGGAATTCCAGTTGAGCTATTTCAAATCCTGAAAGATGATG